>NC_134855.1:3457500-3757500 GCF_049852395.1 Peromyscus maniculatus bairdii | reverse complement strand
TCCCTCTCCTGCAGAATCCCTCTTCTCTCTCATCAGTTGGATTCCTGGAGCTCAGCCTGGTGCCTGGTGCCTGGCTGTGGATCTCTGCATCTGCCTCCATCAGTCACTGGACAAGGGCTCTATGATGACCATTAGGGTATTCACTAGACTGGTCACTAGAGTAGACTGGTCCAGGCATCCTCTGGACCACTGTCAGCAGATCAAGGTGGGGTCATCCTTGTGGATACCTGAGAGCCTCCCCAGAACCCTGCCTCTTCCTATTCCCATGATGTCCTCATCTATCATGGTATCTTCCTCCCTGCCCTCCCACTCTGTCCCTGTTCCAGGTTGACCTTCCCATTTCCCTATGTTCTCATCCCCCACTCCTCACCCTCTGTCACCCCCCCCACACACACACACCCAGTCCGCTTATGTAGATCTCATCCACTTTTCCTTCGCAGGGTCATCCATGTGTCCCTCCTAGGGTCTTTCCCTGTTAGCTAGCCTTTCTGGAGTTGTGGGTTACAGTCTGGCCATCCCTTCCCTCCATGTAGTATCCACTTATGAATGAGTATATACTATGTTTGTCCTTCTGAGTCTGGGTTACTTCACTCAAGATGGTATTTTCTAGTTCCATCCATTTGCCTGCAAATTTCATGATTTTTTTTAACTGCTGAGTAGTACTCCATTGTGTATATTTGCCACATTTTCTTTATCCATTCTTCAGTTGAGGGGCATCTAGGTTGTTTCCAGGTTCTGGCTATTACAAATAATGCTGATATGAATATAGTTGAGCATGTGTCCTTGTGGTAAGATTGAGCATTCCTTGGGTATATGCCCAAGAGTGGTATAACTGGGTCTTGAGGAAGACGTATTCCCAATTTTCTGAGAAACCGCCGTACTGATTTCCAGAGTGGCTGTACAAGTTTGCATTCCCACTAACAGTGGAGGAGTGTTCCCCTTGCTCCACATCCTCTCCAACATAAACTGTCTCCAGTGTTTTTGATTGTAGCCATTCTGACAGGTGTCAGAATTGTTTTGATTTGCATTTCCCTGATGACTAAGGATGTTGAGCAATTCCTTAAATGCCTTTCAGCCATTTGAGATTCTTCTGTTGAGAATTCTCTGTTAAACTCTGTAGCCCATTTTTTAATTGGATTGTTCAGTATTTTTAAGTCTAGCTTTTTGAGTTCTTTATATATTTTGGAGATCAGCCCTCTGTCAGATGTGGGGTTGGGGAAGATCTTTTCCCATTCTGTAGGCTGTCATTTTATCTTATTGACTGTGTCCTTTCCTCTACAAAAGCTTCTCAGTTTCAGGAGGTCCCATTTATTAATTGTCGCTCTCAGTGTCTGTGCTACTGGTGTTATATTTAGGAAGTGGTCTCCTGTGCCAATGCATTCAAGACTACTTCCTACTTTCTCTTCTATCAAGTTCAGTGTAACTGGATTTATGTTGAGGTCTTTTATCCACTTGGACTTGAGTTTTGTGCATGGTGACAGATATGGATCTATTTGCAATCTTCTGCATGTTGACATCCAGTTACGTATGGCCCCTTTCTTTTCCTACTTCGGTTACCACAGTACTTCTCACACTCTGATGACTATCTTTTTGCCTCTCTTTAGCTAAGTTCCATAGGAGCGGGATGAAGGTCTATTGTCTTCATCCAAATCCATTACCTCAGCTCCTGGCACTCAGTGTGTGCAAGATGGAGAAAGGAAGGCAGCACATTTATGCTGTGCTGTGCTGCTGTGTTGTCATGATGATGAAATGTGAGATAGTAACTGCTGTGTGCGGTAAAATGCCTTTCTTCACGGGTTATGCTCAATGTCATGATGATGAAGATGCTGATAACAAAAACTGACATTTATCTGAGTGGCACACACCTTTAATCCCAGCACTCAGAAGGCAGAGGCAGGCAGGTCTCTGAGTTTCAGACCAGCATGGTCTACAGAGTGAGTTCCAGGGCAGCCAGGGCCACACACAAAGGAAACAATAACAGGCTGATAGCATTTACCAAGCCCTTGTAAGATGCTGGATACTTTCAAAGGTGCTTTCTAAGTCAACTGGTGCTGCAGTTGTTATGCGTTACAGGGGGACTCGTGCTATCTCTTGGTTTTGAGGTGATTCCTAAGTATTTTGTCATAGTGATCAGGATAGTGAAGGTTAGTTTTGAGATGATCCTGAGTGTTATAATGATGAGGATGATGACGGTTGGGTGATGTAGAGTTTAGCAATAGTGTTATTTCTGAGTGTCCCCCATTTACATTGCTGTGGAATGGAAAGCTAATTGTGGCTGATTGGTTTCTTTTATTGAACATTTAAAATGTGTCAGGGCCAATGGTAAGTGAGTCACATGATCATCTTAGTTCCTCCCACCCCTTTGATTCCCGTTAGACAGCTGGGGGGTTTTAGAAGACAAGTCTGCATCTTGTAAGTAGCATGGTTGAATTTTGACTCCGGATCTACCTAGCCTATCTGTTCTGTAATGTCTTTTACTTGCTTTTACCAGATAACTCATCAGGAACTAAGCATGTGCATTGGTATCTGTCAGGAGTCAGGTCATCAGCTGATAGGTCAAGGCTGTAGATTGTTGAGCTAGTGAACAGAGGAGTGTTAAATTCTTGGCTAGAGGTCAGTGTCTTACTAGAAAGAATAGTGTGTTCAAATTTGTGTGTGTGTGTGTGTGTGTCTTCTTTTCAGAGTAACCAGGGAACACAGAGAAATGCTGGTGAAACTGGCCAAACAGAACACCAACAAGGCCAAAGAAAATTTACGGAAGGTTCGCACTAACGCAATGAATAAGCTGAAGAAATCAAAGGACAAAACCTCAGAGGACACCATCAGGCTCATAGAGAAACAGGTACAGTTGCCAACAGATGCAGTATTTATGTATCTGACCCAAGGAGTCTTTGTACTCATGTCTGAAGCAAGGACAGCAAAACAGAGTGCCTCTGGTCACTTTATCCACACCATCAACACCAAGTCTCTGTTCTAAGTCTAGCCTATGCTAGACCCTGGACGGATCCACTGAGAGGATAAGAGGCTCTTGATCCTTGTTTGTGTGCTCGGCTCTGTGCTGGACACTTTACTTCATTTTCCCTCATTACTACGAAACTGAGTTAGAGGCTGGAAGAATAGCCAAGGGCCTGGTTCAGTCCGCATTGCTGAAACAGCAGCTCAGCAGCACTGTAAGAGGAGGGTGAGGAGACCTGGTCCAGGGAAATCTGGGAACCGGTTCCATCCAACTCTTGCTGATGGGAGAGATGGGACCCAGACCTAGGGCTGCTTGCCTTGCTGTCTAGCTTTCTGACTGCAGAGGAGTGAGCAGCTGTGTTTTCTGTGTGCTGAATGCTATGCTCCTGGAGTGAAGTGATGAAAGGACAGAGACCAGGTAGACCAGACCAGCATGTGCAGAAGGGTGGTCATGTAAAAGAACATTTTCTACTTGGGTCAGCAGGGTTTAATCCTAGGATGGGTCAAGGCAATGAGTGAGGAAACAGAGTGGCCACATCATAAAAGGTCTTATATACCAGGTGAGGAATTTGAATGTGAACAATGTCCAGAGTGTTTCCACATTGGCTGTACATCTGGCTCATTTTAAGGACTTGCTCTTGCCCCTTCTCATTGGCTGAGCTTGTTACATGAGCCAAACCAGATAGCATTGCTGCTGAGAAGTATATACTTAACTGCATAGAGGTCTGAAGGTGTGTGTGAACATTTGATGAATAATAATTTACTCTTAGGAAAATGAAGATGTCTAGGAATTAGGGAGATGACTCAAAATTCAGTAACATGTTTGCTGTGCAAGAACAAGGACTTAAATTAGATCCCTCAGAACCCACATGCAAAGCTGATCATGGAGGTGATTGCCTGTAACCCCAGCATAGGGATTGGAGGGGGCGGAGATAGGAGGAACCCTGGGGCTCACTAGCCAGACATTCTAGCTAAAGGTGAGCTCCAGGTTCAGTGAGAGACCCTTGTAGTGGGTGGGTCTTTGAGCCATGAAGCATCGCAGGTAACTGTTACACCTGCCTATGACCTTGAGGTACATGCCTCTTGGATGTGGCTGCTAAGGGACCCTTAAGACCTAGGATGCACATATGCGTGCTCTCTTCGATACCTCATGCTTTTGGATGCTGGAATGGACCAGGGCAGAGCTCACCAGAGACAGCATTGGACCATGCCTTGCCCTTCCAAGATCCTGTGACAAATGCCTTTATTCTGTCTTGTGAGTTAACCCACAAATAAATTCCTTTGCTCATTAAATAGACTCAGTGGGTTGCTAGAGATAAAATCCCACTAGACCCTGACCCAAAACCCAAGATGGAGAGTGATTGATAAAAGCACATGGTCTGGCTAGGCCCTGGGTGGAGCTCTGGGAGTCTAATTATCGAGAAAGAGGAGGGTTTATATGAGCGAGAATTGTTGAAACCAAGGTTGGATAAAGCACAGGGACAAATAGCCAAACGAATGGAAACACATGAACTATGAACCAAAGGCTGAGGGGCCTCCAACTGGATCAGGCCCTCTGAATAGGTGAGACAGTCGATTGGCTTGATCTGTTTGGGAGGCATCTAGGCAGTGGTACCAGGTCCTGTGCTAATTGCATGAGTTGGCTGTTTGAAACCTGGGGCCTATGCAGGGACACTTGGCTCAATCTGGGAGGAGGGGACTGGACCTGCCTGGACTGAGTCTACCAGGTTGATCTCAGTCCTCGGGGGAGGCTTTGCCCTGGAGGAGGTGGGAATGGAGGGTGGGCTGGGGGGAAGGGGAGGGGGCCAGGAGTGGGGAGAACAAGGGAATCCGTGGCTGATATGTAGAACTGAATGGTATTATAAAATAAAATAAGAGGGGGAAAAAAAAAGCACATGGTCTTTACACTTATGCACACACGTGTGCACTTGTACCCACCCCCTAGGCAAGTATCTGAAGCCTGCTCCAAGATACTAAGTCAATGAATCTGGAGTGGTGCCCAGGAATTTTTTTCTTGAAAGTTCTCATTTTTCAGACAATAAGATCACATGTGTGCCTAGGAAAAGTAACTGTGGTGGCCAGGTAGAGAACACTGTAGGTGGCGAGATGGAGGCAAGAAGGGAATTTATCAGGATTTAGGAGCTGAAATGAGTAATGTCATACCAAGTGTTTGGTAGGCCTCAGAGCTGCTGTGTTCATGATGAAAGCATCATCTTAGGAAAGCTGAAGAAAGATGGGGTAGGATGGAGCATGAAAGAAGAAGCAAGCAGAGCAGGAGAGCTGTTGGGGCCTGCAGGAGGCGTGGAGTGAGTCGCTGCCCTCGTGTTGGACCAGCAGTTAGCATTCTGGTTGTAGGTCAGCCAGCAATCACCTAGGGGAAGTTTGGTTCCTGAGCATTGTTCCTACATCTTCTGATTCAGTATATTGCCTAGAATGGTGTTTTTAAAAGATTTTTTACATTATGTATACATGTGTGTTTATGTGGGGGATATATAGGTGAGTGCAAGTACCTGCAAAGTCCAGAAGAAGATGTCAGATTCCCTGGAGTGGAATTACAGGTAGCTAAAGCACCTCATGTGGATATTGGGAACTGAACTTGGATCCTCTGGAAGAGCAGGAAGTGCTTTTAACTGCTGATCCATCTCTCCGGCTTTGAAAGTGTATTTTTAAAATGTTTTCTGATAGTTTCTGCAAAAGTATACTATGAAAGAACCAAAAGCTGGCAGTACAAAAGGAAAAGCCATTCTGCAGCTGATGTTCCATGACCTTGGAGAAATTGCTTGACGCTTGGGGTCTGTTTTTCCTGTCAAAAGAGTTTGGTAATTTCTCCCTTGAAAGGGCTCCTGGAATGCTAGAAGGTGCCATTGGGATGCCTAGCATTTAAGTCTCAAGTGTCCCCTCTTGCTGTCTTTCTGCTCTCCTGTCTTCGCTCAGAGGGCCAGTCATAGATCAGGCTGTCCGTCTCTGAGCACTGATCAGGGCTCAAAGCCTGCTCCTCCTTGGTACCCTAGGGATCCATCTCTTCAGTGGACACTTGGCCCTCATGTTGCTTCCTGGTAGTAGGCTGTGGACTTCCAAGCTGTCAGATCCCTCATTCAACAAGTTGGAGTCTGCCTTAGAGTGCAGAGTCCTTGCTCCTTGAAGAATGATCAGATAATCTGTGCTCTTGTTCAAACACACTTGACAGAGACCTTGACAGAAGTCTTCCCTCACGACCACTGGCTTCCCACCCTTTTCAGCTTGTCCTTTCTTTCTAGTGCTTCCTAAGTGAAAAGTCTTTGTCCTTTGATACTAAACTGCCTGGTTCCTGTGAGACAGAGTGAAGACAGCCCCTTACTCAGTAGAGTAGAGTGACCAGCATCTTAGTGCACACCTTGTCATGGTCTTGACATCAGTTCCGTCTTGTTAACGTCTCTTACAGTTGTGTAGTTGAAGTTTGGGTAACAACATAATGGAGGCAGCCCTGTGCACTCTACAGCGTGTTCCTTTCTCTGTGTGGATGGCACCAAAGGAGTTTCTGCTGTTGCTTTAGTTTTTGCTTTGCTTTATGTAATAAAGCTGCTGACTGATTGTTGCTTTAACAATTTAAATTTTTCTTTGTTCCTAATTATCAAAGTAATATAAAGAAAATGTAGAATGTGAAGACTGTTTAACATGTGGAAGAGAATCATCCCATAAATACAGAGGTATCTCTCAGCATGTTGAAATGGTCCTTTTCTTTTTTTCAACACATAGTTTTAAACAATATTGAGGATGTACAGTATATGTAAACTTTTGAGCCAAGGTTTAATTTTTCATTTGTTAATAAAGGCACTGTTTGTGTTTGAAAAATTTTTGCAAATGACCACTTCTCATGATTGCTAAGTAGTTCATCTTGTGCCCATATGCAAAATTATCTTTTAGAAGTTCTTGCTTGTAGATATTTTTATTTTATAAAACTTATTTTAAAATTAAAAAAATTGTATTAGTGAGGTTACAGAGGTTACAGTGACTATCTTCTTTATGAATCTTTGTGTTTTCTTGAGGAAGAACATGCCAACTGGAGATCACTGGCAAGAGAAATGCACTGGTTTGCTTGTGTGTTTTCTCCTCACTGTTGGGGATTGGACTCAGAGCCCTGCATATGCTTTGTAAATGCTCTACCATTGGGCTCTGCCTCTAGTCCAGAAATGTGTTGTTTGTCAGGTTCTCAATATATCTTTCTAAAATCACTTCAAGTGTGTGGTTTGTCTCTTCTCAAACATACATGCATGATTTCTTTTCTGTATCTGAGGTGAGACTCAAACCCATGGCCTCTTTCCCCAGCCTTCTGAGTGCTGGGATTATAGGTATGCACCACCACACCAGCTTATTTTACCTTT
Source organism: Peromyscus maniculatus bairdii (assembly GCF_049852395.1). Lineage (NCBI taxonomy): Eukaryota > Metazoa > Chordata > Mammalia > Rodentia > Cricetidae > Peromyscus > Peromyscus maniculatus. The sequence continues at coordinate 3,750,184 of NC_134855.1, read as the reverse complement.
TACTAGATTCTAACATTAGACTGAGTTTTTGTTTTTATGAGACAGTACCTTTCTATGTAGTCCTGGTTGGCCTGGTACTCCTTATGTAGCCCAGGCTGTCCTCAGACTCATTGTGATCCTTCTTAGTCTCCTGAGTGTAAGGACTGCAGACATGTGCCACCATACCTGGCTGAACTAAAAAATTTTAATGTGAGCTTACAGTTTTTTGCATGTCTTCAAATCATCTTTTACACTCTAGAGAAATAGTTTTTAAAATGTATTTATCTTTTAAATAAACTTTATTATAAAAAAAAAAAAGTCACACACTAAAAATAACCAGACTAAAATCCTGTATGTCCTACTGAACTTCTGTTCAGTTAGTATAGCCATTCTGGGGCCCAGAGAGATGGCTCAGCGGTTAAGTGCACTGGCCATTCTTCCAGAGGCCTGTTCCCAGCAGCCACAAGGTGACTCACAACCATCTGTAACACCAGCCCTAAGGGATCTGACACCCTCTTCTGGCCTCCCTGAGTACCATGGGCACAGTTGGTACACAGATGTACAGACAAAACACCTATACAGTAGTTTTTTGTTTTTGTTTTTTAAGGCCATCTGTACCTGTAGTGCTTCATGTTGGAATTTACATTTTTACTGTTGAATTTATTTTTATGCATTTATCAACCACCATGACAGATTAGAACTAGAGAAACCATTAGCTTTATATCCTCTTTCATGGTTTGTTCTTGCTAATATAAATCTTTATAACCTTCCTAGAGGATAGTATGACAGATGCCCTGACCATTTAGTTCTGATCTATAACTTAGGAACATGTCTAAGAGAAATTTTCAACCTTAGTCTATGGGACTGTGTCTCATTAGTGTGTTACATATAATGATAGAAAACCAGGAACCAAGTTCCTGAACGCCATTATTTGAGTCCATTTGAATTTCATTCATTGATCTGCCTGCCTCTGCCTCCTGAGTGCTGGGATTAAAGGCATGCAACCACCACACTGATGAATTTATTATTTTCTAAAATAGTGGACTATACAATAACATTGTAGCTGGAGAGATAGTTCACTGGCTGCTCTTAGAGAGGACCCAGGTTCAGTTCCCAGCACTCATAATATGGTTCCTAACCATTTGTAACTCAGTTCCAGGGGTTCTGACCTCTGTGGGCCCCAATCATATATGTGGTGTATTACATACGTGCGCATAAAATACACACACATAAAACAAAATGAGTAAGTCTGATAAAGAAGTTTTAAAGATACACAGGCATACAAAGATCGATAGCTTGTAATTATCAAAATACCCAAAGCCCCTTCAGTGATGGGATTATGAATAGCCTTTTATTGTATGAAATTGACCTTCTCTTTTAAAATTGTTTTCAAAATTCTTTGGTCAAATTCTTTTGAAATATTTTTATAACAATATTTCTCTCATCTTTGGTGTGTGAGATTGAAATGATTGAGTGATAGGTTCTGTCTCAGTCACTGTATCTGACCCCCGACTTCCCCGGCCCCTAGCTCAGCCATGTCTACTATAGGACCACGGATGTTCCTGCTCAGGACTCTTGACATCTGCCAGCCTGCTGTGGTACCTTCGCTGTGGTTTGCCATAAATGGGCCTGCTGAACATTAAAGCATTTGGCAGAAACCTCCAGTGACTCTGGCCAAGATCCTTTCACTGCTGCCTTTCTCTGAGAAGCAGCACTCTCTGGAATGAGTGAAGCCTGGTGCTAGTGGGGCTGAAGGAGGGGAGGGCCCTGCAGGGTGCTGGACTGGGGGAGGCAGTCCTCATGAAGGGTGGCTTGTGTGCAGGCCTGCCCAGAGCTGTGCTCTGTGGTCCTGTCACCCCATGCTCTGTCTTTGAAGTCTTCCATTTTCCTTAACTGATAACCAGCAGACACAGTAATGACAGAGGTCCTGGTGGTGTTGATAATGTTATGATTTTATAAGGTGAGGCACGAGAGTGGAAATGCTTCTTGCTTTGGAGTCAGGCATTCAAACCCTAGCTCTTTTATTTCCCAGCTGTGAAAGTGAGCAATGGCTCCATTCACCTGTGAGTCTCTTTGCTCATCTGTAAAGTGGGATGATCTGTTCCCATCTCACTAGAACAATTGGAGGACCAGAAGACACACTAATATGTTGATGGCCCTTGAGAACTTTCACTGTTTGTTCATCCACTCTGCTTCCTGACCTTGTGATTTTAAATGAAATGGAACGAACCCTCTCAGTGCCCCCAGCACAACATGGAGCCGAGGTGAGGAAGGAGTAGGCCAGGTGCTGTGGAGCAGGATTGCCAATCAGGAGTGAGTGAGTTTTGGGCCACACCACATCACACAAGAAGTTAGTGGGTAGAGCAGAATGGCCAGAGCCATCTTGCCCAAGATTACTTTGGGTTAGTTTTCTGTAGAATGGGGACAATAACTGTTCTATCTACTTTATAGGGGCTATGTGAGATGGCCGGATTTCAATAATGAGTTAACAGAAACAGAAAGATTTTATACAGTAGAAACGCTTATGCAACTGCTAGGTGAAAGCATGCTAAAGGAGACAGCAGCATTTCATGTGTTGTGTGGATTGTTAGCCAGTGTCTGGCATGTAGTAATTACTCAGCAGTAGGAGCTGCTCTTGCTGGTGGTGTCATTAATCCTCAGTGTTTCAGAGTCTGATAAAGATGAAAATGGTGAGCCTGCAGGTGAACTGTCCCCAAGGGTCTTTTGTACCTATCGGCTGTTCAAAAAGCTAGTAAATACTTCGTTGATGGATTAGCTTGAAGTCAGAAAGTGGTGGTAAAAGTCACAGTAACACAGCCAGCATTTGCATAAGATAACCAGCTTATCACATGCTTGTATAGTCTTAACTGTTAGCTGAGGAAGGGACAGCACCTCATTTGATGGGTGAGGAAACAGACTCCAAGTGGAAATGTTACTTGCTCCTGTTCTCCCATGTTTTCAAACTGTCAGCCTGGGTATCCCTCTACTTCTCAGTCCTTCCACCCTGGTAACCTTACTGCGCCTTCACCTTTGGCTGGCCCAGGCTGGCAGCCTGCAGTGCTGGTGTTTGCTGGGCACTGCTCCTGGCCTATGAGAGGCAGCACCAGGGACCAGAAGTGTCTCAGACATTTGTGACTGGCTGCGGAGCAGGGGCAGCTGCCATCCCAGTCCAGCCGCTCTTCCATCGCATCCAGCAGCCCAGGAGCTGTGCTTTTCCAGCTTAAAAAATGTGTAGCGTTTGCTAGGGTGAGACTTCCCTGCCTGGGGCCAATTGCAGCAAGCCCTTTTTACTTTCTCTTCTTTCAAGCCATGTATTTAGTTCCTAATTCCTGGCCAAGGCCTGTGGTCGGCAAATAAAGATGTCAAGCAGCTGCCTGCTGCTGAGCACACAGATCTGCATACTATGCTAGCCCTCAGTGCTTCCTGCCAATACTGCCTGCCTTCATTTCAACCCCATTTAGACTTAGAATGGAGCCTGCAACACCTACTAAATCATGTTTTCATCCTTAGAAAGGCATGCATACTTACTGCAAACAAACACAGAGAACTTCAACAATTTTTCTCTTAATAAATACTTCCTGACCAGGCGGTGGTGGCACACGCCTTTAATCCCAGCACTCAGGAGGCAGAGCCAGGTGGATCTCTGTAAGTTCAAGGCCAGCCTGGTCTACAGAGCAAGCTCCAGGACAGGCACCAAAACTAGACAGAGAAACCCTGTCTCAAAAAACAAAACAAACAAACAAAAACTTCCTGAGAACTTGATATGTTCTGTTTCTTAGGCGGGATATAATCAATACAGACCTAAATAACATATTATCTATTTTCCCATCACTAAAAGATAGAATGTTAAGATTTTGGCATGTTATGCATATATGAAAGAAGTTGAAATGGAGTCACCATATAATGAGGGAGACAGTGCCCCAATTAGACATCTTATGCCACCAAGTAAAACCTCCACTGCCAGGAGTGGGTTACATTTTGTTGAGTCCTTGTCCAAAAAGGTCTCATAGACCAGCCCCCTAAAAAAAAAAAAATCACAAGCTATTGCTAAAACTACTGATTACTCTCTGTACCCCGATGGTAGGGCTCTGCTGCTAAAGACAGCTTATGTCATCACAACATGTGTAAATCAAGGTGGTGCCCAACTAGAAACCTCACCCCTGCCGACTAGTTGTCGTGGTGCTAGAAAGTACTTTTCATGGCCCCTGAGAGAAAAGTGATCACTTTTACCAAACTGTAAACCCTGTGGCCTACGACAGGGGCGCCTGCAAGATGGACTGATGTAATAGTGACACACTACAGGATGACCAGAGTGCCCCTTCATTTTGTTGTTTGCTTTTGATTCAAGGCCCCTTCCTTGTGATGAAAACCCATGCATGACTCTGATAAAGTGGCCAAGAAACTGAGACTAGATAGGTCATGGGCCTAGGGGAAAACGTACTATTATTATTCTGCTAAAGGAACCTAGCAATAAAATTACTCCTAGTGACATATTTGCAATACCCGTAGGAAAGAGCATTGCTCAACCCTCATCAAAGAAACTTCTCGCAGTAGATGATGATTAGCGCAGAGACCCACAACTGGTCAGTGTGCAGAGAGTGGAGCACTCAGTCCTTAAAGGGTTGTCTTTGTCAAACTCCTCCCTCAAGTCAGAGGGATCTGTGTGGAAGAGGAAGACAGGTAAGACTGTAAGAGACAGAGGGAGGGAGTGACTCCAAGGAAGAAGCAAAGCGGTGCTCAGCACAGCAGGCCTGGCAGACACACCTGTGAAGTCTCAGACCGTGACAGCGGCACACGGCCTGCACAGGGTCACACCACACAGAATCCAGCCTGGAGAAGAGGAAGTGGACACAGAATCCCACCCTAACCAAGACGCTATTTGCAGTTATGCCTTCTGAAAAAGGGAAAATCAGTTTTCTCCAATGGAGTATCACTGGGTGTATCAGCCACACTGTAGGGATGCCCCATCTCCAAGAGTGATTGACCATTAAACACTTTTTTTTTTTTTTTTTTTTGGCACTTTTTGATTTTGTTTTTTGTGTTACTGGTTTTCTTTTTCTTTTTCCTTTTTTTTTTTTTTTTTTTTTTTTTTAGTTTTTTTCCTTTTTTGAGAAGAAAGAACATGAAGTTGGGTAGGTAGGGGAAGGAATATATTATGAAAAAGTGTTTAATAAAAATGAAAAGATTTTGGCATGTGTCTTAGTTTCTTCTTGTTGTTTTATTTTGTTTTTGTTTGTTTTTCAAGACAGGGTTTCTCTGTGTAGCCCTAGGCTGGCCTCGAATTCACAGAGATCCACCTGCCTCTACCTCCTGAGTGCTGGGATTAAAGGTGTGTACCACCCTGCCCAGCTTAGTTTTTTTAAAGTATGTGATTTTTGTTTAGATATTTTATAGATTAGTTTTTCTACAGATATTCACACAGACGTTTCTATATTGAATTGTTTTTTTTAATTGAAGGAAAGCATGAACATGTCTCCAAGATGTTAAGATTATCTTGAAGCATTATTCAAACACAATTTTATTATTACAGATGGAACCCATGCCAAGATCTCAGTCAATTGTATTTTCTCTCCCAAGAATTTGACATGGCCATGGTAGTGCCGTGTTCATCTGCTTCTCCATCAGATAACTTTAGATTTTTCTCATTTTTCTCACTATTCAAAATTAGGTTGGAGGTGGGGAGCTGGAAAGTTGGTTCCACAATTAAGAGTGCTTGCTACACTTACAGAGAGGACCTACGTTCATTTCCCATCACCCACATCAGGCAGCTCATCACCCCTATAACTCCTGTTCCTGGCAGTGTGACCAGCTCTCATAGCCTCCTGAGTACCTGTACTTAATGTGGTGCACAGAAACTCATGCAGGCACACACACATACACACTACACATAGTACACTTCTTAATGTGGTGCACAGAAACTCATGCAGGCACACACACATACACACTACACATAGTACACTTCTTAATGCGGTGCACAGAAACTCATGCAGGCACACATACACACTACACATAGTACACTTCTTAATGTGGTGCACAGAAACTCATGCAGGCACACACACACACACACTACACATAGTACACTTCTTAATGCGGTGCACAGAAACTCATGCAGGCACACACACATACACACTACACATAGTACACTTCTTAATGCGGTGCACAGAAACTCATGCAGGCACACACACATACACACTACACATAGTACACTTCTTAATGCAGTTCACAGAAACTCATGCAGGCACACACACATACACACTACACATAGTACACTTCTTAATGCGGTGCATAGAAACTCATGCAGGCACACACACTACACATAGTACACTTCTTAATGCGGTGCACAGAAACTCATGCAGGCACACACACACACATACATATAAATTTTTTAAAAAATTTAAGCCCATATAAACATCTTTACAGCTAGCATTTAAGAATTTGGAGGCTAGGGGTTGGAGAGTTGGCCATTGATAAAGAGCACTCATTGTTCTTCCCAGGTTTGATTCCCTGAACCCACATGGTGGTTCATAACTCTAGTTTCAGGGAATCCAACATCCATGTTGGATTTAGCTCACACATGGTGTGTATATAAATGTAGACAAACACTTATATAAATAAAATAAGAAAAGTATTTAAAAAAACAAACTTGGGGCTGGAGAGATGGCTGAGTTGTTAAAGAGCACTGGCTGTTCTTCCAGAGGACCCAGGTCTGATTCCCAGCACCCACCTGGTGGCTCACAGCCATCTATAAATCCAGTTCAAGGGATCTGACATGCTCTTGTGGACCTCTTAGGCACCAGTTACACACTTGGTGCACAGAATACACATAGCCAAAGCACCCATATACATAAATAATAATTACAGTAAAGAAGAATTTTATGTTCAGATCATGTTTACTTGATAATTTCCCAGTTGAGATATTTGGGGATTAAATCCAGTGTAGCTTATCCATTCACTGTAGCTTGCAGATTTTGAATATTGTAATTAGAACTATAGCATCAAGTTTTGTTAATGATAGCTGAAGGTTTATCCTGTTGTAATTTGCATTTTTGTGTCTATTGAAATTTCTCTGTTGATTTTCTAACTCTAGAGTCTTACTCTTTATATCAGTTCATCTAAAGGCTTTCTGAACTAGAGTAGCTGACATGTAAGGCATTCTAAAGCAGAGGTTCTCAATCTGTGGGCTGCGACCCCTTTGGGGGTTTAACAACCCTTATCGCATAGTATATATCCTACATATCAGATATTTACATTACGACTCATAACAGTAGCAAAATTACAGTTATGAAGTAGCAATGAAATAACTTTATGGTTGGGGTCCCCACAACACATGAGGAGCTAGCTGTAGAGGGTCCCAGCGTTAGGAAGGTTGAGAACCACTGCTCTGGAGGTTTATTAGGGCAGCTAGGCTGGCTTTTCTGTGTTGTGTAACAGTTTTAAATGTTGGTTTATAGACTCAGGCTACTATGTATTACAGTTTGATGTTACCACTTTCTGACTGTGTGCCCTGCCTTGTTTTTCTTATTTGAAAAGGGAATAATCTTAGCTACCTCACCTACAGTAGCAGGGTCTCCACACATTTCTTAGAGCCTGGGTGGCCTCAGTTAGTGTGAACTTTGTCACTGTCATTATTTCCCAGTAACCTTTGCGTAGTTTGGGCTTGCCCCCTATTGCAGTCATCAAACTTCCATTTTTGTTCTTGCAGATCAGCCAAATGGCCGACGCCACAGTTGTGGAGCTTGACAGGCATCTGGCAGCAAAGACCAAAGAACTCCTTGGATGAAAGTCAGCAGTCACATATTCTGGTCATCCCTTAGGTGACAAGCTGGTGCCTACCACTCCCCTGTCCATCCATCAGAGGCTCTCACTGCTGTTCCTCCACGGAGGCCCTGCCGACTCACCGAATCTCTTCCTTGCATAGTGTTGTTCTGCTTGGAGTCTTCTGGTGTGACAGCTCAGAGGATGTCTGCTGTGGCAGTGACCTTGACTCTGATGTCACCACAGACTGCTTCCTTGCAGACAGTGATCAGACCCTGGACTAAGTGGGCCTTCACCCTGACTGCTGATGATCAAACTTAAATAAATTGGAAAATAACAACTACAGAGGAGAGACAGAGTGGTGTGGGCGGGAGAGCCCCAGAACCTCTTAAGAAAGCAAGCCAGAGCAGTGTCTGGATTGTCATCCCACATGCTGCCCCACAGGACTGTTCACTGTGGCATCAGCCTCGCCCTCTGGGCAGTCTCTCTGCCTTCTGATCTAGACCCCATGTTGGGCTCACGGGCTCCTTGTATTAAATCTCTTTTTCTCCTCTGTTAGTCTGTATCTTGACAAAAATAACTGGAGAGAATGACACCAACTGGCGCTTGAAGTTGTCCCCGTCTTGGTGTTGAGTAAGTTGGCAGCTGCTCAGCAAAGCTCTGCTTCTCTTTCTGTCACTGCACTCTTGTCCTTGTCAGTGTTGACTTGGTGATGAGCTCCGTTTGCCCGGGGCTTGTCTTCCTGATAGACAGGTGCTTTGTTGTGGCCCATCTTTTTGCATTTCTGTATTTACACGCATCTGTGTATATATGCACACGCGCGAACACACACACACACACACACATACACACACACACACACACACACACACACACACACACACACACACACACACACGCCCATGCTATAGCACTCATGTAGAGGTCAGACAACTCCTGTGAGTCAGTTCTCCTTTCACCATGTGGGACCTGGGGCTAGAACTCAGACTTCAAGGCTTGGCACTCAACACCTTTTTCTGCTAAGCCAGCTCACCTGTTGTAGCATGTAGTTTGTCTTTTTCTCCTCTCCCACAATCATCTTTTTCATTTATTCAATTAATAATAAAACTATCATGAGCTGAGCTATTTTTAGGCGTTATTTGTAATCTTCACAGGAACCTGGACATATATGTCCCACATACACTTAGAAATATGGAAACAGACATGCCTGTGTTAAGGTAATGAATCCTCCCAGACAATGGAGTAGGGAAGTAGTGGGCCTTTTTTTTCTTTTTCTTTTTCTTTTCTCTACGACTCCCAGAGATCCCCGTCTCTGCCTCCCAGAGCTTGGACTAAAGGCGTGCGCCTCTGCATTTGGCTAAGGCATTTTTGTTGTTTGCCATCGGCCTCATGTCACAAGTGTCACAGAGCTAGCAAGAGCAAAGCAGGGGTGAAAAGTTTATCTCGGACTCCAAAGTCTGCTCCTCCCACTGCTGCCGGCGGGGTAAAAACCGTGCTCTTTTCCCACGGTCCTCGCAGAACTCTAAGGTAACAAATGCCTGCAGCTTTCCCACATACCAAGCAGTTCTCCAGGATACCAGCCAGGTGTCCTGCACTCATTCAGTTCTGAGATGTGACTCGCCCTGAAAAGGAGCCCCATTCCTGGTGACAATCGTAAGTTGAGACCACACAAACCTAGCTCCCAGCCCCTCCTGTGATCTGGGTAATTAGCCAGGATGCTGCTCAGGACTTGGGAGGTAGGTTTATTGGCTTCTTAGAAAGTGTGCTGTGAAGGGTGCAGGTGAATAAGAATGGACAAAATGCTGGGAAGTGTGGCTCCACTCTGAGGCACCCTGTGTGGCCACACTCCCAGAAGCCACTGCTGCCTACTGTCTTGTCAGGATCTAGTGGGTGTCAGCAGTTTGTCTGGTGCTGCTGTGTGACCTCTGGCTCTGAGTGTCCCTACGCTGAGCTGAGTTGCCCTCATAGTGCCTCAGGCAGGAAGCTTTGTTCCAGTTCTAGGTGATGTGGCCTGACCAAGTTGGCCTGTGCTAGGTAATGAGCCTCCTGCTGCTTCCTCTGCCCACACTGGTGGGACCGGCTGTGAAACAGCAGTGAGAATTTAAGGTTAGGATTAGGCCAAGGATGGAAGGAGCTGACATCCTGAGATCAATGGGAAGTTAGCCGGGGGAGCAGGGCAGGCCACGCAGAGACTTTGCAGAACTCTAGCTCTATGAATGGCAGAATTCTCACTGCAAATGTGCAGCTCAAAGATGCAGGATTTTTTAATAAACAGAGGAAATGATAAATTATGTTGTAACTCCACTCTAAAGGCATTTGGTTCTTAACAGCCAAATCCTCTGTAGTCTTTAAATAAACAAAACTTACTTGGTGAACAGACGGGGGTGGGGGGGATGAAAGATTTTCAGTACTTGGGTTCCACATGTCAACAATTTTTCTCCTGTGTGTATGTTGGCCAAAGCCATATATCATGATAAATGAATAAAGGAAAGCCCGAGCCCAGGGCAGTGAGACGGCTCAGCAAATGGTTTTCAGCTGATTGCTCTATTTCAGTTGACATTTATCAAAGAAGCTCTGCTGTCCTGTGTGTTAGGGATATGTTGGTGGCAGGGACCAGAAGGTGACTACCTGACTGGGTATGCTGAGGTACCAGTCTTCAGGAGCTTCTCCCATGACAGTCTCTGTCTTAAGAGCTAGCGGGGCATGGAAGTTCCCCCACTAGCAGAATTAACACCTCCTGTGTTCAGTTTAGTGGCTCTCAAAGTGCCATGAAAAACTTGGTTTTAGCCTGCTTAAAAATCTTCCTTTTGGTGTATATGTGTACCGCACAAGTGTGCAGATCTCACAAAAGAAACAAAAATTTAAAAATGAAACTTCTCGGAATTGGGGAGATGGTTTAGGTGGTAAGAGTGCTTGCAGTGTGCATAGGACCTGACTTTGACTCCTCAACACGGAAGTATGTGCACTGGGCAGATGGACAGGTGGACCCCAGACAGACAGGTAGCTCCAGGAGCTCGCTTACCCCTACCTGTCCCAAGAGAAGAGGGGGATGGGATGACTCCTGACGCCCTGTGCACTGGCTTCTGTGTGTGCACACTTGTCGCCATGCACCCGTACACTCACATGTGCCTGCCCCACACACATGAATGTTCACAATAATTTCTCAGAAATCTCTGCTCTTAGCCCCATTTAAAGTGTGAAAAGAGGAGAACTATTGTGTTCATTTTCTGAAGTTTACTTTTCTTACCCGTGAAGCCGCCGTGGCCATCTGTCCATGTGTACACACAGACAGTCCCTTTGCCTGCTGCACTACTGTTACTTATTTGACTATAGTATTTTTTAATAATCCTGTGCATTGGAGGATGTTTTTACTTAGGTTTTTTTTCTTTTTCATGATTAGAAGATCACTGTTCACCAGATTTGCAGCTTATGAGTGTAACCTGACACTCGAGAGGCTGAGGCAAGAGGATCCCCTTGAGTTTGAGGCCAGCCTGGGCTACAATCCCATCTTTTAAAAAGTGGAAGCAGTGGCTCAGCAAGTGAAAGTGCTGGGTTTGATCCTGGGACCGACATGGTGGACGGAGAGAACTGGCTCCCTCAGGTTGTCCTCGGACCTCCATATGTGTGCCTCGATACACATACATATACATACTCACACAATAAATAAATGACAGTTAAATTTTTATTTTAAAAAAGGACCCCTATTCTCAGATGACCTGGTAAATTTCACTCTAAGTCCTGTAGCTACAGACATATTTATTGAATGTCCCCTGTGAACTAGGCAGCATGCTAGACCTTAACATGCATCACTCCACTGACACTTAGTTGATGTAGGTGCTGCTGTTAATTATGTTTGTGTCGCTTGCCCACAGCCATGCAGCCTGGCAAGCACTAGAGGTTTCAAACCCAGGTAGAACTTTGAAGCAGGTCCTTAATCCGTGTGCTGCACTGACGGTTATTCCAAATGTGTGTGGCACATCTGCTTGCATGGACAGTAATGGAAAAGAAGCACCTTGCTGGATAAAGCACCAAGCCATCTCTGATGAAAAGATAGCGTCCTCAGGCCCTGGCCCCATAAATCCACACCCCGGTGTTGGTGACTTTCTAGAACATGTTGGAGAACCTGCGAAATGACAGCCACATGGTCAATCGATACAGTAGTAGTGGCGGCAGCAGGTGCCAGGCTCACTGTGAGCCATTTGGTTTGCAGAATGCATCTGCGTCTTTACCCCTGGGGAGCCACTAAGCCCGATTCCGCTGTTATGAAAGAGACTTGCCATGAAGGCTCATGCTCCTGAAGCCCCCAGCTGATGCTTTCTCGGCTCTGTTTGAGCTCAGCTTCCACGATGCACAGTAAGGAGCAGACTCCGTGTGTGCATCCAGGAAACGGTGTTTAGAAATAGTGTTCTTAAGCCAAGTACGGGGCACACCCTTAATCCCATCACTCGGGAGGCAGAGGCAGGCAGATCTCTCTGAGTGTGAGGCCAGCCTGGTCTACAGAGCAGGCTACGCAGAGAAACTGTCTTGGAAAAAGGAGGAGGAGAAGAAAGAAGTTGTTAGCCTTTTAGTGAGTCTTAGACTGGAGTGGTCGGTCAGCCTTGCTAACAGCATTTCTTCATTTCTGTGCAGTTGCAGCTCTGTCTGGAGTCCAGGCCAATATCACTTCACGTTGTGGATCACCTCTGTGGAGTGTGTGTGTGTGTGTGTGTGTGTGTGTGTGTGTGTGTGTGTGTGTGTGTGTGCGCGCGAGAGAGAGAGAGAGAGAGAGAGAGAGAGAGAGAGAGAGAGAGAGAGAGAGAGAGAGAGCTATACTTTGTGGTGTTTTCATTCTCTCTCTCTCTTCATTTTTAAAAAGCCTTTCAGAGTCCCAGGCTGCGGTGTCTTCCCTTCTAGTGCTGGCCTTTCATTACCCTGAGCTGTCCTGAACCTTGCATCTTTTCTTTGCTTTTAAATTGTGACGAGAAGCACACAGTGTTAAGCATCTTAGCCATTTTTAAGTGCACAGTGGTGTTGAGCATATTTACATTATTGTCTAACCGATCTCCAGGACTCCTCACCTCAAAAGACTGAAACCCTACACCCATCAAACAAACACTGCCTCTGTCCCCACTTCCCACCCTTGGGGCCACTGCTGCCCCTTCTCTGAGTTGGAATTCTCTAGGATCCTCCTGTAGAGACGTACACAGAACCTGTCTGTGACTGGGCTATCGCCCTTAATATCCATGTTACATCATGTGTCAGAATTTTTTGTTTTCAAGGATAAAGACTATTCTTCCATTCATAAGTTATATCCAGTATTTACAACACTCCTTGCGGTTACTTCACGTTGATTGGTAACACTGGTGTGTTTGGAGAATCAGTTTACTCTATAATATTAACACTGAGAGGGAAGACCGGGTTGCTTCTGCTCTGAGGACGGTAAGTGTTGGCTGACTGAGCAGGTGGTCATGGCTGTCCTCTCTCATTCCATTCTGGGCCCCGTCAATCCTTCTGTGCTGTTATGTAAAGTCAACCTGAGGAAAAGGCCCCAAATTTCCCCAAAACCCTTTTACGCCCCACGCCACTGCCTGTAGAATTATACAGACTTCTGCCTCAAGTCTGTCAAGTACAGGCCATGTGCCTCCTCAGGATGTGACTCTCACAACCGCCCTCATACAACCACTGCTCAAGTGGCCTTGGCAGCTCTCCTCAGGTGGCAGGCCGCTGTCCCCTCCCAGCCTGTCCTCCAGCTGTTGGCTTTGCCTGCTGTGGGCTACCTTAATACCTGCCCCAACCAACAGGCAAAACCTAGCGAGACTCCATGGCCCTCTGTTCCACATCCCTCCCCGCACAGTGCATCTGTTCTCTCATCTCGTTCCTTGTGCTTTCTAGACTTGGATTTGCCTCTTTAGAATCTCACACCCTCACACTCAGCGGACCCCTCCCTTCTGTGTATCCTTACCTAAAGGATAGGCACCACCCACCCAGGTGCCATTTTATCCCCCTTCATTCTCTGTCCAGTAAGTCACCTCCTATCACCTCTCTCTTCAAAGTGATTCTCCATTCAAGGCAGATCATCAAGAGGTTCTTACAGGCTCAGCTGTGGAGATGTCCCAAGCAGGCCTCCACGGGGGTCTGAGCATTTGGCTCCACTTGTGAGGCAATTGTGCTTAACCCTGGAGGAGCCTCTTGCAAGTGTCTTACAAGAATCTCTTTCTTTTAGGGTTTGCATCTCTGTCCAGCACCATGTTAGGCGCAGAGCTGGGCTAAAGGAAACATCTGTCCGTTTCCAAGGGTCTGCTAGGCCTTGGAGACAAATGAAGTCCCATTTCCTTCAGCCACCCAGTCTCTAATAATCTTTTGAACTTGTTCCCCCAGGACCTTCAGTCTCATCAGCTAAGCCTGCCACAAGGGCTTCTGGGCTACTCTGGAAGGCACTGTGTAGTGTTCCCAGTGGTGGCATCTACCATACTCCTTCCGGTGCAGGCCCCTTGTGGCTGGCCACTGTAGCGGCAATGCCCATCAGCAGGCTGTGCTTTTCTGCTCCTGGCAATGCCCTCGTTCCTGAGAGAGTGCTCGTTCCGGGGCTTGGGGTACATCTTGCTGGAGATGTCTTTGCCCTGGTTCTATGCTGCCTCTTGACCTCTGCATCTCAAGGCATCCTGGGGGGGACTCCAAGCCTCCGAAGTTTTCCAGTACCATCAACCCAAACTGACTCCTTCTGACTGCCCATGCACAGTGCTGGTCACGGATGTCTTCTTTCCAGGCTCTGGTCTCAATGAAAACAGCTCCCCCACCTCTCCTTCCAGACAGTAAGAGTGGCTGGAATGCCCATTTTGGCAACCTGGAGGCCAGGTTATTATATGAACAAGGACACTAGGACCCCAGGCAGTCTGGTGCCTGACTCCTAGCCAGGCACCCCCACAAGTTAACTGAGAGAGCAGTGGGACTGGAAAGGGTCCTGTGAGGTGCTGAGTGAGTGACCAGCGAGAGCTCCTAGGGCCTGGTCCAGTTTACACTTTCTACTATTAATAAACATCCCTATTTTCCTATGGGTGCCAGGGGGAGGACCCTGTCAGGGACCCTGACCACTTCACCAGACTAAGGCAAAATTAGTAAAATAAAGGTAATATAGCAAATGATCCCATAAAATTACATTCATGCACTTTGTCTAAATTTAATTTAAAGTTTCAGTTAAAGATGACTGTTTCTGGTTCTTTCTCTTGTTTTTGGCGTTAGGCATTCTATTCAATGATAAGTTGATGCATTCTTTTGAAAAAGCCTTTGTGTTTTTTTTTTTTAATAAAAAAATGGAGACTTGCTCACTGATTCCCATTTATTTATTATTTATTTAAAACACATTATTTTGTGTGGGCATGCATGCATGGGCACATATGTGAAGGTCAGAGGACAACTTTCAGGAGTCAGCTCTCCCCTGCCTTGTGGGATCTGGGGACTGAATTCATGTCGTCAGGCTTGGCTCTGGGCGCCTTTGCCAACCCAGCATCTCTCTGGCCTTTATTTCTTTTTAACTTCTGCTGGTTCCCATTTGTTTGTCTATTTTTAACTCTGCAGATGCCCAGATCTCAGCGTCTGGGAGTTGTAGGACCTCACACCCACTCCTGGTGCTAATGTCTCTGAGGTTGACATCCAAGGGACACTGGAGCTGTAACTAAGGAGAAAAGGCTCAGGCGGAGGCGGTTTGACCCATGCGGTATGTCAGGGACCCCGTGGGTGAGTGTGCAGTAGTGGTGAGGCCAGGGCTGGAAACAGGATAATAGTCAATCAGGAGGGTTTAGAGTCGGGCAAAGGAAGAACAGGCGGAGGGGTGGATGAGGGAGGTGAATCAGGGAGGGGGTAGAAAAGAGCGTTGCACACAGGAAGGGGACAGAGATGTGCAGGCAAAGACTTGCACACATGCAAGCCCAGATATTTCCAGGCAGAGACAGGCAGCAAGATGGGAGACAGTGCAGAGTGAGACAGTGAGACAGAGACGTCATGTGTCACTGTGGGAGGCACATACGTAGACACAGGCTGCGACACATGGAGACAGACAGACAGACAGACAGGTGACAGAAGCCTGAAGACAGAGCAGGAGTTTGCTTTTTAAAAGGAAAAGTGGGAGAGAGGGTGGGTGGAGACCTTGGGGCCTTGTGCAGCAGCCGGGGCCCAGGAGGGATGTGGGTGGAGGAAGCTGCATCATCTGGGGCTGGCAGGCTGCAGGACTAGATAAGGCTGCTTGCCAAAGGAAGGCAGGGAAGGAAAGCCTGGGAGGCTGCCCCAGCCCAGAGAACAATGGGTACTTGACTTCAGCAGGTCATTAAAGAGACAATGAGTACAAAGAGCAGCAGAGGCTTCCCCAGGGAGAGCAAAGAAGTGGGATTATTGAGGGCCTGTCCCCATGCTCCCACATGCCCAGTGTACCACAGGAACAGTCCTGGCCTGGGGTTCAAGGCCCCCCTTCCGTTTTTCTATGCTCCTCCCTCTACCTGGAAGATCAGTAGTGATTACCCCTTGTGGGAATGGATAAACACAGTGTAGCTGTAGTCTTGAGCCAGGGTGCTAGGCTTTAGCTAGAATGGAGCTTCTGTGCGCAAGAAGCAGTACAGAAGGCCAGCCTTGTCACACAGACAGTGTCGCTCATAAACCAGAATGTCACACAGAGCAACTCTTCCTGAAACAATTACTGAGGCTCTTTCTCTTTGAGGGGACATTAGAAAATTTAAAAGTAGAGTGGGTTGTGAAGGATGCTTACTAAATTATAATGGTGATTGCCATTGTATGGATACACATATGATGTGTAGATATTTGTGTGTACATATACATGCTGTGAAGACAGGAATGCTTGTTACTGTTTATTCTGGGCTTTGTTTTTTGTTTTAGTTTATTTATTTATCTATTTATTTTTTCAATGGGTGTTCTGGCTGCATGCGTGCCTGTGTATAATGTGTGAGCAGTGCTCATGGAGGCCAGAAGAGGGCATTAGATCCCCTAGGTCTGGATTTACAGAGGGCTGAAAGCCTCCAGGTGAGTGCTGGGAATTGAACCTAGGTCACCTGGCAGAGCAGCCAGTGCCCTTAATGGCTGAACCATGTATCTCTCCAGCTGCAGTTTTGTTTTGTGTTGTCTTATTTTTTGAGTCAGGGTCTCAGTTTTCAAGATATGGTTTCTCTGTGTAACCCTGTCTACCTTGGGACTCGCTCTATAGACCATGTTGGCCCTGAACTCACAGAGATCTGCCTGCCTCTGCCTCCTGAGTGCTGGAATAAAAGGTGTGGGCCACCATGCCTGGTCCCAAGGAATTTAGTTTGTTTGCTTTGAGATAGGGCCCCTCTGTAGTCCAGGCAGCAGCACTCTCCAGCTTTATTTTTCCCATTCATCTTTTTTTATTTTTCATTTATTCATTTGTTTATTATGTGAGTGTGTGCGCATATATGTGCACATGTGGAAGTCAGAAGACAGCCTCTGGAAGTTGGTCCTTTCCTTCCACTATGTGGGTCTTGGGAATTGAGCTCAGGTTGTCGGACTGGCAGCAGCCATGTGCTGAGCCATTGCACTCTCCATCAGCCTAGACTTCAAACAATTTTTTTTTCAGGAAAGGAAAGGAGGGAGGATGGGGGAAAGAGAGAGAGAGGGAAGAGAGAGAATGAATGGAGAGAGAGAGAGAGAGAGAGAGAGAGAGAGAGAGAGAGAGAGAGAGATCTCATAGCTCTTCTTTAAGTCTAACCTAAATGGCTCCACATGCAGGAAATCCCCATTCCCATGATTCCCTGTGGTCTCCCCTTACTTTGCAGCTCTGAGGGCTTTAACAACTTTCCCCTTGTGTCTCCCCCTAAGGTAGCCTCTTGGGAGCAGGGCCTTGTGCGTAGCCAACCTAGGGGCTTTGTCCAGAGGTGTCTGAGCTGGAACCTCATCCTCCTATGATGTTACCAGCAAGGTTCTCATCACATCTCAGGTCCAACACAACCAACTGGGGATTGGGAGGGCATAGACTCTCGAATTCTCCATGGCTCCTGGAATGGGAGTGAGTTCAGGGCAGCTGCTGTAAAGACATTGGGAGGAAAGAGAAGGCACCGGGTACCATGTCCAAGGTACAGTACCATTGTATTTTAGCTAGTTGGTTGTGGCAACATTGCTAACAAGACCTACAGCTTTGGTGTAAACAGATGGTTCCCTCCCAACTGCCTGTTTCCAAATAACCACTCAGAGGCTTAATAAAGGCTCTGCTGATAGCTCAGGTTTGTTACTAGCTAACTCTTATGTGGCAGACCAGCCCCCACATTTATTCACCCCAGGGACTTTTAGGAATGAGGGATAAGAGACTTAGTTAGAAATAGAGGGGAGAGAAACAGAGAAAATGCAGGATAGACTCGAGTGGATCTGGATCCTTATCCACCAGCCCAGAACTTTATTCCAAAGGTCTATTTATAACAATGCCAAGGGGTGGAGCAAAAGACCTCCCCCTTGCTAGATACAGCCAAGTGTAGACCCTTCCAAACACCTGATACTCAGGCCCGTGGTCCAGTCAACCTCTTATGCAGTCCTGCTGGGTACAGACACTAGAAAAACTAGTTGGCTACAACACACTTACACTTAAATTAACCCATATTTCTATTTATGCTTTGCCACATGGTAGTACCTTTGTTAGCATGGCACATTCATCTCCTGCTCCCTCTGCATCTGGCTGGTGACTCCTGACTCCATCCTTCCTCTTCCCATCATTTTAGTTTGGTCACCCTGTCTATACTTCCTGCCTGGCTACTGGCCAATCAGCATTTTATTAAACCAATTTGAGTTTTATTAAGACAATTTGAGTGACAAATCTTTACAGTGTACAAGAGGATCATTCTGTAGCACTTTGGGGTCCATTAAAAGGGCTCAGTGAATAAAAGCATGTACCACCAAGCCTGGAGACTGAGTTCCATCACCTGGACCACATGGTAGAAGGAGAGAACTGGCTCTTGGAAGTTGTCCCCTTACTCTACATGTGTGCTATGGCATGCATACACTCACACATGTACACACATTTATGATCAACCCTCTTGGGACAGCCTTTGCAGTGGGGTGGCCCTCCTCAGAGCCTCCAGGGACTCCCCATGGCCAACTGGGCCCATCTCCATTCCTGCAGAACCTAAGTGCCCCAATCTTTCTCTATTCGACCAGCTCTTCAAAATGCAAACCATGCCCCTCCCTGGTAGAGATTCTGCTGCTCCCAGGCATAAGAAATCCGGCCCCAAGGTTTTAACAGGAAGGACAGGTAAAAAGGCTGCTCGTCTGTCCCCCTTGCTCTGCCCACCCACTCCCCCTTCAGAGACTGCACGTTCTGGGTAGAAGGAACTTAAGGGACCACAGCTGCATGGAGTAGTCATCAGTGACTCTGCTAGATGAGTTAGTGGGGGCAGGAAGACAGAGAATAAAGGAGAAAACTCCAGAGATTAACACACAAAGGCACAGGAAAGGCTGGGAGCGGGTAGTTACCTGAGCATTACTGGCCCAGAGTAGACTTCCTAGTGGCCTGAATTGGGAGTGGTGGGTCCTATGGAAATACTGAGGACCTGCCTCACTGCTCTCCTTTCTTGCCTCCTTGGAACCAGACCACAGAGGGGAAAGGTGCACCAGCAGCTCCCTCCATATCTCTTTCTCATCTCCATCCCCTCCCGCTCCGCTCCTGTGGCCATCCATGGGTTTCTGTGCAGTTCATTGTAAAGGGGCGCCAGAACCTGGGAATCCTGGGACATCATCTGGACTCAGGTCCCAGCCTGATACCTCAGTGCCCACTGACAGCTGTCCTACTGCCCCGGACTGTCCCCCGCCCCGTGACTGATCTGATGTGTTGTAGTCTTTAGTTCTCCTTCTCCCCCACTATGAGCTCTGAGAGGGCTTCTTAACCTTCTTAACCCGCACAGCCTGCTTAGGCCAGAAACGAAGCCTCACACACACTGTCCATAAGGCAAGGATCTGCTGAATGAACAAACAGTTTTAGCGCATTTGGCTGCTGGATGGGATGGGTTTTTCCATTCACCTGGCGCTTCAGCGTCTTGTCCATGCTTGGTAAGTATCCTTGGAGGCAGCTTCCACAGGTTCCAGAGATGAACCAGCCACTACACGGTTGCTGACCTCATAGTCTGATGGAAGAGACCAACATTCACCAAGCAGTCATAAGACAATGCCAAGTGCAGGAAGACAAAGCCTGGAGCTAGAGAAGAGAGGGATTTTGTCAGGGAACACCTCTCTGAGTGGGATGAGTCCAGGCTTCTGAGAGACACCACTCTCTCCTGCGTGGGGTTGATTGGACCAAGGAGCAGCTAGGTGTGGCAGACCCAGATTCTCCAGCCCTTCCCGTTGGAGCAAAGACTCAGGAGGGGGCCTCTGTGCTGTGGGTGCGAGGCGGTGTGCCAGCCTCAAGCTGCTCTTCTCAGCAGCTGTGATTGGGTTCTTTCTGCGTGGCGAGAGGCGGTTGCTTTGTGCACCCAGGCCTCAGCTGATTGTGGCCAGGAGCTTGGCACCCACAGACCACGACCGCCAGGGTTTACCACGCACCCCCAGCGCCCGGGCGGGCCGTGTGCAGCACGCCAGCCCAATCTCGCCTCCTATATTCAGAGTTGATTAGACGCTATTTCTGCCTGGATTTTTCAGAAGGCTCAAGAGCTTTTTTAATCACTACAGTGGCTCATTACGCTTCTGCAGTGACACTCATGTCCTTCAGTTCTCTTCTCAGATTAGATTCTATAGTCAGATGAATATTGGATGATTTCATTACATACAAATGCAATCAACAGTTTTGCATAAATTTCTTCTCTTTTCTTGAGTTTCAATTGACCCCAGCACCCATGGTTGCAGGCGCGATCCACATGCAAATGAGCTGGGTTTGCAGCGGAGGGGAGGGGCTGAGAGAGGCGGGCACTAGCTCTAGCCCGGGGAGGCAGTAGTCTTGATTGCTCAGGCTTTGGGAGAGGGGCTTGGAGGAGCAGGAGGGTGAGGGGAGCTTGTAGCTAGCCTTATGCTGGCACAGGGCTCCCAGTCTGCACGAAGTTCTCCAGATGACCTCAGGCACAGGCATGCTCGGAGTGGAGACTCTCTGCCTGGGCCCAAAATGGACAGTGGCGTGCCTGACCACCTGGGCTCATGGCGGGATGCTAGAGGTGATTTGGTGGGTCTGTTTAACAGCAAGAGTTTATTGTCAACAACTAGCTGGTGGTTTGCTCCGTGCATTCCTGCGAGGTGGTGGCTCTGACCAGATTAGAGCCCACGGTGCTGTGGTTATTATAGCATCATTATTGCTGTGGCAGCTTATGCTGTGGTTCTGAGAGCAATCAGCAAACGGGAAAGCCAGCCTAAGGCGGTTGGCAGAGTTTAGAAACTGTCTCGGAGTTGTTCTCAGTGTCTCTTTCTGGGTTTCTCCAGCCCTTTTGTGATAGAGGGAGAGAATATTCTAAGAGTTGGACCACGAGAGGCCTGTCGGCTTCTGTGTTCCTCCTAACCGAGCAGCCCTCACTGCAGAGGAGTTCCTTGATGAGAACTCAGGGGTTTTCTGAGCTCCCTGAAGCACTGTCTGTCTGCCCCTTGCGCTGGCCTCTGGGTTCCGAGACCCATCTCTGCCTTGCTCAGCCCATGGTAGCTCTGAGGTTAGCAGGGAGCAAGCAGGTGGTGGGAGCCAGAATCACCTTCCCTAGAGCTGAGCAGTCTCCACGGCTGACTTCAGCCCCTCACCAATGTTTGCCTTCAGATGCCCCTAGTGTCTGTCATGGTTCCTAGTCCTGCTGAAATCAACATCAGGGTGGACGCTGTGGGCGGGAGATGAAAGAGGACCCAGTCTTGCACCTTGTGCTGCCCCACAGACAGCATCAACGCTAAGGATGGCTGGGACACAGGTCTGCATGTCCCACCACACTTCCTTCTGACTTCTTCAGAAAACCTCCTACTGTGAACGAAGACACGGCACTGAACACCGAGTATCTGGGACCTAGAGATAGATGTCACCTGGCCTATTGTCTTCCTCCTGGACAATGGAACCCTGAAGTAGACAGTGACAGCCAGCCATGGAGCGTGGATGGGTCCTATCAGTGTTGCACACCCTGCCTCAAGCCCTTTCTATCCCTTCCCTAGACTGGGCATGTGGATACCCAGGAGTTTGTATTTAAGCCAGTGGGACCACTGAAGCCCTCAGAGGGCAAGAGGTAGTGCTGGAATCGAAGCCAGATTCTTCTGGTGTGGTCTGGAGACTCTTCCTGTTCTGGCTGCACCCGGGGACCATTCCCATCTCCAGTTCCACCTCCGAATGCCTGTACAGTCTGCCTTCTGCTTTCCCGGGGCCTCTTGGCTACCAGCATTCATCCATGCACATTTTCCTCCTGGTTCTTTCTAGATCTATCTAGCCTGGTCCTTTGCTCTTAGTGGTTGCCAGAGTTATTGTCTGAATGGAAGGTGCTGGTCTGAGACCCCAGGGCAGCTCCAGCTAGAACTCTGACTCCCAGAGAGAGAGCAAGACAGGCTGTTTCCCAACGTCTCCAGAACCTTCCTACAATGGCCTCCCCTGGCCATCTATCCTGCCTGCCAGGCAAGGACAGCAAGGCAGCAACCATCAGAGATAGGACACAGATAACCAAGAGTCTGAGACCCAGGAAGAGACATGCAGACACTCAAGCTGTCAGGGGTTCGTCGGATATGTGATCAGATTGGCCATTATCCGGACATGAATGAACCAGTTGGGACACATAAAGGGGACAGAGCCCTGGCTGACTGCTCTCCTGTCTGAAAGATGGGGCTGGGAGTGCTCACCATTCAGCACTCAGACCAGGATGGTCTTGTCTCTCCACCTTCAGACCTGAGCACCTTCACCAGCCTCCTCTCCTTCATACACAATCCAGTTCCAGCACAGAGGGCTCCCCAAACCCCTCCCCATTGCCCCTTCCTGACCTTGAACTGTGGTACACATAGGTGCCTTCACAACTAACCCTATGGCAGCCTGACAAGGAAGGACCCTTTCTGCATTGCGTAGCTAGTGATCTGGCACAGGCCAGCAACTTCTCTGAGCCTGTTTCTTTCTCTGTAAGGTGCAGACAGTGTCCTTCCTTGCCTGGCCATCATAGGGTTAGCTGTGCAGGTACCTGGTCCCGACCTGAGCACAAAGCAGGCGCTCAATAAAGCACTTACTAAGAACAAGTGACTGAGTCAATAGCCAGTTGCAGAATTTTAAGAGTGTAAACATGGGCACGGAGAGGGGTTGGTAGCAGCAGCGGCATGAGAGAGAGTAGATGAAGGAAACGCTGCGACAGGGGCATGATGCCCAGTGCAGCTGCAGCCAGGGCTCCACTGTGCAGTCTGGAGGCGGGCTGCAGGGTTTGACTCTTTTAAGTTGGGCACTCTCTGTGTTGGGGAAGGGAATGACCGAGGACCTCACCCGGTGTTGGTAGTGCTCTAAGCAGTGCCCACAGCAGCACCAGCCACCCCAGGCAAAGGCCTTGTCTGTTGCTCACACCGGCCCCTTAGCTCCACCTTCAGAAGGGCAAACCGGGGCCCAGCGGAAGGGAGGATCTGTCATGACACTGTCTTCCAAAGATGGGATCTTGCATCTCCGGGGAGGAGGAGCTGTGTGTGTGTAAAGCGCCTCAGAAACACTTTCTTGAGTGAGGGGAGAGAAGAGGGCCCCGCCCCAGGGTCTGGGTGTATAGACTTGGAGCCTGGGAGGGGGGAGGCGGGGTGGGCTGTCACTAGGACCTGAGGACATGGCTGTGCTGCCTGGTGACCTGGCACTGGGGCTTTTGACCTGTGATTAAGGAAGTTCATTTTTTCCTCTCCATTTGGTGCAGTTAATGTCCCCATCTTGCTGTTCCCCCAGAAAAGTTCCAGTGACGTCACACCACGCCCACCTCAGCTCTGCTGCTCTCTAGCTGTAGGACTTTGACCAAGTAGCCCACATCCCCTTCTGAGCCCTGTGTGCTTCAGCTGGGAGGTGGGTCTGCACCCCTGGGCCAGGCCCAGAGCCCATTTCAGGATATCAAAAGCCAAAAACTGCTGCTCCTGCTCCTGTGTGGACCCCGGAGGGGGCACTGAACCCAGCTCCTCGGCTGTAGACTAAGGATTGACCGTCTACAGTGCCTGCCTGACAATCAGAGAATCCAGGTAGTTCTGAGCCCTTTAGCTTATATAATCTTTAGAGGATTGGGATGTGGCTCACTTGGTAGGGTGCTTGCATAGCATACATGAGGCCCTGGGTTCAATTCCCAGCACTAACAAAACTGGGCACAGTGGCCCGCGTCTGTAATTCCCAACATTTGGGAGGGGGAGGGAGAAGACCAGAGGTCCAAGGTCATTCTTGGCTACACAGCAAGTTCCAGGCCAGTCTGTGCTACATGAGATCTTGCTTTTCAGTCAGCCAGTCAGCCAGCCAGTGAGTCAAATAGGACCCGCTCTCATGCCCTCTGGGGCCCGGACGGACCTCCTGAGCAAGCTCACTCTGCGAGAAAATATCCAAACAGCTCCCCTCACTCCAGGTCAGTTTGAACATCAGCTGCATGAAGGCCTCCGAGGCTCCTGAATGTCAATGCTGTGGAGAAGAAGGGCTCAGGGGGCTGATGTGAGGGAAAGCAGGGTGTTTGGACCCGGGTCTGGCACACAGCGAGTGAGCCCCTTCCTTGTTCAAGACTCCCATGGCTCTGCCGTCCTCAGGATAAAGTTCTGTCAAGGCCCGGGCTCCTGTCTCAGGTGTCACTTTGTCCTGGCACCCCAAGCTCTATCTTCAATCACCTTATTATTCTTGCTCTTTTCAGTCCCTTGCACATAGGGTCTTTTTTCTGCAGACTGCCACAGCGTCTGGGTCTTCCATCTGGAGTGGCCCCCATCCCATTCCCTCTGACTCTACATTACTCTGTAGGGTGAATGGTTCTACCCTAATACCCAGCAAAGGCTGTCAAAGACCAGAGGTCTCCCCTCCAGATGGATCTCCTGGAGGGCAGTGGGCCTGTGTGTAGTCTCTCCTGACACACAGTTGGTGTAATGATTTCCTCATCCAGCAAAGATGTTTCAACTCGGGAACTGAGTGTGCTTCTTCAACGAGTAAACCAAACAACGTTGGAAGGAAGATTCCCCATAGAGACCCCTATGCACCCCGAGAAGATTCCTGAGATGCCTTTCTTTCCCTCCCTGAATTCTTCAAGTGAGTTTTATAAAGGAGACCATGTTTGCGCCGCCGAGCCTCCAGGGTTGGTGCAGTGGTGGCAGTATGTCAGGCAGAATCCACTAGTCCAGGTTTGGTTGAGGCCTCTAGGGTCTGGGGGTCTGGAGTGGGGCAAAGGAGGCCTTGGGGCTCTGGAGCAATTGCTATAAAGTAAACTCTATAATCAGGTAAATGCATGCATGTAAAGGATGGTTCCCGCGCAGCTGTGGGCGTCCTCCGGCCAGCCGGAGGGGACCTGCCTAATCTCAGTGTAATGAAAACGTGGGTCTAATTACCACAGCAGGCCAGGGCCAGGCTGAGACTGGAGGGGGGAGTCCGTCCTGGCAGCGGAATTAGAACATTTAAACTGTCAGGCTGAATCTGGGAGAGGCCTGATTACCTGGACTGCGAAGACGCTGCTTTGGTTTTGTGTCGACTATAATTTCCTGGTCATTAGGCGTGAAGCCAGTGGCCACCTTCTTTCTCCTGCAGTGGGGGTCCAGGCCCTGCTTTGCTGACCCCCCTTTCCATGCCAGACCGGCCCAGAAGAACTGGCTTGAGCAGCAATAAGGACAGGGAACTGGCACACAAATCACCCATACTGTTCGTGCTATCTGCCCTGGGCTATGGACATGTTAAGGAATGTGTGCACTAGTAGGATGTGGATGGCACAGTGCAGAAGATGCGTATGGCATTTGTGGTATGCACACTGTTCGTGGGATGCATGGGGTGCAGGTGTGAAGATAGGTGTAAGTGACACAGAGTTTTCTGTGTGGACTGTGTGCAGCTGATCCATCTATTTGGCACATTGCGGGGCGGGGCGGGGGGGGGGGGGCGCGTCACGTACTTGTGCAGTATATTCATGCCGATTGAATATCAGATACGGTACATATGTGAGTCATGTGTACACAGGTTTTATGAATTTTATGTTCCCAGTGGTGTGTGCTGGGCTTTAAATGCCATGAAGGCATGGATCAAATCCCTCAACTCCAGTGGGGTGCCTGGAGGTGTGAGGTATACAGCTGGTGAATGAGTTCATATGAAAGGCACCTGAGAGCTGTGTGATGCATGTCTGCGTATCTCAAATCTGTGAGCATAGATGGCCTGGAGTGCTGCGTGCGTGTGTGTGTGTGTGTGTGTGTGTGTGTGTGTGTGTGTGTGTGAGAGAGAGAGAGAGAGAGAGAGACTGTGTGTGTGAGAATGTGTGTGTGTGAGAATGTGTGTGTGTGTGAGAGTGTGTATGTGAGAGAGTGTGTGTGTGAGAAAGAGACAGTGTGTGTGCATGTATGAGTGTGGTGTATATATGAGAGAGAAAGAGACAATGTGTGTGCATATATGAGTGTGGTGAGTGTGGTGTGTGAGTGTGCATGTGTGTGACTGTGGGTATGTGTAGAGTATATGTGTGTGTGACTGTGTGAGTGTGTGCATGTAGGGATGTGTGCTCTTCTACTGTGTCATCGGGGTCATGAACTATGCAGACTGCCTGGAAAACTTCAGAAACCTGACCTGTGGTGATGAGGATTTGGGATCAAGGCCCGCCTCTGCCACTGACTGGTGGTGGGGCATGGGTGTACTTTTTACTTTTACTGTTTCTGACTAAAACACTTGGAGAACTAACTTAGCAGAAGAAGGCTTGGGGCCAGTGAGGTGGCTCAGTGCTGGCTGCCACGGTCTATGACCTAGGTCTGATCCCTGGAATCAGCATGGTGGGCAGACAGAACTGACCCCCATGGGCCGGCCTCTGGTCTCCATACACATGTAGCATGCCCCTCCAATACACTCATATACAGAGATAAATCAATGTAAAGAAATACCAGTTTCCTCTTATTTTGCCTTTTACCATTTTATATTATTTTATCTCGCGATCTGGAGGAGCCATCACCCACGCCAGAAGGCATGCAGCCTGGGCAGCTGCTCACATGGTCTCCACAGTGCTGCTGCTCTGTTCCGTGTCTCCTTTTTACACAGCCGTGGGATGGTGCTGTCCACATTTAGCCCACCTCAATTAACGCAACCTACAAGCGCCGTCACAGACAAGCCCAGAGATTGGTCTCCATGGTGATTCGAGGCAGCGTCAAGCTGACAGTCAACACCAGGGTAGGCACGACACTCAACCTCTCCGAGCCTGGGTCTCACTTGGTGAACACGCAGAGACGTCTGGTACTGTGCCATGTGCTCATTGCATTTAACAGATGGGGAAGCGGAAGCCCTGAGCTGGCGGGTGACTGCAGCGGCAAACTCAGGCCGACGGACTGCGGCATGAATGCTGCACCTGTGGCGCGGAGGCTAGGACTGACTGACAGGCCACTGAGCTCCTGGTTCACCACGCAGCCAGAACCCAGTGAATGTCATCGGCACAGGATATGTGTACATGGGGTGTATCAAATAGCTTTGAGAATGTGTGAAAAATAGGCAGAAAGTTCATCTGTGCCCGGCACAGAAGTGTGTTAATTACACTTTCAAAGGGCTTATGATCCATACATGCACATACATTTCATAGGAAGATCACAAGACGTGCAAATCCATGTAGAATGATGTTTCCAGATGTCTGACGTGGACAAATACATACTAGACATCTATGACATAGATGAACCTACACAATGTAATGACAGTCACCCAAGGAGCAGGCATGGTCCTGGCGCATATACAGTCAGAGCGTCACTGCTACGTGTCACCTTGAAGCTAAATTGTTAACCACTGTGTTTAAGACAGCTCCGTCTCCATGCCAGTCCCTCCTTACTGTGTTCTATGAAACATAATGTAACTGTAATGTGAGGCATCCTTCATTTTGAGAGTGTTGTGTATGTTTTATGGTGCAGTGGTGTGTGCCCATGCAGCTGTGCAGAGGCCAGAGGGGAATATGTTTGGTGACCTGCCTATCTGTTCTCCAACACAGGTTGCAGAGGCCAGAACACCTAGCTGGCACTGTGTAGAAGCTGGGGATTCGAACTAAAGACCTCCCGCTTGCACAGTGACTGACAGCCCATGGCTTGCGTTCTTCCTCACTAGCTCCCTGGAGTAGGAGCCTCAGTTCCCAGTGTCCAGCCAGGGCCTGGCTTGCTGCAGAGGCTGGAGCTGCGTCTGCTGAAGCAGCAGAGCTGGGGCCCCGGGGCTGCATAGACAGACCTCTTTCCGCGCCAGGCACACAGCCCATGCTGCTGTGCAAGCTCACGTGATGGGTGCATCACGGCTGCCGGGCCCCGGGTCACTCCTGCGCGCTGCCTGGCGGGCGGCGGAGCCTCCTCCCTGCGGTCTCCCGGGGCGCGACCTCGTGTACCCGCGCGGGGGACCCGGGCCCTGCGCGCTTCCCGGCGGCCGCAGGGCGGGCAGGAAGCGGCGCATTGTTCCCTGGCCCAGGCCAGAGAGGAGTTCCCGGTCGGGGGTGAAAGCGGAGCCCGCTGTGCCCCACACTCCGCTGACCCCGGCATCCGCTCTGCCCCAAGCCCGGGGTTCTAGGTTCAAATCCCTGCCTGCAGTCTCCCTTAATTTCCCCCTGAGATGCCCTTAACTCCAGCCACCGGTTGCAAGCTCCCTCCAGCCCACTCGCTCCTCGGCTACCCTCAAAGTGGAGTTTTAGCGGCTGGAAAGAAACTGGTTATACAGCTCTGGTGAGGTCACGGTGCAAAAGAGGCTTCCCACATTGGAGCCTAAAGGACCCTCATCTGGGCAGGATTTTGCCTGTGAGCACTGTGATGGATGGGGAAACTGAGGCCTGGGAGAAGACAATACCGGCTTGAGGTCGCCAGTCACAAAGTCTTGCTAGCTCGGCAGTTTGACAGTCCCACGGGCCTTCTCTGTGTGTGTGGTTGTAGGATGTAGTTGATCGAATTAACACTAGCCCGCTGAGAGTGAACCAGCTGCACACCGCGATTCACTGAATCCCCATACCTTCTGCAGTTAGGCAGGGAGAATCAGAGGCTCAGAGAGGTCGAGTGAACAGCCTAGGTCACACAGCAGAACAGTTGTGAAGCAAGACCCTGACCTCCACCCACGGTTGGACCCAGGCCTCTTTTCTGGATACATCCTTCCTCCTGCCTATTGAAATGTTGGGGACCTGTCCTGAAGTGCCTTGGCTGGCTGGGCCTAGAGATTCTGATTATGGAGGAACTGCCTCCTCTCCACCCCTGCCCCCCAACCGGGAACCCTACACCGGGGGTAATTGAGATCAGATGCGCCTGTGACCCGAGGAATGCTCCCGGGAACCTGGAAGCATTTATTGTTTGCAAGGCAATCCAGGTCTCCCTGCCTCCCTCCCTGCCTGCCTCCCCCCTCCCTCACTGCCCCCTCCCCAGGCGGAGCCTCGGGTACTGCCTGGGGTTAGAGCTGGGCCTTGATGAATAGGGCTGCAGAGAGCGACGTCCAGGTTTCCTGCTTCCTGGGGATACGGTTACAGGGGGCCAGACTTCCTGCCCCTCTGGCAGCCTCTCTTTCCAGAGTGGATCTGCAGGCTCTCGGGGTTGGAGCTGAGCAGCTGGCCCAGGTTCAGTCAGACGGCTCAAATGTCACCTCCTCAGGGAGGCCCTCCCTGACCACCCCCTAGGAACCAGCCCACCTACGGGGAGTCCTTTCTTCAGCTCTGATGGTTGTGTTTACCTTGAGGGCAGGCAGGGGCTTTGCTCACAATCAGCGGTCCTAGTGCTGTGCCCACACATAGTAGGTGCTCAGCAAATACCAACTAAAAGGTGGAGCCTCTGCTGGAGTAGCTCTCTTTGACCTCTGACAGTGGAATATGACCTTGAAGCTCTACCTCTGACCTCCAGACCCCAGGTCAGCACAACTTCACCCTTTTTTGGTCATAAACTCGGGTTTCTGTGGCTTCCTGGTCTACCAGCGGTCCACTGTCTCTGGTCTCATGCATATGGTGGGCAAACTGCTTGCTTTTCCTGAGCCAGCAGGGTTCTTCTTCAAACAGGAGCCCAAGTGAAGCCTAGGATATGCACTGGCAAAGGGTGGGAGGTGGGACAGGGCTGCTGCCTGAGTGCCTGGCTTTTCCTGGGTTCCCTCCTGGTGCCCCCAAGACACCCCTGCAGATACCTTGCTTTGAAAGTTTGAAAATCCACTTCCCTGATACTTTTTTCAAAATAATTTTTATGCCACTTGCCCTGAAGGGTGTGTGTGTGTGTGTGTGTGTGTGTGTGTGTGTGTGTGTGTGTGTGAGAGAGAGAGAGAGAGAGAGAGAGAGAGAGAGAGAGAGAGAGAGAGAGGACAATTTGCAGGAGAAGCTTTTCTCCTTCCACTTTGGGGTCTGGGGGTGTCAGGCTTGGTGGCAAGCACCTTGCCTGCTGGTCCACCTTGCCAGCCCCAGTCTTTCTCAATATTGTTTTGGGCCATGTTGCTGCAGGACCTTTTCTGAGTGTCTGACTGCTGTGTGTCTGTCCATGACTTCCTTCCTGCACCAACACGGATGGGCTCCAGTATGGGCTGACCTTGATGCTAACCTTCACCTCTAACTCCTCTTCGTCTGCTAGCAGTCTGGCACAGCTGCAGGGGTGCAGGCAGGGGTCCTGCTGGCAGAGCACCTTGTGTGACTGGGGGGGGGGTGGTGGTCCCCTTTTGAGAGCACGGAGCTCTGCTGGGCTACAGTTCCAGTAGCAGAAAGGGCCCTTGAGCGAAGAAGGGACAGTCTTTTTGGCCAACATCCCTGGATGCATGTTGTCTGGAATTCAGCACCCACCCCCATGTCTTCCTCACTGCTGATTACAGGGCCTGGAACTGTGCTCTGTAGATAGCAAATGCTTAGTGGCAGCCAGGGCGGTTTCCTGCATGTGACCTGTGGTGAGTTTAACGGTCCTGACACCATCTCAGCGTTGACAGTGACCCCTGTGCACAAGCTGAGCATTCTGTTCGCTCTGGTCTCTGTGCACTCTCAACTGCCTTCCATGTGGGTGAGGCTGGGCGTGCTACCAGGCAGTCAAGCATAGTCCCTCACCCTGGACACACTCAGGATCTGCTTGTTCCAAGTGCTTGGTCTCTGCTGGAGGGCCAAGGTGCAAGTGACAGTGTGCGGAGGGAGCCACTTTCCTCAGAAGCTTTGGAGAAACCTTACCGAGGGGGAGGGGGAAGGAGAGGGGGAGGGAGTTCCCATGGTAACACTAAGGATGTGTACAGATGCCCGGGTGGAGATGGGGTGAGTGGGCAAGAGCTAGGGATGGGGGGGGGGGTGTCTCAATGGCAGGTGAGGGGTTTCAGGCTGCTCAAGAGGATTCCCGACTTCACTCCAACAATAGCAGGCCAACGTGAGTCTGGCCTCAGTTTTACAATGTGGCTAGAGTTGGGGTATCGGAACTTTGTTTGAAACAAAAATATTGCTTCGAAATCTGTTTCGGACCACAGCTCTTGGGGGTGAAAATGTAAATTCCCTAAGGAGCCTCACAGAGACACCTGCTGTGGCTAGGCAGCCTTCTCCACTGGGCCCTTTGGACCCTGTGCCTCCCGAGGGGCGCTGGCGGAGGCCGCATCCTGGTTCCGTCGTGGTTCCGCTGCTGGGGCAGACAGACCCCTAGTACGGCCCCTAGGAAGACTTTCTTCAGTATGCCTTGCCCGAGCAGACCTGAAAAAGGTGGCCTCTGCTGCCATCTGGTGGTTACTCCGGAGCACTGTCCTGTGCAGGGGTGCGCGTCCTGTGTGCGTCCAGCCCTTAGCGACTCTAGAGACCTTTACTGCGGTATGGATCCGGTCACGTGGTTTGCTTTCTGTATTTCCTAAGCCTGGGGACCACGCACCCTGGCTGTCTATGCAGCCTGGGGGTTCAGTCTTGGTTCCTTCCTCTCCATGCATCTCAAATCCAGTGGTAAATGTAAAAGAAACTCAGTATCTTTTCTATCCAAAGATTAAACGAGACAAATTCCATTTTGAAAAAATTGTAAAGAAGCTGCTTGGCAGAAACTCAAATTCCTTCAAGGTCAGCACTTCTTTTCTCAGTTTGAATTTTTGTTTGTTATTGTGTGTGTTGCCGATGCCCAGAGAGGACAAAGAGGGTGTCGGATCCCTTAGGACTGGAGTTTTGGGTAGTTGTGACTCACTGTATGGGTTCTGGAACTCGAATCTGGGTCCACTCCATGTGCAGCTGTGCTCTTAACCACAAAGCCACCTCTCCAGCCCCGGGGTCAGCACTTCCTGAAATCAAGGTGCTCACAATCACTTTCTGATTATCAACTGTAGCCAGTCACGTGAGAGTGTGAGGCGGAGATCTGATGCCCGGGAGTGACGCCTCACAGGACCCACACGGCATGTGCTCTCCACTTGGTTAGACACGGCTGTGTACCCTCTGCAGAAGTCAAAGTTACTGCCTTGCTGAGATACTTTGGATTGCGTGGCTATTTTCTTGGGACCCCAGACCCATTCTACAGATAGAAATGTGTCCCCCGATGTTCATCTTCAAGACCAGCTCAGCTCCGCCCCCACCTCTCCCGGCTCCCTGCAGCAGCTCAGGCTGCATTCCAGTTCCTGGCTCCCACTTTCAGAGCTTGCTTTTATCATTAGACGCCCATTAGTCAGGTCGTTTGACTCAGTGTCCCAATCTGGAAAGCAGAGTTAAGGGTAATTATGCCTCCTTCAGGGCGTTATTTTTAGGGTAGGAAGAAACACCATATAAGAAGCTGTGCTGAGTTGGGGCCGTCTACAAGGTTAGAGGTACTGTGCCAGGCAAGGCCACCCTCACATGACACCCCAGCTGTAAGCCGGGAGGTTCCTTGAGCCATTCTCAGGTTTGAGAATTTTCTAGAAAGACTCACCCAACTCCCCCAGGAGCTGGTGTACTCCGGTTATGGTTGGCTCCAGGCTTGGGAAGGTTGGCCAAAGGAAAAAATGGAGCCCCAGGGGAGGGGAGTTGTCTACCTAGATGTGGTGTTCCTGAGCATGGACTTGGCATCATGCATGGAGCGTGGTCAGAAGGTCAAGTTCAGCTGTGCCTCCATGTTCAGAGCTGACGTAGTACGGCATCACCCATGTACCAGTTAGTCCCCCACATTCAGTGTGTGTGACATATGGAGCCGGGTCCAAAGCCCCACACCTTAAGCCGTATGCTTGGTTTCATGGCCAGCGCCAACGCTGAGACAATGCAAGTGTGTCTGTCCCACCCTTAATCACACCTGTAAGAGTATCCAGTCTACCCCAAGGAGATACAACAGAGAGAACTTCCTAGAAGCCCAGGGTGAGGTCAAGTCCATAACTACACAGACATCCCCGCTTCCTCAGAGTCTTAGCCATTGTTAGGCAGTTTCCCTCTGCTTCTCGCAGGTCCCTGCCTTTGGGCCTTTGCACATGCTGTTCTCTCAGGAAAGAACTCGAGGGTTCAGCTAGGTGCCCTAGGTGTACGTTTTTGCCTCTTGTGCCAACGCTATGGTCTTGTCAGTTGTCTGCGCCCATCTTCCCCGGGCAGGAGGGTGTGTGTCCTGATCTTTCCTATCCCAGTGCTACACGCAGAGTAAGTGTTAGGCAGCCAGTTACTAAGTTACTTGTTAGTTCTCCACCATGCTTAAGAACCAGGTTAGATCTGGAGAAAGGATCCGAGCCTGTTACCTACATAAGCACAGACACTCTGCTCAGTAGCTGAGTGCGGGTTCAGGGTCCAGGATGCCTGCGCCACCTTGGATCTCATTAAACTCTTGTGTGCCTAATTGCCTCCATGTCAGAGAGGCCACAGCTGACTTTCCCAAGGACAGGAGGAGCCAGGCAGGCTCCTGCTCCCTGGTGGCCTTTTTGTTTGTTTTTCTCTGTGTAGGCTGTCCTGGAACTTGTTTGGGAGACCAGGCTGGCCTCAAACTTACAGAGATAGCTCTGCCTCCCGAGTGCTGGGGTTAAAGGCATGCACCGTCAAACCCAGCTTCATGACCTCTTGAAAGGAGCTCGGAGGCTCCAAGGAGCTTTGGGGCAGAGGAAGTGATGCTCAGTGGGTTCCGCAGATTAGAAGCTTAGACTCTGGTTTCATGTGCCCCAGGACCTTCCTAGGGTAGAGGCTGTGTGCTGAGGGGAGCCAGCCACAGGCTAACCCACCCTCTGCCCCAGGGTAGGGACCTAGGGTGTCCTGTGGCCCAGACATTGCAGTTAGGGAGGCTGGGGCTGGGGCTGGAACCCAGGCTTGGGTGGGGAGAGGGCCTGGAAAAGCGGAAGGAAGGTCGCCCTGGGCAGAGGTCATCCTGAGAGCAGGAGGGAGGAGGAGGGAGCCCTTGGGAAGGAGCCAGGAGTCAGGGTTTGCAGGCACAGGCTGAACTCTGGCTCTGAGAGAAGAGGCTCTCTAGGGTTGAGAGTGGGCCACCTGAATTTGGTCCCTGGGACAGGTGGAGCAGAAATCAAGGCCTCCAACAGACTCCATCCTGAGAGCCTGCTGGAAAAGTTCTGGGGGCCAGGAGCTCTGGGCTCAGCTCTGCAACGTGTCCTTGGCTAACTCTCTTTCTCTCTCTCAGTGTGTGTGTGTGTGTGTGTGTGTGTGTGTGTGTGTGTGTGTGTGTGTGTGTGTGTGTGTGTTGAATAGGGGTG
Source organism: Peromyscus maniculatus bairdii (assembly GCF_049852395.1). NCBI lineage: Eukaryota > Metazoa > Chordata > Mammalia > Rodentia > Cricetidae > Peromyscus > Peromyscus maniculatus. The sequence goes on along the minus strand of NC_134855.1, from coordinate 3,715,839 downwards.
TAGGTGGGTGAATGGAGGCTGATTCTGCAGACACACAAAGTGTGAAAAGCAGGTGGGGAGGAGCCTGGATGGACGGGTCTCTCCAGCCTCTGTCCACAGGCTTGGGCCTTGCTCGACCACCCCCACCCAGCTTCTCCTCCGCACACCACATAGACCACATCTTCGTCTTCTCCTTTTCTATTTTCAGAAGTCCTAGAGTTCTGAGGAAGGCCGGGCTGCTGGCGGAACCTGGGCACTCGGTTGCCGAGGAGGCATCTCCGGAGCAGTGGTGGCGTGTGTGGGGGGCATGGGCTCAGGAAGACAGGGGCTCTCAGTGTGGGGACACAGGAGGCTAGGCTTGAGTGCTCAGAGAGAGGAGCACCAAGGCTCCTGTCCCGGCCCTGTTCTTGTCCTTCTCCGGGGAAACAGTTTCTTTTTGGAACCTGGATGCACAAGAGGTTCGTGGTGGGTGGGGCAGAAAGAATGCAGGCCTGGCCCTCCGCCAGATGCTTGCTCTGCCTGGAACAGCCTGGTACCTGGCTGGGCAGGGAGCTGTGACCAAGGGCTCAGTAGGTAGATTCTGAATTCAGTGTGGTAAACTCTGCCCTAGCTTGGGGCAAGCCCTCAGCGTGGATGTCCCTTCCTGTGTCCTCGCCTCCCACGCCCCTGAGAACGCACCAGAGGAGCCATTGCCCTCCAGAGGAGCCATTGCCCTCCAGAGGAGCCATTGCCCTGAAAGCCACAGCGGGACCCACAGTCTCTGTCAGCCCTGCAGTGGCTTTTGGGGTTGACCACTGTGCCCTCTCGGTTTCCTGCGCCCAAGTCTCCTTCCTCTGAGCTCAGGGTCTGGGGTCTTCAGCACCATGTTTCCTTCTCATTCCACGGACCCCAGACAGCACCGGCGGCCCCTCTAGCCCCCGTCAGTGTTGTGTGCTGGCTACACGGCCAGAGGAACGCTGTAGCTTCGGGGTTCAGTGTGCATCAGCCACAGTGCATGCAGCAGCCTCCGAGGGCTTCTCAGAAGCTTCCCTGGGAATGCTGGAGGGGGAGGAAAGGGGAGGGGGTGGGGGAAGGGGAGGAGGGGCATCTCTGGTCAGAATACTCCCCAGGGAAGTGTGGAAAGAGAAGCAGCTCCTGCCATAAGCACAGGCAGAAGGGAAGAGTTAGAACGGAGACACCGGGAGAGGGAGGAGGGAGAGGACAAGGTGGGAGCACGCTGTGCAGACACACATTCTGGAAAATCATTCATACACATTAAACTTAAAAAAGTGTTAAAAAGTATTTATCCGACTTGAGGTTTTGGTTTCAGAGGTTCCAGTCCATCTTGATGGAGCACAGTCGTTCACTTCACCGTAGCTGGGCAGGGGTGTGGTGGGGGTGCATGGGATGGGGCCATCTCCATTCCACATTCATGGCAGGTGTTGCCCTTGGTTAACTCTCTCTGGAAGCAAGCTCATGGATACACGAAGTTCAGTGAGGTTCACAATTGAGATTACCCTTACAGGTTCATCCCTTGTCAACTCGACATCAGTGGAGGAGAGAGAAGCTGAGTTTGTGGCTTGAATCTATGTGGCAAGTTGAGTGGAGTTAAATTTGCTTGAATTAGTTGAGACTGGTTTTGGGTGGTTTGTGGCAGGATACTTGAGCAAACTGTAAAGATGTGTTGCTATAAGGCACCTGATCGGTTTAATAAAGAGCTCAATGGCCCAGAGAGGAACTGCGGATGAATCTAGATGTGCCCGAGAGTCGCTAGCAGACACAGAGGGAGTCAGGTAAAAATGGAGTCGGTAAAAAGCCATGCGGCAAAATGTAGAGTAACAGAAACGGTTAACTAAAGTTACAAGAGCTAGTTTGGAACATGCCTAAGCTAAAGGCCGAGCTTTCATAAGAAGTCTCTGTGTCATTATTTGGGGGCTGGTGGTCCCCAAAGACAGTCCAGCTACAGTGGCTGAGTGGAAATAAACTAGAAAGACGGACTTGAGATGGGTGAAATGAGCCAAGTGAGATTGGCTTGGACTGTCAGCAAAGTTAACCGAGTAAGGAAGGCCCGGGGTCCTGGCAACCACAGGCCTGACAGAGAGGGGTGTCCACAACCCAGACTGAAGCCAGGCTGTGACTCTGGATGCTCTGTTTCAGCGTTTCTCAGTTTTCAATCACTCCACACTTCTGCCAGCAGTGGAACTCACAGCTGTCATTCGTGTCTTAGTAGAGGAAGTGGGAACAGGAACCTTGTTTAATGAAGGCATGCACTGTATGTGTGAGTGTGTGACATGTACACAGGTGCTTTTTAAAAAATGTACTTTTATTTATTTGTGTGTGTGTGTGTGTGTGTGTGTGTGTGTGTGTGTGTGTGTGTGTGTGATATAGGCACCTGTAGAGGCCAGAAGAAGATGTCAGACCCCCAGGAGCTTGGATTACAGGCAGTTGTGAGCCACCTCAGAAGGGTCTCAAAACCAAGGGCTAGCTCTGGACAAACGGAGTGCTCCTAGCCACTGAACACACTTTCGGCTCCCTAGAGGTAGTTCTCAAACACTCTCCTCCCTCAGGGTAGTTCTTAAACAATCTCCAGGATCCCTAGGGATAAAATTTTTTTTTGTTTTTGTTTTTGTTTTTCTTTTTTTCCTGAGACAGGGTTTTGTAGCTAGAGTTTTCCTGCCTTGCCCACAGTCAGGACAAATCTCTCTCACCTGCCAGTCCCACAGCCGCTCAGACCCAACCAAGTAAACACAGAGACTTATATTGCTTACAAACTGTATGGCCGTGGCAGGCTTCTTGCTAATTGTTCTTATAGCTTAAGTTAACCCATTTCTATAAATCTATACCTTGCCACATGGCTCGTGGCTTGCCGGCATCTTCACATTCTGCTTGTCCTGGCGGCAGCTGGCAGTGACTCCTTCTGCCTTCCTGTTCTTTCTTTTCTCCTCTCTGTTAGTCCCGCCTATACTTCCTGCCTAGCCACGGGCCAATCAGTGTTTTATTTATTGACCAATCAGAGCAACACATTTGCCATACAGAACATCCCACAGCAGAGTTTCTTTGTGTAGTTTTGGTGCCTGTCCTGGATGGACCAGGCTGGCCTCGAACCCATAGATACCTGCCTGCCTCTGCCTCCCGAGTGCTGAAATTAAAGGGGCAGTTCTTAAACAATCTCCAGGCTCCCTAGGGGTAGTTCTTAAGCACCTCTCAGCTGAGACTCACTGCATCTGACAGGTAAGATCAACTAGACTCTCCACTCTGGTGGGGATTCTGTTTGGGTGAATTACTGTAGGAGGATTTTTCATTTGTTTGTTTGTGCTTTTTTTGTGGTAGGGTCTCACTGCCTAGCCCTGGCTTGCCTACTCTTGCTTGCCAAGTTCTGGGGCTCCAGATGCCAGTTCAGCTGGAGGATTTTTTTTCCAAGACAGGGTTTTTCTGTGTTGTTTTGGTGCCTGTTCTGGATCTTGCTCTGTAGACCAGGCTGGCCTCGAACTCACAGAAATCCGCCTGCCTCTGCCTCCTGAGTGCTGGGATTAAAGGTGTGCGCCACCACCTATAATTCTGGCTTTTTTTTTTTTTTTTAAGCCTGAAGGGGGAAGCAAAAGTCAGAAGGCCTCCTCTCAGCCTCTCAGCCCTTAGGGAAAAAGTAGTACTAATTGAGCACCTACTGTGTGCTCAGTATTTCCACACCCACTGTTACATTAAATCCTCCCAGACACTTTCACTGTCTTTCAGAGAGACTATGGCCCATGGAATTGAAACGACAATGCAAGGCCACACTGTGTGGCAGAAGGCCATGTGGGCACAGCCTTCTATGGCAGGAGAGTGAAAGAGGAACATACAGGCTTGGACGAGCAGAGCTCTGATGGATTTGATTAGAGATGGAAGGAGACTGGATGTGAGACAGGGCAGCAGGAGAGAGGAGAGGGTGAAGGGTAGGCACCCCAGAAATGCCACTGTCATTGAGACATCACCAGGGAGTCTGTAGCCCCTGCCAGGCAGGTCAGGCAAGGAATGTGCTAATTTATGACTTCAGCATTGGGAGTTGGGACCCTCCTAGGATCTAGGCTGGACCCCCCCACCCCTTCTGCTCTGGATGCACAACCCATCATCTGTCAGATCACTGAGAGGGCTGGTGTTGGTCTCAAAGGCTTGTCCAGCAGCTGGCTCGGATGAGTATTTCTAGGCTGGGTGGGATGGAGCAGAGCTGTGGGGTCATTCCTCTGTACTATCCAGAAAGTGGCATGTGGAGGGCTCCAAGTTTTGGGGTCCTGAGGTACCCACATATCCAGTGTGTCTCAGAGTGAGCAGTGTGGGCATGTGGCTGACCAGTGTTCAGTGTTCACTTACCACCTAGTTCTTTCTTGTGGTCCTGTGGTCTTGGCTGGGTGGCTGTGCTTCCTTCTCTGGTACCTCAGTGACTCACCCCTGCACACACACACACACACACACACACACACACACACACACACACACGGTAGCTGGAGAGAGAGACTGGGGTTGGATGGAGGGGATCCTGGCTCCTCACAACTATGGGCCAGGATATTACCATAGGCTGAGGTCTTTGCAGCTCCTTCATGCACTCGTTCACTTCTGGCTATTTCTGACTTAGAGGATGTCCATCTCTCGCAGGGGTGGGAAATGCTGAGTGGCTGAAGTCTGTAGTTCTGGAAGTGAAGTAACCTGCAGACTCCTGCTGGGCCAGCTCACCTCTTTCTGCAGATCTTCATCTTTTCATGGTGTATAGAGCCCCTTTAGGGCCATGGAAAGGCTTCTGCAAGATCACAAACACAAGAGTGTGTGTAAAAAGACACCACACACACACACACACACACACACACACACACACACACACACACACACACACATTCAGTCTTGCTAACAAATACTGACATAGTGCTCTAGGCACCAGGCAGCATCATAACAGCCTATGAGAATGATACTGGCATTGCCTCCATTTTACAGATGTGGAACCAAGGCCTAGAGAGGCCAAGTAACTTGCTCAATGACTTCCAGCTAGTGAATGGTCCTGCTGGGTTTTGTATCTGAGTACATTTCCCCTGGAGTAGTTCATTCATTCATTTAACACATGCCTACTAAGAGCTTTCGGTGTGGCAGGCATTGGACCCATGGAAAGGAGCCAGACTTGCACAGGGTGGTGGGAGAGGGAGCTGGGGTTGAAGTTGGGCCTGCGGGGGTGTGAATCTGTGCTGTTGCCACACTGAGATCAATATTAGCTCACTGTCAGCTCCCTGCCCTGTGCAGGCCAGTCCCTCACGGCAGCACCGGTCAATAAACTACTCAGGACAGAGGGCGTGGAAGTCATTCCAGACTCGGGCTGAGGCCCAGACTTGCCATTCTCTGACTGTGTGACTTGCACAAGTGACTCTGTCTCTGTGAGGCTCAGCTCTCACCTCTAAAAATCATGCTTAGAGACTGTGCTGGCTGGTTTTATGGCAACTTAACACAAGCTGGAGTCATCTGAGAGGAGGAACCCCCACTGAGAAGAGCCTCCATAAGATTGGGCTGGAGGCAAGCCTGTAGGGCATTTTCTTAATTAGTGATGGATGTGGGAGAGCCCAGCCTATTGTGGGTGGGGCACCCCTGGGTCTGTGGTCCTGGATTCTATAAGAAAGCAAGTTGAGCAAGCCATGGGGAGCAAGCCAGTAAACAGGACCCCTCCATGGCCTCTGCATCAGCTCCTGCCTCCAGGTTCCTGCCCCGTTTGTGTTCCTGATGAACAGTCAAAAACCTTTCCTTCCAACTTCCTCTGGTCATGGTGTTTCATCACAGCACTGATAACCCTGACAGAGGACAGAGACTGTGTTGATGTGGACGGGGAGTATTAGCAGGACAGGAAATTAGAGACGGGGTTCATGTCCCAGCTAGAAGCCTGAAAGAAAAGTCTTTGATTTTTGCCCTGGCTTGAGGCAAGAAATGCTGCTAGTATAGAGGGCTTCGGTCCCTGGTCTGGTCCCGAAATGGCTCAGGCTCACCTCTTCAGGTGGAGGGACCCTATAATAGTCTCAGAAGGATGCTGTTGAAGCTTTGGGCCCCACCTCTGTTTCCCTGGTGAAAGCATTATCATTCCCTAGGATTTAAATCACCATATGCAAAGGTGGAGGGAGGTACCAGGGCTTTGTTGAGACCATTAAGGCAAAGTTACTTCCTCTGGGTCAAAATAGAATCTAAGCTCTACTTCTGGCCCGGCCTGGGAAGAGACCCAAAGCATCCCATTAGAATGTCTGTTTCTCTTAACCGGCTGGGCCTGTCAATCACTTGGCTGAGAGTCCCACCTCTGGGGATCTGATTCATCGGGAGGGGACATGCTAAGGAGAGTGTACAATTAATTATCTTAATGGGATGATATACTTTCTCTTCCCAGAAGCCTCCCCCTCCAGGCAGCTTCATGGGGCGTTTTTTACCAGGCACCATAGTGGAGCCCTGCCATGGCTTGCCCACTTATCAGTGCCCTAACTGTTATGATACAGGGAGGCCCTGGCGGGTGGAGCCAAGGTGCCTCACGGTGGGTGAGACAGAGACGCCATACAGACAGCACTCAGTGAAGAGTTTTATTTGGTGAGGGAAAGAGAGAGATAGGGAGAGAGTGGGAGAGAGAGAGAGAGAGAGAGAGAGAGAGAGAGAGAGAGAGAGAGAGAGAGAGAGAGAGATATGAGGAAGGAGGAGATTTTCTCTTTTAAAGGGGACTTTACGTCAGGATGCTGGGCAGGTCTCCAGGGGATGGGTCAGAATACTAACACTAACTCAATGTGTAACTTTTTCCTTATTTCTTAGGCACTGGCCAAAAGCTAAACACACTTTCCCAGACACAGGGTGTAACACGAATCTTAAAAGGTCTTATTAAATAAAAAAAAACTCAGTGCCAGTTATTGGGGTGAATTCTGAAAGATCAGAGAGACAGATCAAGCTACAGCCAACCTCACCTCCACAACTCCTCACCAGATCCTGTTTCCTCAAACTGGAAGCCTCTGAGTCCTTATCTGAATGGATCTCAGTTGAACTGCTGCTAAAAGCCTAAAAACTTAAAAGTCTCTAGTTCCTGGTCCTCACGCCTTTTATACCTTTCTGCTTCCTGCCATCACTTCCTGGGATTAAAGGCTCACTTCCTGGGATTAAAGGCGTGAGTCACCAAGCCTGGATGTTTCCAGTGTGGCCTTGAACTCACAGAGATCCAGATGGATCTCTGCCTCCCAAGTGATAGGATTAAAGGTGCCACCATTTTCTGGCCTCTATGTCTGTCGAGTGGCTGTTCTGTTCTCTGACTCCAGATAAGTTTCTTAGGGTGCACAATATATTGGGGACACAATATCTCCACAACAGGGCTTTCTCACTGGGTCCCTGAAGCTCCCTCTCTTCCTCTGCGGTGAGGCTGAATACTGATGTTAAAGGCGTGGTGCTCTCTCTCTCTCTCTCCTCCATCTCCCTTCTCCTGGCAGCTGCCAAGATTTATAGCTTACCTGCCCCATCATTTCTCTCTTACAACCTAATACAACTCAAGCCTCCTTCTGAGTCCATTTTTCATTACTGAGACTATGAAGCCCAAAGAGGAAATCCATAACACTGTGTCTGGTTGTCTCTGTGGGCCTTGGCTACTCTCCAGCTGAAGCAGCAGGTGAAGAAAGCCTGGCCCCCAGCACCCCTCACCAACCCTTCTCTGTCTCCTGAGGGCAGAGAAGAAACGGCCCTGGATGCTGCAGTAGTTGGGTTCTCCCCACGGGGCCCAAGGCTGTTGACCTTCCTTCATCTCTTGCTCTCCAGCTGCAGACAAACCCACTTGCCTCAGTGCGGTCCTGCTCCTTCCTTGTTACCTAGAGGGATAGAGGGACCTCGGCTGTTCCTGCCTGTCTCTCTTCCTTCCTCTTTTAATTTAACTTAATTACAAAATTGTGTGTGTACGTGTTTGTGTGTGTGTACGTGTGTGCATATGTATGTGGCACCTGAGTTTGACACCAGGTATCATCCTCAACTGTTTTCTACCTTTTTTTTTTGAGACAGGGTTTCTCTCTGTAGCCCTGGCTGTCCTGATGGAACTTGCTCTGTGGACCAGATTGGTCTTGAACTCACAGAGATCCTCCTGCCTCTGCCTCCCGAGTGCTGGTATTAAAGGCATGTACCACTGCCACCCAGCTCTACCTTAGTTTTTGAGATCTGTTTCTCACCGAGTCTAGAGCTCACAGATTCAGCTAGTCTGGCTGGTCCCAGGTGCCAGGGATCCTCCTGTCTCTGTCTGCCAAGTGCTGGAGTTACAGGTGTGCTCTGTAGCACCAGGCTCCTTATGTGGGTTCTGGGCAATCTGAACCCAGCTCTTCATGCTTGCAAGCCAGGTTCTTCATGGTTCAAGCCATCGCCTGGCAGATCTGCTCTTACTCTTGATAGCTGCACCCAGGTTTCTTGTGGAAGCATGCTGCTCCTGTTCCGTCATGTGGGTGCACAGTCAAAGTGGGGCCAGCCAGAATAATCAGGATATTCCATCTTCCTGGTGAAAGCAATTGGTTCAAAACTGCTGCTGGAGCCAAGGCAGAGCAATCAAGAGTCTCAGGAGCCTCTCTTGGGGCTGTGAGGAGAAAGACATTATCCTATCATACAGGACCAGGGCATGAGGACAGTGTGAACCTGGAGATACTCAAGTCTGGGGAGAGAGGGGATGAATATAAATTTGGATGTAGCCATATCTGTTCTCTGATTTGCAGCTTCTTTGCCAAAGTGACCTTGGATGTCTGTCTCTTGTACTGGAAATGATCCTGGTTTCTTCAGGAGCTCCCTAGTCATAGGTGAAACCCCTACGTCCAAGGGTTGCTGCCGAGATCAAATGAGAAGTTGACGTAAGCGAGAATGATTCCAGGCTGTTTATGGCGAAGTGGCGCTGAGCGCTTAACAAAGCATTGAAGTGAGGACGCATTCCCTGCACGGGGTGCGTCAGCCCGCTTCTCTCCAGCTCTACACTTGTGCCGCTCTGGCCTGAGAACGAAGGAGTTGTTTAAAGTATGAATTCCTGCCCTCTAAGGCTCTAAGCCTTGGAGCCATGGCGTACAAGTTCGCCAAGGATGAGGTGCCCTTGCATTGGTGCGCGGCTGTTTCTTACACGATTGGTCCATTTTAGAAGAGGCCACAGGGGCACGGAGGAGATCGAAGTCTCCTGTAGGCAGCTGAACTGGACTTTCTCGGGGAGTCCCTGGCTGTGTCTCACTGCAGTCTTGCTATTTCTGGACCTTTTCCTTTGGCTGGAAAAGGTTGCTCATCTCAGAACTGCAGCATCTAATTGTGCCCTCATTCTCCAGAGGAGACAGACCACACCGGAAACACTCCTGGCTCTTGGTAGACACCAAAACTGGCCGTTCCATCCCACGCTTCTTGCCCTTTGCTTACCTATTATAAAACTCTGTTTCCCAAGCTCCTTTGCAGTTAAGGGAGGCCATGTACACAGTCTGGCATAAGAGAAGTACCTGTGGGTCTGTTGGGGTGTCTGCTCTCTCCTCAGCCTTCCCATACTTGGAGCAAGGGGCCAGGGGGTGACACACAGACATAGGACAGAAGGACTGACTGAAGAGCCCACTCCTTGTGGCATGACTGCGCAACACTGTCATCTCCATCTCAGTACTTCCTGCCACTTGAGGAAGACCCCCATCCCCTCTTTTGATGAAATCTCCTATGTGTGGTGCTTTTTCTGTCATATGCAACTAAACGTAATCCTGACACAGGAAGCTAGCACATGCCTGCCATCGTTCTCTCTACAGTTCTCTTAAGATATCCGCAATCTAGGACCATGGTGACAGATTTGAATTCATTGTATAATTATTAATTATAATCATGACACCAGTACTGGTCATTTCCCAAATGCCTCCTGGAGGCTATGGATTAGGCTAAGTGATCCTGGGCCCCTCACAATGGTTATTATTGCCTTTATTGTCCAATGAGGAAACTAGGCTCAGAGACATCATATGAGTTACTCAGAGTCACCAGAGTCACACAGTTAGACCTGGAAGCTGGGCTATGAACTGAGGTGCATCATGGTTTCTCTGTCACAGGTGACTGAACCCCCATGACCCCAGGATCTGATGTCTGATTATCTGTAGATTACTTGGAGGGTAGAAGCAGGGTGGGGAAGACTCTGGTAGAAGGACCACTGGGCCATCCTGTGCTAATCTGGGGGTGAGGTCTGTGTGACAGGGGACCCTGCAGTGGAAACTCCCTGGATGAACAGGGAACTCTCCACACACCAACTGTCTGCCTGCCTATCTTTTGGGCCTGTCCTTGGCAGGATTTGGGTGTTTAAAGACTCAGGGCTGGAGTCCAGGAGAGGCTGGAAGGATGCAGCAGGTATTAACCCTGTAAACTGAAGTCAAACATCGCCTCCAGGCTCAGCCCCACCGCCTGTAACGCGCAGCTCTGGGGGTGAGCTCGCTTTCCTGTTTATAGAAACAGGAAGAAGAAAAGCCCCTCACGGGGCTGTTGTGAGCGCCAAGCCCTCAGCATCCTGCCTGGCTTACAAAGTGCTCCGGAAGGGGCTGCCACTCCTTCTCTCCCTCCTCACCTCATGCAAGATCTAGAGGAATCGGTCCTTGGGCCTCTGCTTCTCCTTCTGCATCATCTCCTTCCTCTCAGGGCTGTTGTAAAGGCTTAAGCAGGAAAGACAAACAAGTGGATTTTGTGGCTTTCGGGCCTTGGCTGCTCAGGTGGACTGGGTTGTGTAACGTAACTAGAGGCCCCATCCAGTCACCCACTGCCCTAAAGGGGTTCTGCTTCCTCTTAGTGCAATTTTGAGCAAACCAGTATAGTCCTGGGCCTCAACTTTCTTTCTCTGTAAATGGAGACGACAATATTGGCTTCACAGGGCTACTGGGATATTTTATCTTATAGATTATATAGTACTTAATGGGAACCTGGCACTGAGCAGGTACGGGGGCGGGGGAGGGGGGACTTTCCATGGAGCCGACCCTGCTCAGGTAGGGAAGGGAAAGAAGGGACAGTGGAGAAACAATGCTGAGCTCCTGGAGAAGGCTGGATGCCCACATGGACTGGCTCTCGCTGTCCTCAGAGTAGCTGTTGCAGAAATGGAATTAGTAAACCCATTTTTTTTTCAGACAGGGAAACTGAGGCCCACAAAAGGCAGTTGAAGGCTTCAGGTGGTGAGAGTGAAGACCAGGGTTTGGGACCGAGGTTTGATGAGATCTGAGGCTGACTGCAGAACTTTCTGTTCTGTGAACCTGCCTTCGAGCTGGGGCTGGGCTCATGAATGATTCAGGTGAGAGTCAACTTGGGATTTCCAAATGCTGGGTGGAGCCCAGTTGGGTGAGACCTTCCCAGTAACACTCAGATGTGGGTCCTAGGTATGCAGGGGTGTGTGTGGCTGGTATGGGGGCAGGGGATGGGGCCCTCAGAGAGACAAAACCTTGTCACTGGGTAGGGAAGCTGTTCTTACTTCTTGGCTTGAAAGAGCTCAGGCTCTGTGGTGGCGCTGAACCTATGGGACTGTCAGGAGTGTTGACCAGTGGGGTCAATGGGAAACTGAGGCAGGCAATGACCCTTTTGGGGGTTGCCCCAGCAGATAGATGGGCAGGCACCTTGATGAACATGGCTGTGGTCCCCTCAGGCACATAATTTTTTTCTATATAATTATTATTTAAATTTTTTATTTTAGCTTATTTTATGTTATATAAGTGTTTTCTTACACACACATGCACACACACACACACACACACACACACACACACACACACACACAGGACAGAAGAGGATGTCAGCTCCCCTGGGACTGGAGTTATGGATGGTAAGCTACCATGTAGGTGCTGGGAAAAGAACCCAGGTCTTCTGCAAGAGCAACAAGTGCTCTTAACTGCCCAGCCGTCTCTGCAGCTCCTGTTCTGGATTAGTCACACCAGTGCTCATTCCTTTCCGAATCCAAGCACCCACCTCTTGTGCCGTTTTTCTGTCAGTCAGACCCTGTGCTTGGGTCTAGGGAGGCCAGGGTGACCAAGACAGTGATAGATCAAGGAGGAGAGAGGGACAGCTTCAGTCTAGAATCACCACGAGCAGAGAAGAGCTTCCTGCAGGAGAGAATGAAAAGCTTGTCACATGACCTGGAGCAGAGGAGATCAGCCACCCTCCACACAGTCCACATTCAGGACATTGGCTTTGGAGCAGAGGGCCAGGTGGCCCTGTGTTTTGACCCTTCTAGCAGAACAAGGATGAGGGCTGGTCTGGATGTCCCCCAGCCTGGGTGTTCATCTGCATGCTCCTTTGAAGTGGACCAAATCCAAATTACTTGTCCCAGCTGACTGCCTGTCCCAGAGTGCCTGTCTCCCGGGCAGAATCTAAATGGCTGCCACACCTCTCTACCCACACGCTGGTGTCACTTCAGCCACCGTCTCCCTTGTCCGGATCCCCTTGGTTAGGCTTGGTCCTTGGAGGCCTGAATTGGGGCCCCAGCTGCTCTCTTGGCCTCTGGCTTCCCCATGCATCCACCCTTCATCAATTCCATACTGCCATTGCATCTCTCCTTCACTGCATCCACCTTGGAATTGCATGATTGGTTGTGGAGCATTGGTTACAGCAAGGACTCATTTGCTCCCCACTGGTGGTATCTGTCTTCACCAACCCCCTCATCTGATTATCCTGGTGTTCAGATGGGAAACAGGCCCCAGAGACTCGTCTGTGGTCAGAGCAAAGGAGGGAGACTTTAACTTAATTTCTTGATTCCCAAGCTAAGTCTCCTCCTTCGAGGCCAAGGCTGAGCTAGTGTTTGTTGTTTTCACTACAGGAGACGAGGTTTAGGAGCGAGCTACAGGTGTGGTTACTGCCCGGGTCCAGGCCCCAGGTGAGGGCAGGTCTGGAACTAGAGGAGGAGGCTCATGCCAGCTCTTCTTCCAGAACTTGATCATCAGAAGGTCCCCTTTCCTCTGGGCGCCGGAACCTCAACTTCCCTCCCAGACCTCACTGTTGCTGCTGACAATCACTTGACTCACGGCTCCTTGCTCGACTGGGTGGTTTGCCTCTGGGATGCAGGGAAGGCTGAAGCCCGTCTCAGTGTCCTGGGGCTCCAGTCCCTCCCCTGGTCTGCCCTGGCTTGCTCTGCCTCCCTGGAGCGGCTGGCTTTTGTCCCAGTAGAGCATGGGAACAGCTCTGGCTTGGAAGCAGGTCTCACCTCTCCCACCGGGCAGGGTTCTTTTCCTGTACCTGGAGACGTCTGACAGCCAGCACAAGGACGGATGGGTCCTTCCACCATTGGGTGTGGGCAGAGGGTAGTTAGGTGTGCTGGGAAAACCGAGGGAGAGTGCGCCATTCTCCCCTTCTTCTAGACTCAGTTTCCCCAGTCATCAAAAAGAGTCAAGTGCTGAGATCCTGTAAAGCTGCCTGATGGCCATGCAGCTTGGGGATGGCCCTCGACCAGCCCTGGAATCTGAGTTAGGACAACTCTGAAGGAATGTCTTCTGACCACATCTGCATATGGGATCTATGTATTGCCTAGGGTGGTTTATGTGCCCACTTTATAGATGAGTATACCGAGGACCAGCAAGGATGAGCATGTACCTCATCTAAGGTGGCCCAGCTGGCAGCCTGTGTAATCAGAACCTAAACTAAAGCTCTTCATCTCTGGCAGGCAGAGTCCTCTTGACTCCGTGAAGGACCCCTGTGTGCAGGCAAGGCTGGGGTGCTGGGCTTCTCAGCCCCTTTCTCATCATCTGCAAGCAGGTCCAAACTGACTTCTTCCAGCATTTGTTTTGTGTCTGAGCCCTGTCCTCTGTCATGTCTATCCTCAGCCAGCCTCAGTTTCCTATAGATCAATAGATGCATTTCTAACACTTTAAGAAGGTTGTGCACCTAAAGCATCTGGAGTGACAGTCTTAATGCAGTAGTTAATAAAAGGCCTTGGCCAAGGCCTGAGTAGAGGAAGTCAGCGGGCGTTCTCGAGGTGACAGCTTGAGGGAGGAGTAGGGGTGGAGCCGTAGGATGGGTGGGAGGTGACCCGCCAGTGCTGGGGCAGTGCTGGAGTTGCACCGGAGGACCCAGCAGTTGGCTTTCACATCCATCAACTTCCAGAGCCATGAGCCGTGAGTCCGACCCCAGTGCCCCCACGCACCGCACCGGAGAATTCGGTGGCCTGCAGGCGGAGCCTTGAACGCCAGGCTCAACTTCTCTCTCCTCTTCAGGAAGGAGTCTCTCGCTCCAGTTCCCGCTGCTGCTGCTCCTGCTGCTGCCGCCACCCCCTGTCCTGCTCGCAGACCCTGGGGTGCCCTCACCGGGTAGGAACCCCCCTTCCTCCCCCCCCCCCCGCCCCAATGCCCATGGTGATCCCGAGTCCTGGGCTGCTGGCTTGGTCCATCTCCCTCTTCTCCCTTCCAGAGGGCCCCACTTCCCCTTTCTGCTCCTGGTGCCTGGGAGTGGGGTGTTGAGTTTGTGGGATGAGGCTCCCTGGAGAACTGCAGGGGTGTGGCCGTGGCTAGGGCCTACCTAGGGTCTCTCTGGCGCACAGCCAACTGAGCTCCGGAGCCGGCAGGGGGAGCAGAGAGGGTTCTTTAATTTCACCTGTGCTGGGCTGCAACTTTCCAAGCAATCTCCATACCCCCCCCCCCGCCCCGCCCCAAGTTCTGGTGTGTGTGTGTGTGCGTGTGTGTGTGTGTGTGTGTGTGTGTGTGTGTGTGTGTGTGTGTGTGTGTTTTGTGAGGGCTCTTTGAGGGAGGAAGCTGCAGGAGCCAAGGGGAAGGCAGGCTGGAGAGTGAGTTCCCATTCTTTAGCCTCTAACTTTTGGGGGACTAATCCTGACGCTCAAGCTCAACCTCCCCCACATGGGTAAAGACAGGGGCTAGGGTGCAGCACCAGCTATCTTGGGAACAGGGAGGTGGAAGAGAGGTGCACACACACTGATGGGGAAACTGAGGCTCAGTAGGTATGATAACACCCCCAAGTCACATAGTGCATGGTGGGCTCAGGATTTGAACTCAGGGCTAGCCTAATCCAGAACTTCCCAATACCTGCAATGGGCCCCTGCAGTTCTGTCCTTTTTCCCTCCTTCAGGCCAGTACCAGGTTCCAGGAAAGAAAAAGAATCCTCTCTTCCACCCCAGCCCCTCTCCTGTCTTTTCCTCCCCTTTCTCTAGTTCGGCTGCCCACCTATAAACTGCGGCCAAGAAATGTTGGCAGTGGGAGAGGAGGGATGGGAGTCTTGGCTTTCTGCCGGATGCTGCCAAGACTTGGAGCTCAGAGGAGGGAAGAGCAGTGTCAGAGTGGACTGGGACTTCTGGAGGAGAGGGTTTGTGTGAGATGATTTAGGGAAACCTGTGCAAGAATGGAGACTACCCCCCCCCCCCCCGCCCCCTCCCCAAGCCTGGATTTGGGAGGGAATATTTCTGACCCAGCACTTCAGCCTACCAAGCTCAGTTCTGGGTAGATTTTTCTTCAGTGCTTTGTGGGGCAGATGTGCTAGACCCATTTCATAGAACAGAACTCTGAGACGCCGAGGAAGTGGGGTCACTTGTTGGAGATCCCACAGTGAGCTGGAGGTAGAGGCAAGGCTGGCCATGCTGGCCATGGGCCTGTACTGTCGCTGTCAGAATGAGTCCAGCTCCCATTCTGCCCCTGACCCCACCTGGGCCCCTGAGTACCTGGCATCGCTCACCTGTCTTCCTTGCTTGTGACTCCTGGGGAAGAGGGGTAGAGCTTAGCTTGGAGGGCACTGCTCTGCTGGGAAATCCACAGTGCTCAGCATCCAGGTCCAGGGTTTGGCTCTCTTTAGCCAGGGAGTGGGCATGAACTGGTGACCCGAGCTGCACAGAGGATCCAAGCAGTGATGGGAGCCATAGTATCCCTTCCACTTATGCTCATAGTGCCGTAGTGGAATTTTTCTGTTTTGCATCCCACAGGTTTCTTCTGTGCCAGTCTTTGGCTGGGGCCCTGGTGACACAGAACCCAGTGGAGCTCACAGTCTAGTGGTGGAGACAGATGCTAGGATTGCTCTATAGGGGGCGAGGGCAATGGCTAAGGGTGAGAGAAGCAAAGGATGTCAAGGAGGGCTTCTTGGAGGAGGTGGCATTTATTTCAACTAGACCTTGAAGGAAAGGAGGAGGTGGTGGGAGGAGGAGACTGGTTTTCTGCTGGAGTTCTGTGTGAGTCTTTCTTGCAGGAAGCAGTAGGTGTTGGACAGCAGAGCTTGTATTCAAGGGTCCCTGGGAGCATGAAAATGAGGACAAGATGATTCTGGGTTGAGCCTAGAGGCTGAGAAGCTGGTCACAGACCCCTGAAAGGGTTAAGTACAGAACTGGACAGGTGGGTGCCTGCCTGCCCTCAAGTCCGCAGTAAACAGTGGCTCAAACTGGTTGGGCACCTGCCTGGAGCCCAAAGCTACAGACGTCTTTGAGGGCAGGAGGCCTCTACTGCTTGGTGGGGGAAGAGATAGTGCCCCGTTTGGAGCTCAAGACTGTGCTGGGACCCACAGTGTTCAAATGCTTCCCTTCCAGAGCATGTGCATGTGTGTGTGCAGAAGTGTGTGTGTGTGTGTGTGTGTGTGTGTGTGTGTGTGTGTGCTATAGGGTCTCTCTATGTAGCCCTGGCTGTCCTGGAACTCACTCTGTAGACCAGGCTGGCCTTGAATTCACAGAGATCTACCTGCCTCTGCCTCCTGAGTGCTGGAATTTAAGGCATGCACCATAATACCCAGACCATTTAAATGCCCCATGCCTAGCTAAGGAGAGGGCATGCATGACCTGGCCAGTAGAGTTGTGTGCCAGGCTAAGGAGCCTGAGGCCAGCTAACTCCTGCATGTGGGGTGAGACTTGAGTACACACCAAAGCCTCCCTCTGTCTTCCTTGACTGCTCCTGTCTCCAGCCCCAGCTAGGTCTGTGGACCCAGAGGGGCCTTCCTTTCCTGCCGTAGGCTGCTGATTGGGCCTGCCACAGAGGTGTCTGGCCTGGATCTGCCTACAGGCATGGTGTTGGGAGGCCCAGGCCTGATTAATCAGGCTCGCTTTCCTCTTGACTGCCACATACTCTCCGCCCCCGAGCCTCTGTAAATATTATGTTTAGGGGATTTGGGCTCAGCCTCTTCTCTTCTGCCTGATGCCACCTCCACATCCACACCCAGGAGGACTGGATGCTCCCCAGCCACACCTGTCCCCTGCCCTGCTTGCCTCTGAGTCCAGATCTCCAGCTTTTGGGCTGGAGGACATCTTACTCAAATCCATGGGTGGGTTTTAGAGCTGGGAGATCTGTGGGCACATGAGCTGACTGCTTTGGCCTTTGGGTCTGTGTCTTGCAGACACAGTGGCTGTCTATCGTCCTGCTTCATGGGCGTCAGGCACTCAGTGAGAACAGTTGCAGAGTCCTGTGCCGAGGGCTGGAGAATGATGGAAATAACCTAGGGGAGCAGCTTGGCTTCCTCTAGAGTACAGACAGGGTGGGGCGGGGTCAGAGGAAAGCATCCTTTGAGAGACCTGCTCTACCTGCTTATAGGACAGACAGGCAAGCAAGGCCCCAAGTGTGGAAGGGACTTGTTCATGCATACAGCCAGGGGCAGCACCACGTCTGAGTTCATCTTCCCTGTGTTCTTCCTTGGTGGCCGACTTGTGCTTGGGTGCGGGTGACTGGAAGTAAATTAGCCTGGGTGCCTATTCCTCCCCGATGGCCCCTTACTTCCATGAAGAAAGGTGGGTGGCCTCAGCAGAGTGGTCCCCTGTGCTAGGCAGAGGACTGGGTTGGCATGGAACCCTGCAGGTTTGAAGTCAGATGAAAAGGACGACTGTCCTGTTGAATAACTGGGGAGGTCTGCTTATAGCAGGAGACAGTGGCCCCAGGCTCCCACATTCACCTGGGATGTGCAAAGTTCACCTTGAAGAAACAGCAACATCCGTGGCCTTTGGATCAGTGTGATTCTGCTCTATCTCTCCCCTAAATCCAGTCCTAGACATCCCAGGAGGAGTCAGGCAGGGCAAAGGAAGGAGGCTCACATTTGCTTCTGCTGCCGGAGGCTGTGGGGTTTGAGCCTCTTGCCTGCTCTGACCTGGAGTTCCTTATTGTGCAACAGGATGCTTACCCATTTTCCTCTGGGGTGCTGGAAGACAAATGCACCCTGGGGAGGTGGGCTCATGGACTTGGTCAGTGACAGCCCAGTTTTCCCAGCATGGCTGTCACGGTCAGCGGCCCAGCGGCACCCTCTCTGTACACTTTCGTGTCCCCCAGCTCCTGCGGCTGTTGTCCCTGCCCAAGAGGACTTTTCCTGTCTTGGGGCAGCTGGTGTTTATGGAAAGAGGGTGGGGAGGGGTGAGGGAAAGCTGCCACAGTCTGGTTGGGAGGGAAGGCCCTCTTCTGGCTTGAGACAGGACGTTGGTGCTGCAGGAAACTCTGGTCAGTTGCCGAAAAAACCCTGGCAGCATCAGGAGGCCTCGGAAGCTCGCCTCAGGGACTGCTGGGGAGAGGAAAGCATCTCTCTGCCTGGCAGGGAATGGCTGGTCTCATCACGCCGTTTTATTAGTTCCACACACATTTGTTAAGCTTGGTCACCAGTGGTTCCCTGAATGCACATGGGCCAAGCCCAGACTGTGAGCCCAGTCCAGTAGGGAGGTGGATGTCTGGGATCCCTCAGGGCAGGAAAGAGAGGCAGACTTCAGAGTGGGGACTTGGTGAGCCTTGAGCAGGGAGCAGAGCGTGATTCCTTGGGGAGGGCTCAGAGATGTGAGAAGTATAGTCTAGGTAAGTGTGGGGGTAGGTCTTTGGGGCCTGAGGGAGGGCTGCTGCAGCCCCTTTGAGCTTCTGAACCTCTTGAGACTTCTGTTGAGGTACAAGTAGGAAACTGGAGCTCAGAGGAGGCCTGGACCTTCTTCCTGTTCCTTCTGAGTGGTAAGATTGTTTCTTATGGGTATGGGAGAGCTCTAGGCCAGAGTCCCGCCAGGCTCACAGCAGGTGAGTTGCACTTGAGCAATTGATACCAGGAAAGCCCTAGTCCCCGTAGGCTGGAAGCGGCTCCAGGCCCCCCCTTGGTCTTTCTGGGGCTGTGCCCAGCTGGGGAACATCCAGGGATGTGGAGGCCTGGGGTCCTGTCAGCTCTCCTGTTCCTGGCTCTTGCTTGCCAGGTCTGCCTGTGGCAGCTTGATAAGGCCTTTTTGTCCAGCCATCTTCCCCTTGGCTTCTCTCTTCCAAACTCCTGCCAGAGATCACAAAAATATCATTGTGGGGTTGTTCAAAGTTACCAGGGCTTAAGCAAAACTATTTGCATGGTTGGTATTATTTTTGCTGGTATATGTGTGGTGGTGGTGGTTCTGGACATCTGGAGGCCCCTGGAGGCGGGAGGGTGCTGCACTGTGGAAACTGCGGTGAGGATTCAGGCTGGAGGTGTAGGCCCTGCTCTGGGTCAGTCCTCCTGATGTTGGCCTCTTTGATGACTGGCCAGCCCATGCTAGGTTGCTCTGACTTTTTGCCACCCTCTCGACCCTTAATCATAAGTCACACACAGGGTCAAAGTTCCTCATGCTGTTGGCTCTGTGCCCAGAAAGAGAAGCATTTGCAGAAGGGATCTCAGCATTTCTGTGAAAGCCAGAGGGAGGTGCCTCCTGCCAGGAGCCAGGGGTCCTGGGTCTACCTGACTTTGCTCTATGGTTTTGGCCAAGCAATTCTCTCTGAGCCTCAGTTTCCCTGGCTGAGCAGTGTGTGAAGGAGGGGCTGGACCTGGATGAACTGAGTGAGTGTCTGACAACTGCTCAAGCATCACTGAGACCACAGAGAGATGGCAAGGGGATGACAGGATGGGGAAGGGTGGGGGTTGGGCACAGGGAGGGACTTCACGGTTGGGGGTTCATGAGGTGAAGTGGGGAGAAAGGAGGGTGGATGCAGAGTTCATACACCATCTCAGGAGACTTCCTCCCAGCCAGGATCTTAGAGTATAGACCCCATCTTCACTTAGGTCATCTGAGCCTTTTAGGGCAGCTCAGATCTTGGGGTTCCTCTCCCTGCCACTTGTCCTTTATCCTTGGTTCTGAAAAACCTCTTTCCTGGAATTGGTTGCTGAGCCTGAGGAGGATGGGTAGAGAGGAAATGAAGGGATGGACAGTTGGCCTGATATGACCATTTCCTGGTGACTTTTTCTGACCTCAGTTTCCCCACCTGCAAAGTGGGCATGATGAAATGTGTTCCCTCCCTTATGCAGAAATGCAAGGCTAGTGGCAGATCCTATTTTCTTAGTATCTAGGTGCTCACAACATGGCGGCGGCGGCGGTGGCAGGGGGTGGGGGGGTGGGGGGGTGGGGGTGTCTGGGAGAACCTGCCCATACCCTGGTCTCCTTTCTGAAGCCTCCACACATACCCTAGTCACTTGGCTCTGAAGAGGCAGGAAGTGAGCCCTCAGAAGCTCACAGCAAGTTATCTTATCAGCTGCTTCCCAGCCTGGGTATCAACAGCTTGGGTCTGGACTCTTTCCCTCACCCCCTTGGTGACAGCAGGGAGGGAGGGGGACTTTCTCATGGCCTGGAGCATGGGCTCGGCTGGAGGTCCAGGGCAGGGGGTGGGGTTTATGTCTATGGTGCCGAGTGGGGTTGGCCAGAGAGGAGTCCAGAGGTCAAAGGGCACTGTTTCTGTGCCCTTTCTCCACACTCGGGGGAGGGATGGGGGGGCGGAGTGTGTGGGGTCAGGAGGCTACTTGAGAGTGTCCCTAATACTTGTTTCTCATCCACAGTCAATCCCTGTTGTTATTATCCGTGCCAGAACCAGGGTGTCTGTGTCCGATTCGGCCTCGACCGCTACCAGTGTGACTGTACTCACACGGGCCACTCGGGCCCCAACTGCACCATTCGTGAGCTGGGCCTCAGGCCGCTTCTCTCCTGCTCCTCTGGATCTTCCTCTATACCCTGACACCTGCTTTCCTTTCTGGCTGTGGCTTCTTTTGCCTCCTTGTTTGGCTTTGACCCTGCTCAAACATGGCTTCCAAGTAAGCTCTTTTCTTGGTCCATTCCACTCTGTGGTGGCTCATGTCCATGCTCCTTGTCCTCTGTCCTCATTTTGGGTCCTGGCTCTTTCATGTGTCTTTATTCCTAAGGGTGCTGCCCATAGATTCCTGTTTGGTCCCCATTCTCTCACCATGGGTGGCTCTGGTCTTGTCAGAAGAGATGGACTCAGTGGTTCCTACTGTTCCTGCAGCTGAGCTTTGGACCTGGCTGCGGAATTTCCTGCGACCCAGCCCCTCATTCACCCATTTCCTGCTGACACATGGGCGCTGGTTCTGGGAGTTTGTGAATGCCACCTTCATCAGAGAAACACTCATGCGGCTGATACTCACAGGTGAGTGTGGGACTGGGCCCCTCTAATCTGAGGAATGAGGAATCACCCCAGTTGTTGGGATTCTTGGCCTCTGATAAAAACAGTGGGTGGAGAAACTCTCTGATGCCAGATAAAACAAGGCCCAGCATAGGAGGAGGCAGGGATGTGGGGTGGGATGGGAACAGCCTTGTCACCATTATTTTTGATCTGCAGTACGGTCCAACCTTATCCCCAGCCCTCCAACCTACAACTTAGCACATGACTACATCAGCTGGGAGTCTTTCTCCAATGTGAGCTACTACACTCGAGTTCTGCCCTCCGTGCCCAAAGACTGCCCCACACCCATGGGGACCAAAGGTGAGGGGCTGTGGTGAGGGGCTGGCCTGGGTTCTCCTCTTCAGGCAAAAGCAGGCAGAAGAGTCATTACTGACCGATGTCATAGACAGGTGGAGCAGAGCAAGACAGTTGACATGTCTAGGATAAGGAAGAGGACAGAAAAGGCAGCTAAGGTTCTTCTTAAGGTGACAAGTAAAACCAGAGGCAGGTTCTCCCAGACGAGCCCTCATGTTGTGAGCACCTAGATACTAGGAAAACAGGGTCTGCCACTAGCCTTCCACTTATTTTCTTTTTAATTTTTCTTTATTAAGAAACTTTTTATTCATTTTACATACCGACCACAGATCCCTCTCTCATGCCTCTTCCTGTTCTCCCCCCAGCCTTCCCCACCCAAGCCAACCCCCCATCCCCTCTTCTGAAAATGTAAGGCCTCCCATGGGGAGTCAGCAAAGCCTCGTACATTCAGCTGAAGCAGGTCCTAGCCCCTCCCCCTGCATCAAGGCTGTGCAAGGCATCCCACCATAGGTAATGGGCTCCAAAAAGCCAGCTCATGCACCAGGGATGGATCCTGATCCCACTGCCAGAGGTCCCTTAAACAGACTGAGCTACACAACTGTCTCACCCATGCAGAGGGCCTAGTCCAGTCCCATGGAGGCCCCACAGCTGTTGGTCTAAAGTTCATGAGTTCCCACTGGTTTGGTTGTCTCTGTAGGTTTCCCCATCATGATCTTGATGCCCCTAGCTCATAGAATCCCTCTTCCCACTCTTTGACTGGACTCCTAGAGCTCAGCCTGGTGCTTGGCTGTGGATCTGCTTCCATCAGTTACTGGATAAATAGTCTTCCATTTCTGCATAAGGGAGGGGGAACAGCACATTTCATCATGCCCACTTTGCAGGTGGGGAAACTGAGGTCAGAAAAAGTCACCAGGAAATGGTCATATCAGGCCAACTGTCCATCCCTTCATTTCCTCTCTACCCATCCTCCTCAGGCTCAGCAACCAATTCCAGGAAAGAGGTTTTTCAGAACCAAGGATAAAGGACAAGTGGCAGGGAGAGGAACCCCAAGATCTGAGCTGCCCTAAAAGGCTCAGATGACCTAAGTGAAGATGGGGTCTATACTCTAAGATCCTGGCTGGGAGGAAGTCTCCTGAGATGGTGTATGAACTCTGCATCCACCCTCCTTTCTCCCCACTTCACCTCATGAACCCCCAACCGTGAAGTCCCTCCCTGTGCCCAACCCCCACCCTTCCCCATCCTGTCATCCCCTTGCCATCTCTCTGTGGTCTCAGTGATGCTTGAGCAGTTGTCAGACACTCACTCAGTTCATCCAGGTCCAGCCCCTCCTTCACACACTGCTCAGCCAGGGAAACTGAGGCTCAGAGAGAATTGCTTGGCCAAAACCATAGAGCAAAGCCAGGTAGACCCAGGACCCCTGGCTCCTGGCAGGAGGCACCTCCCTCTGGCTTTCACAGAAATGCTGAGATCCCTTCTGCAAATGCTTCTCTTTCTGGGCACAGAGCCAACAGCATGAGGAACTTTGCCCCTGTGTGTGACTAATGATTAGGGGCTTGGGGGCTTGAGCTCAGGGGGTCAGTCTTCTGTGGCAGGCATTTTTGTCTGCTGAGCCCTGTGTGATTCTGAGGTACAGTCTCCCTGTGTAACCCAGGCAGGCCTTTAACTGGAGATGTTTTTGCCCCAGCCTCCCCAGTGCTGGGGTTTCAGGTGTCCACCACCATGCCTGGCTTTTGATAGGGGATTTTAAAACAAATTCCAAATACCAGGCCATTTCCTTGGCAAATACTTCAAGATCTTTCTTTACAGCCTACCTGTAGGGAGGGAGGACAGGTCCTGAGGAGGATGCTCTGGCCTTCCTGCTTGGGACAGTTTGCCTGGGGACTTCTGGGAGCCCAGTGGTCCCCAGGGCAGGAAGATACAAGCAAGACCTAGGCATCTACTGTTCTTTCCTATTTCCCTAACCAGGGAAGAAGCAGTTGCCTGATGTTGAGCTCCTGGCCCAGCGACTGCTGCTGAGGAGGAAGTTCATCCCCGCCCCGCAGGGGACCAACCTCATGTTTGCCTTCTTTGCACAACATTTCACCCACCAGTTCTTCAAGACCTCTGGGAAGATGGGTCCTGGCTTCACCAAGGCCTTGGGCCACGGAGTGAGTGTGCGGGGGGCTCATCAGCACATGCAGGCTCTTACCAGAATCCAGATGATCTGAGTGGACCTTTCTCTGTCCTCAGATAGACCTTGGCCACATTTATGGAGATAACTTGGAACGACAGTATCGCCTGCGTCTCTTCAAGGATGGGAAACTCAAGTACCAGGTAGTGTTGGCTTGGAGATGGGACTGTGGGAAGGGTCTCCCTCATTGTCTCTTGCTAAGATGGCTGGGTAGGGGAATGGGCCAGAGATCAAGGGCTGGGAGAAGCTAACAGGGCAAAAAGCAGATAAAGAACAGGAATGGCTTCCCATGTCCTCCCATGTCCTCCATGGCTTCCCATGCCCCCCATGGCCTCCCATGCCCCCCCATGGCCTTCCATGCCCCCCATGGCCTCCCATGCCCCCCCATGGCCTCCCATGTCCCCCATGGCCTCCCATGCCCCCCATGTCCCCCATGGCCTCCCATGTCCCCCATGCTCTCATGGCCTCCCATGTCCTCCATGGCTTCCCATGCCCCCCATGTCCCCCATGGCTTCCCATGTCCCTCATGGCCTCCCATGGCTTCCCCTAGCCTGCTGGAGATGCTTTCATTCATTTTGCTGTCCTACTTTGTGGAATGGGCACCATGGTGGGACTTGTGCAGGTGACTAAGCAGTGTTCATCTTAGCTATAGGCCCAGTCATCAAGGAACAACAGTTCAGTGGAGGTCATGTATATGAATGCCAGGGTATGGGGGAACCACAGTCCGTCAGGGGTCATATACATGAATGTCAGTGTATGGGGGAACCACAGTCCATCAGGGGTCATGTATATGAATGCCAGGGTATGGGGGAACCACAGTCCGTCAGGGGTCATATACATGAATGTCAGTGTATGGGGGAACCACAGTCCATCAGGGGTCATGTATATGAATGCCAGGGTATGGGGGAACCACAGTCCGTCAGGGGTCATATACATGAATGTCAGTGTATGGGGGAACCACAGTCCATCAGGGGTCATGTATATGAATGCCAGGGTATGGGGGAACCACAGTCCGTCAGGGGTCATATACATGAATGTCAGTGTATGGGGGAACCACAGTCCATCAGGGGTCATTGCATGAATGTCAGGGTATGGGGAACCACAGTCCATCAGGGGTCATATACATGAATGTCAGTGTATGGGCTGTAGCAAGATTTCTTGTGTAAACTAGACCTGCCCAACAGTAGTGTAAGCCTCATATGTAATTCACTTTCCTAGTGGCCACATTAACAAAAGTGGAAAACAGAGACGATGGATTTTAATGATGTTCTTTACTTAGGCTGGTAAGATGGCTCAGCTGGTGAGGGCACTTGACGCCAAGCCTGATGACTGGTGTTTATCTTCTGACCTCCATAGGTTCGCTTTGGCATCTGTGTGCTCTTGCCTTGTGCACACATAAATAAATAAATGTAATAAAATTTAAAAAGGTTTTCATTGGAGGTAGCCGATTTCTCTCTAGATTTCATAAAAATTATAATTGAATAAGCAGATTCATATACACAATATCTGAAACATCAGCTTTAAAATGTAAAGTTACAGGGCTGGAGAGATGACTCAGCAGTTAAGAGCACTTGCTGCTCTTCCAGAGGACCTGGGCTAGCTTCCTAGAACGCACAAAGAGGCTCACAACGATCTGTAACTCCGGCTCTAAGGGATCTGATGCACTCTTCTGGCCTCTGTGGGCATCCCCACACATGAGGCATATACACATACATACAAAAATAAATCTTAAAAAATGAAAATTTAAAACAAAAATCAAGTAAAATCTAAATTAAATGAAATAGAGGTCTTCACTCTAGCCAAATTTGGAGTGCCCAGAGGCCACAGGTGGCTAGTGGCCACTACATTGGATTACTGGAATCTGAACGAGCGGAAGGAAAATTCACTGGGGCGTCTTCAGAGCTGAGAACAGTACTTGGCGTATAGCTTGACAATGTGTGTGTTTCATGAATGGATGAAGAAACCACCACCCACCTAGTTACTCTTGTGTAACTGCCACCAACCAGTTGGTACCATCGGAGGGAGGGCCTTGAGGCCTGGGCTGTTTCTCTAGGAAGTCAGAGTTGCCACGGGATTGAGCAGGCCAAGAAGGGGCCAAGGTTGTTAGCTCTCCGGAGGGTTTAGCTGTGAGAAGACTTAGAGGCAGGAAGAGCAGGGGTGCGTGAGGAATGACTGGGTGAAGGGAGGGGAGCAGGGTGCGTGTTGTGTGTAGGCTTCTGATCTCTGCTGAGAGCAGAGGGCGGCTGGAAGTATTTCAAGCTAACGCCCCTAGCCTGTGGTGCTAGATTTGAGGATTTTGTTGTCTGTTTTTTAAAGGGGCACACTGAGTGCTGTGTACCTAAAAGGATGTCTAAGAGCAAGAGTTGGTCTAGGGCAGGCACTTAGAGAGTACCAGGCAGGTAGACCTGGGTTGAGAAAGTAAAGCTGGCACACAGGGACGGGATGTGGACGGAGAGGGACCTTGAGGAGGGCTGGAGTCAGCTGCGGCTGCTCTGCCCGGCCCCAGGTTGCCAGGCGGCCCTATCCCACAGGTGCTGGACGGAGAGGTGTACCCACCATCCGTGGGACAGACGTCGGTGTTGATGCGCTACCCACCGGGCGTCCCGCTCGAGAATCAGATGGCTGTGGGCCAGGAGGTGTTTGGGTTGCTCCCAGGGCTGATGGTCATCTCCACGATCTGGTTGCGTGAGCACAACCGCGTGTGCGACTTGCTGAAAGAGGAGCACCCCACCTGGGATGACGAGCAACTCTTCCAGACCACTCGCCTCATCCTTATAGGTGAGCATGTCCGAGGAGCTGGGAGGCAGGCAGGTTAGGCCTCTGGTGTTACTGAACCTGGGGGAGTCACAGCCTGAGCCCCAAGCTGGGTTTGGTCACCCATACTCAGTAACCCAATTAAAAGTAAAACAAATTAATAGTAAAAAGCAGGAAAAAGAGGTTTAGTCAATGTGGTCACGCTGGTGAGAGGGACAGTCGCTGGTGGCTGAGACCTGAGGCGGGGGCCTCCAGGCTGTGGCTTCAGGTCCGGGATGTGTTGCTGGAAGGATTTGCAAAGCCGCTTAGTGGGAAGGCTCTGAGCACGTGAGACTGGCAATCTTGAATCCCAGCTTCCCCTTGTGCAGCCACCCAGTTTGGTGATCTCCAACACACCAGGATCAAAGCCCAGCTTACCTCACCCTCAGGAAACCCCA
Organism: Peromyscus maniculatus bairdii; assembly: GCF_049852395.1. Lineage (NCBI taxonomy): Eukaryota > Metazoa > Chordata > Mammalia > Rodentia > Cricetidae > Peromyscus > Peromyscus maniculatus. The sequence goes on along the minus strand of NC_134855.1, from coordinate 3,688,918 downwards.
ATTTCCCCTCTCAGTCTATCAGCCTTTGTGGAGTTTGGTAGATTCTAGGTGACTCAGGGACGAGATATTTTTGTGTCTCCTAAGTGGGGGTGAGTCTATTACCTAAAATGTCAGATGGCTTCCTGCCTAGGAGCTTGGACCCTGACACCTCTGTCCTGACCATACTCTGTGAGTCACCACCTCTGGCCATTACTGGGTATGGCTGGTCCCAATTACAGTGTTTAATTTACTGGCTTCTGGAAGAGTCAGGCTCTGGGGATAAGAACAGCCTGAGGATGGACAGGCTGAGTTTTCTTTGGAAGTCTGTATCTCACAGACCTTTACCAGAGAGGCCAGGTCTCTGGCTAGAGGTTGCCCAGCACCTTGGCTGGTGGAGGAACTGTGATCAAGGTTGAGACTCTAGCTGACCTGTGTTGACATGGCTGAGACTGACTGTCCTATGCTTCACGTGACCTGATACATGGTCACATGGAAATCACATGGGAATTCATAGAGCCTACAGTTTACCAGTGAGGAAAGTGAGCCTCGGGCTCAGATGCCTACATGTTAAGAAGCTAGGATGTGAACTCATGTATGCTAACCCCAAATCCTGTGGCTCCAGGTCAGTTTACTAAAAAGCCAGTTCATCTATTGACCGATTGGTCCAGATACCAGTTTCCTTCACTTATCCACTGGCCAGCTTTCCTACTGGTCTGGAATCTTCAGCCGACTTCTTTCCTGGCTGCTCCTGTTGTGTATAGCTGCTTCCCCAGGGATCAAGGACTATCTCTGCCCACGAGATTCTAACATACAGAACAACACAGGAGAAACAAAGCACATTTAGACAAACCCAGGGCCACCCCCCCAGCTGTGGGGCTGCAGCAGCTGTCAGATGGAGTCTCTGAAGCCCTCCCCCCGCACTAAGGGTTTCAGTGAAATGACATTCCTCACTAACATAGCACTGTATTTTTATACTTTTCAGAGTTTCTCAGCTTAAAAAAATTTTTTAGAGACAACCTTTTTCTGAGCAGGCCATCCTGGCATCCACATTGCCACGCTCCTACCTTGGCCCCACAAGGTCTGGGTTTATAAACCTGTGGCTTGTGTCACCATTCATGACTTCCCCAGACCTTGTTTGTCATGGTCTGTAGGAGAAAGGTTACATCGAGGTTGTGAAAATAGTTTTTTTTTTTTAATTTATTCTATGTATTTTGGTGTTTTTGTCTTCATGTATATCTGTGCACCATGTACATGCCTGGTACCCGAGGAGGCCAGAAAAGGGCATCAGACTCCTGGAACTGGGGTCACAGATAGTTGTGAGTCACCATGTTGGTGCTGGGAGTTGAACCTGGGTGCCCTGGAAGAGCAGTCAGTGCTCTTCACCTCTTTCCATCTCTCTCTAGCCCCTGGAAACCGGGTTTTGATTACTGCCTTACTGGGTCCAGGACCTCCCTCTAGGGCAGCAATGTCCTTGTCTGCGTATCTCAGTCAAATCTGAGACAGTCTGTTTTCACATCCTCTTACAAGGACAGAAAGCAGAAGTGACCAAGGGGAATGAATGAACACCGCCAGCAGCGAGGAGACAAAAGCAAGCACTTCTCATGAGCTGTCCCGTTTCCCACGCGCTGAGCTCTGCTGACCCCATTTCCCATCTTCCCTACAGGGGAAACCATCAAAATTGTCATTGAGGAGTATGTGCAGCATTTGAGTGGCTACTTCCTGCAGCTCAAGTTTGACCCAGAACTGCTGTTCCGAGCTCAGTTCCAGTACCAAAATCGCATCGCCGTGGAGTTCAACCATCTCTATCACTGGCACCCACTCATGCCCGACTCCTTCAAAGTGGGCACGCAAGAGTACAGCTATGAGCAGTTCTTGTTCAACACCTCCATGCTGGTGGACTATGGCATTGAGGCACTGGTGGATGCCTTCTCTCGCCAGAGGGCTGGCCAGGTAAGCTTCAGAGAAACAGAGTCATCAGGGGCGGGCTCTGGGATCCGATAGACTTGGTCTAAAACCCAGCTTCCTCATCTGTGGAATGAGCATGGTGTTACTTCTACAGGTGGTTATAAAGATCTCTTTATGAATTCTCTCATGCAGGTGACAGTACCAGGGTTTATTAGTTACTTTCATGTTACTATGTCTCAAATACCTGACAGAAACAACGCAAGGGAGGAAGAATTATTTTGGCTCACAGTGTCCCAGCGAGGAAAGCCGTGACAGAGTGACCATGTCTGTGGTAGCAGGAGCTCAAGGCAAAGGATGTTCACATCATAGCAGACCAGGAAATCATGAGACAGGAACCAGGGTCTGAGCTGTAACCTTCAAAGGCTGGTTGCTGGTGACCCATTTTCTTCAGTTTGGCTATACCTTCTAAAGGTTCTGCAGCGCCCCCAATAGTGCCACCATTTGGGGAGTAAGTGTTTAAAATACAAACCTATGGAGTGCATTCCAGGTTCAGACCACAGCACAGGCATTACTCCAGATGAACAAGATTGACATGGTTCTTGGACCCTGTCCCTTTGGCACCGACACCATAAAAGGGAAACAGTCCAGTGACAGCATCACTCGGGTACTTGCTGTGTATGAGGGACCATGACAGGTACTGCTGCTGTCCTCAGAATGATAAGAACATGTTGAGGACCACAGTGCAGAAAGCCACGTTTCTCTGTCAACTCTGTGACCCAGACCTGGGTGTTAGTGTGCCGGCAAAGCAGAGATGCTAAAATTGGGCAGGCATTTTCCCTGGAGGAGTGGTGATGGCAAAGGGTGTGATTGTGTTCCAGATGGGGAGGACGGCATGCACAAAGGCCTGAGGGTTAGAGGGCCGGAAGTCTGAGGGACAGAAGAACCCTATTAGGATATGGTAATATACATGACAGTGCCTGTATGAAGAAATGCTTTTTGAATTCTATATTTCCTGTCCTCTGAACTATGTCTTTCCCCAAATTAATATGCTATAATCCTAACCCTCAAGACCTCAGAATAACATGTGGAGATAATGTCTTTAAAGAGACAATTGAGACTAACCAGGAAATTGGGGTGGGCCCTAACCCAATGTGATTGGTGTTCCTATAAAACAAGGAGATTAAAACAGACTCACCCAGAAGGAAAGTCACATGCAGACACAGGGAGGAAGTGGCTATCTATAAGCCACAGAGGCCAGCTTCAGAAGAGACCAAGCATCAGACACACTCACCTCCACACTGAGAATAAGCTTCTGTTAATTGAGACACCTATGTGTGGCGCTGGCAGATGAATGCGTCCCCTTGGAAGCCAGCTCCTCTGAAATCCTTCCTTCCCTACAGTTGGAAGCTCCCTTTCCCCCACCCCAGCTCTCTGGACTGTCATTCTTGTCTTGAGCCCTTTGCTTCTCGGTCATCAGTCATCATTGTCCCTCAGCCCTGTTAGGAAGCTGTGACACTTTGTGGATTTACATTTCCTCCTGGTAATTTGACTGCAGTTAGCATTTGCTGCCGCCTGTGTATGCTGGCAGGCTGGCGCCCCTGCTCTCTGTGGGGACACGGGTGTGAGAAGGGGTAGTAGCCTTGTGTGGGGCTGGATGGCTGTGAAGTGTGTGAGAGGTCTGGGTTTGAACTGGCAGAGGACAGCAGGCGTTGACTCTCAGGGTATAGAAGAGGGGCAGAGGCATGGCAGATCTGGCCTTTCTCTAATCATCAGCATGATGGCTACTGTCTGATGTTGCCATGTGACCGGCACTGTGACAACCTCTGTGCGTCTTTCATTCTTCATTCCCTTTATTTTACCACAACATATCGGGAGGATGCTCCCACACTCCCCATGCTTGCACATGAGGAAACTGTGTTTGTGTGCCAGGGTTTTCCAACAAAAAGTGGGTGGCTTGAGATAACAGAGACACGTCCCTCACTGTTAGGTGGCAGCAGGGCCACTCTCTCTGTGGGCTCTCGAGAGGAATCTGTCCTGTGCCTTTCTCACTAGGCTCCCACAATCCCTGGTTATTTCTTGGCTTGTAGAAGTGTCACTCAACTGTCTGCTCCATCACCTTGCCACACGGTGTCTTCTTCGTGTCTCCAGTCTCATTTAAGAGCGACCACGGGGCTGGGCACAGAGGCGCACTCCTGTAATCCCAGCACTCTGGAGGTGGAGGTAGGAGCACCAGGAGTTCAAGGTCACTCTAGCTCTGTGGCGAGTTCTAGGCTAGCCTGGGTTGCATGAGACCCTGTTGCAAAAACTTGAACACAAACAAACAAGGCATCACCTCTTGGATTAGGATTTTACCTAATCAAGTATGACTTTATTTCCGTCTGTGCCAGGGAATACTATATAGTTCTCATATCCATAGGAAATACATCCAAAGACTTCCCCTGAAATGGAGTATTGAACCATATACATGCTTTTTCCCTATACATACAAAGTATGGTGAAGTTTAACTTATAAACTAGGAACAGTAAGAGACATAATGATAATAGAAAATTGAATATGTATATCATGTTTCTGTAATAAAAGCGTATAAGATTGTCTTCCTCAGTGGTGTCCAGTCCTCATCCCTCTTGGGGTAATGTGAGTTGATATTGTGTCAGTGTGAGGAATGGGGTGAGATGAATGACCCAGGTATAGGATGCTTGGTTTACTGCGTAGGGGTTACCTGGGCATGGCACACAGATACCATGTAACTGACAGATGCCAGGTGATTGACAAGCCAGGGGGCTTGTGTAGTATGGACATGCTGGACACAGGGATGATTCATATCCTGGGCAGGACTGAGAGAGTCCTCATCAGATTTCATCATGCTGCTCAGAATAGCATGCAATTTAAAACTTAGGAAGTGTTTCTTTCTGGAATTTTCCGTTAAGTATTATCAGATTGTAGTTGCCTGTGGGTGATGGGAAGTGTGTAAAGCTAAGCCACCGACAAGATGAGACTATTACATCTTCAGCTAAGGTCACATTTGTGGGTGCTGCAGGTTAGACGTCAGTGCATCTTTGGGGTACACAGTTCCAGCCACACAGCTTGTCATGGGTAGAGCTGGGGTTGGAGCCACTCTCTGTTTGCTGTCCCAAGTTTGTTTTGCTCTGAGCCGTATGATTTCAATCCAACTGTTTTTCTTTCTGCTCAGTCATAGTTGTTCTATCAAAACAGATCTCAGAAGCAGAGCTTCCTTTAAACTGACTCTCCTTAACTATTATGACTTTTTGTGGGGTCTTGTGTGTGTGTGTGTGTGTGTGTGTCTGTGTGTGTGTCTGTGTGTCTGTGTGGCAGAGGTCAACTGTGGGTGTGACTCCTCAGGAGCTGTCCACCTGAACTTTCAGACAGGATCTCTTACTTGGCCTGGAGCTTGCCAAGTGAGCTAGGCCGTCCGTCCAAGTCCTGGGCATCTGGAGTCCTTCTTTTTCATCTGGACTTTTTCTCTCTTTCAATAAAAATGACACCACCTGTTGGTGTGACTCCAAGGAGTTCCAGTCACTAGAGAGTGGAGCGATGCACACTTCCGTGTTGTGGAGGCAGGGGAACTGTAGACTTCAGAATAGAATGACAGGGCCGAACTAGAGCCAAGCCACAGTGTCACAACATTCTCTGTCCTGGTGTGGAAAGAACGAGAGCCGCGGAGTTCTTCTTTTAGGACCTTACACAGGACGGTCTGGTTCTTAGGCTGACAGCTGCGCTAATCTCTTGGCAGATTGGTGGGGGTAGGAACTTTAACCACCACGTTCTGCATGTGGCCGTGGATGTCATCAAGGAGTCCCGAGAGCTGCGCATACAGCCCTTCAATGAATACCGAAAGAGGTTTGGCATGAAGCCCTACACCTCTTTCCAGGAGCTCACAGGTAGGCAGCTGCTTCCTGGACACAGTCTCTCCCCTCAAGGTCTGCACAGAAAGTGAGGGAGGTCACAAAGCCAGACACTGGGACAACACTGGCCAGCACTGTGACCGGGCACTGTAAGGGAAAGCAGTGGATGTGACGGTAGCCTGCTTTGGGAGAGACGGTGGCCTTCCCAGTGGACATGAGGGACAGATAGGAACTTCCCAGGTTGAAGACAGAGGGAGGGGGACTTCAGGTGTGGAAGCGGGAGAACAAAGGCACAGAGCTGTGGAAAGCAGCTACCCGTCTGGGAGTTCAGTCACAGATGTGACTGGAGTGAGTCTTGGGAGATGCCTTGGGTGAAGGGGGTTCACACCGAACTAGGATCTGCTGAAGACTTGGGTTTTATTCTGTCTAGTGGCTCCTAGATACTTACTTAGAAGGTTGATAAAAAGTGTCTAGTTGGGGATGTGGTTCAGTGGTTGAGAACTTGCCCAGCATAGATGAAGCCCTTGACTTAACCCCCTTAACATAGCAAAATAACACACACACACACACACACACACACACACACACACACACACACACACACACACACCACACCCCATCCCCAAGTCCCAAATGCTTTCTTGGAGATCATGATTCAACCAGTTTTCATGGTGCTCAAGAATCTGCATCCATGGGGCTGGAGAAAAGGCTCAGCAGTTAAGAGTGCGTGTTGCTCTTGCAGAGGACCCAAGTTCGAGTCTCAGCACCCATCTTAGGCAGCTCACAAACTTCCTGTAACTCCAGCTCCAGGTGATCTGATTCCTCTGGCTGCCATAGGCAATACACATATAGTTAAAAATAAAATAGATCTTAAAAGATCTCATTCGCACTCCCTCCATCCTCTATTTCCCCCCAGTTCCCCACATGTTGGGCAGTCAAATTGGATCTCTCTTGTTACCACTGGTGTGACAGACCCCTGTACCCCATAGAGGGATAGGTTTGAAGAAATGGATGGGCAAGTCCTATGTCTGTCTCTCTTTGGTCACCATCTGTGAACATGCAGTTGTCATAGTGGACAGATCCTGAGATAGGTAGATGAGTTCCCCATGATCCTGGGACAGTAATCTTGATGACTCTCTAGTCTCTCAGGACAAAGGGTTCCAAGAAGCAGAGAGTAGACTGGCCTGGCATATCCATCTGAACCTGAACACACACACACTTGACTCTAGGTTATTACAGGGCTTTGGCAGAGGCAAGGCCTTCAAATCTTTCTTGAGGGGGATGAAGACAGGCTGTTCTCTCCATGTTGTGATGGCCCAAGAATTAAGTTCAGAGACTAGGGTGAGTTGCTGGAGGTGAGCTGTTTGAGGACAGACCTAGACCACTAGACTCTTGTCACCACAGAGTCCAAGTTAAAGTGCCCATCTGTTCTTTCTTTCCTAACTATTCCCTGATACCAGCAGGGCCAGATTTTAGGACATTTCCCCTGTTGCCCAAATTGTTCTCCTAGAGTCTCCATCATCCCTAGAGAAAAACTGAATCTATAAGTTTCCATCCCCAGGTTGACCTTAACAAAGCTGTAACTCTGACTGTAGCTTCTCACTTTGCAGGAGAGAAGGAGATGGCCGCTGAGTTGGAAGAGTTATATGGTGACATCGATGCTTTAGAGTTCTACCCGGGGCTACTTCTGGAAAAGTGTCAGCCCAACTCCATCTTTGGGGAGAGTATGATAGAGATTGGGGCTCCCTTTTCCCTCAAGGGTCTCCTAGGAAATCCCATTTGTTCTCCAGAGTATTGGAAGCCCAGCACATTTGGGGGTGATGTGGGTTTCAACCTTGTCAACACAGCCTCACTGAAGAAACTGATCTGCCTCAACACCAAGACCTGCCCCTATGTTTCCTTCCACGTGCCAGACTCACCCGGAGATGGTGGGCCTATTGTAGAGAGACCGTCCTCTGAGCTCTGAGGGGGCAGGGAGGCAGCTTTTTGGAGGGGAGAGCTTTGCGTTTGTCTTTCTAGGATGCTCTGAGGCTGAGGTAGATAGAATGTCTGTTTCCTGCCTTGGCATTGTGAGAATTGACACTGACATTTAGAACTTTGGATCTTACCCTTGCCTAGAGTATTGTGATTTTGCCATTCTAGGATGCTGAATTCTTTGTTAACCCTTAAAAATATTAGGAGTGGATTTTATCTGGCTTGTCAGAAGTTGGCTCCTTGTTGGCAACCCAGAAGGAAGGTCTGAGTTCTGGTTGATTTAGAATATAGACTTAAAACTTTATATTATAGGGCATAGTGTGGTAACACACACCTTAATCCCAGTACTTGGGAGGCAGAGGCAGCTGAATCACTGTGAGTTTGAGGACAGTCTGTTCTACATAGTTGGTCACACAGTGAGGCCCTGTCTTCAAACAAACAAACAAACAAACAAACAAACAAACAAACAAACAAACAATTTTAGAATGTAGAGCTCCTAAGAAATTCCTCGAAAGTTACAGGGGTTCTTAATTTTCTTTCTAGAATCTGGGGACCCCTCCAGAATGTTGACTATCTGATTGGTGACTCAGAAGGTCATGTTCCTGGTCAATGATCCATAACATGGGCCAGATCAGTCCATACATGAATGTCTAGAATGTGGAATTGGTTAATTTTCCTGTTCAGTGAAATGGACACAGAACAAAAGAACTCAATGTCCAACAAGGACTGCCTTGCCCATGTCTGTTTCTATACCGAAGGGCAAGGAAGTCAGATGTTGTTCTTGGGAGTCACACTTAGACCCTTTCCAAAGATGTGGAGGGAACAGGTGGGAATCCACCTCAGCTCTGTCCCCATCTAGGTCTTTGCTCCTGGCAGCTGTTTCTCATGAAGCTAATAAAATTATCTTTCCAAAGTTGCCTGTTACGTATCTCTTTAAGTCCCATCTGCAAGTGAGCACTCATGAGGCTTTCCTCCTAACCACGGGACAGGTGTGCCCGAGGTCAACGGGACTTCCCAAGGGCATCCCTGGAGTCAATCCTGGCATGCATGTCTTCCCTTTGATGCTTCATCTCTTCTTTGGGGTATGGTCTGCCTTTGTCAGTCTGTTCATCTAGAATACCTAACTCCTAAGCCCTGGAGATGTAGCATCCAGTTCCTGCTAGCCGATTAAAATGGCCTTCTCTTACAGAGGAGGCAGGCGAAACCAGGGATACCCGAGAAGAAGAGCACACTACTCTGTGCCAACTTTTCACACTTAATTCTCATTTATTGACATTGGGACAGAATGTCCAGGTGACATGCCAGTCCCACAGGACCCAGAACCAGGCTTGGAAGCCAGTGCCGCTCCCTCCTGTTTGGCTCTTTGCCAGCTCTGATGTTGCCTCTGGCCTGAGGTTGACATGAGAGGCCCGGGGGTAGCTTCCCTTTATGTGCTGGCTGCTTGTCATGCCCAGTGCTCCTTCTCTCATGCTGCCTGTGCACTGGGTTCTTTGATGGGGACACGCCTGCGAGTGGTCAGTACCGATGTGGCTTCTGCTCTTCAGAGCTCACATTTAACAGAGCACAGTGGAGACCCGGCAGTAGGTGCCCTTTCTCTCTACTCCTGGCCTCGTTCTCTTTACCTTGCCACGTAGGTTCTGTGGCCAAGGAGGGAGGCAAGGACAGACAGTCAAGGAGGGAGGCAAAGACAGACAGCTGAGGTGAGAGATCAAGAAAAGCCTTGTGTTCCATTCTTTGGACCTAGAGCACTTCCAGAACTGTGGCTGTGAAATGAGATGGATCAGGGTTTGGCTGGAGGTTTTTTTTCAGGGCTGGGTCTTGTAGTTCAGAAAGCCTGTTCCTAGCTGTCCAGTTTGGGGCCACTGTTACCATTTACCCTGGCCCTGCTGGACACAAAGAATGTGACCCCTGGCATCCCACCTCCCAACTCTTTCTAACACATAAGGATCCTCTGGGGGCCAGACATGGCCAGAGCACGTGTGTTGTTCTTGCTTACCCAATATCTGTTTTCTCCTTTCAATACCTGATTGTTTGCCCATTTCTGGACCTTTCTTATTACTGTCAGTCTTTTAAAAACTTAATTACTAGAGAGATGGTTCAGTGGTTAACAACACTCACTGCTTCTGCAGAGGACCCAGGTTCAATTCCCAGTACCTACATGAAGACTGGTAGCCATCTATAACTCCAGTTCCAGAGGTTCTGACGTCCTCTTCTGGCCTTTGCAGGCTCTGCATGCATGTGGGAAATAGACATACATACAGGCAAAACACTGTTACAATAAGACAATAAAAATAAAAAAACTTAATTAAAATATAATACCTCATTTCCTCTTCCCTCTCTTCCTTCCAGCCCCTCCCATGTCACATATGCCCACCCCTCAAATTCATGGCCTCTTTCTCTTTAACTATTATTGTTATACACACACACACACACACACACACACACACACACACACACACACACGGATAAATATACAGATAAAACCTGCTGAGTCAATTTAGTGATATATATATATATATATATATATATATATATATATATATATATATATACACACACATACACATACGTACATGTACATGTATGTATACACACATATTCTTTTAGGGCTGACCATTTGATATCGATAGCCATTTAGAGGGCTCATTCCTGGGGAAGACTAATTCTGCCTCTCTCAGCAGTCATTCATTGCCTCCATCCACACTGGCATGCCATTTCTGTCTCTTTCTTATTAACAACTCCTAGCTTTCTCTATCTCTGTCTTTGTCTCTCTCTGTCTCTTTCTCCTCCGTCCCTCCCTCTGTCCCTCCCTCTGTCCCTCCCTCTGTCCCTCCCTCTGTCCCTCCCTCTGTCCCTCCCTCCCTCCCTCCCTCCCTCCCAGGGCTTTATAATGTAGCCCTGGATGGTCTGGAACTAGCTATGTAGATTAGACTGGCCTTGAACTCATAGAGCTCTGCTTGCTTCTGCCTCCCAAGTGTGTTATGCTCCTGCCTTAATATTAGTTTTAACAATTATATCAGGAGCGTATTCCAGCCAAAGGCAGCGATATGAATCTATGCTAGGCAGGCAGACAGCCTGACCTTTATGGTTGGCCCTAGGAGTGTGTTCCGTGCAGACTGAGATGGTGACTGATTCATCCCTGAAGCTAAGGCTGAATTCTCAGAAGACTGTTGGCTCCTGCTTTGATGATCCAGGGGCAGTTGTGTTTCCCAATCTTCTCAAGACTTCAGCTTTTAAGCTGAGTGTAGTGGCACACGCCTTTAATTCTAGCACTGGGGAGGCAGAGGCAGGCAGATCTCTGAGTTCGAGGCCAGTCTGGTCTACAGAGTGAGTTCCAGGACAGTCACAACCTTGTAGAGAGACCTTGTCTCAAAAATGACTTCAGCTTTTCCTCCACACTGTGGCTTGTTTCAGGAGTTTATCTTTTGCTTTTAACAACTGTGATGGCTGTGAAGTGTAGAAGAGCTAACACAGGTCTGCAATGGGGAGACCTTTGGTTGGGGAGGCACAGTCTGATCACTGCTTTGGAAATAGTCTCTGGTGGATTGGGCAGAAGAGTGGATCAGAAGGACTTTGTAGTTACAGTCTAACAAAGAGGTAGTGGCAGCTAGATTGGGCCCTGATGGGGTGGGCTGCAGGGCATTGATCTCTTGGGGCAGCTGCCTTGACTTGCTTAGTATTCAACTCTGCATACGTTTGAAACAGTTCACACTTATTTATTGTATGCACAAGTGTGCATCCACACTTGTGGGAGTCAGTTGACTCTTCTCGTTACGTCAACCCACCAGGCATTGTCAAGTAGTTAGGCTTGGAGCCTGAGCCATTTCTCTGGCCTGGATAGAAGTTTTCTCAAGCTAAACTTGTTGGTTTAAACAAGAAGTCTCAATCAAAGTGAAAGATCACACACTGGCACTCCTCCTGGGGTTTGTGGGTGGCTGGGCTGCAGGGACCTCGAGTCTAGGTTGTGAAGATAGTTCGTAGATGCAGCTTGTATCTAGAACCAGCTGTTTTAACAAGGATTACTCTTGGTGATGCAGGTGGGCCTGTCCTAGTCAGTTGTAAGGCCTTGAGAACAAGAACTGAATTCTGAAAAACAAAACAAAACAAACAAAAAAAGTGCTTGCTTCATGGCCTGCAAGCACCATCTCTGTGAGTCTCGCTCCTGCGTCTAGATCTCAAGCCAGCCAATGCCCACAACTGTGTGAACCAACCTCCCCACACAAAGACTTTCCCTGTGTGTGTATGATGTACCATTGTACCTGGTTGTGTTTGCTTCCCTGGAGGAAGGCTGTTTTACTGTCAGTACAAACAACAGAAGCCATGCTAGCCTTTCAGAAAAGGAAAGGATGTAATATAGGCTTGCATAGCTCACACCAACATCGCCAGTACCGGAACCAGGCTTGGGAGCTTCTTGCCTAAGAACAGTGGCAACTGGCCTGGAGGATGCAGGCATCTCAAGTCCATCCATGTTGCCAAACCATTACTGCTAGGGTCCCGAGAGCTGGCAGTTGTTATCATTAGTCTTGTTAGAAAATGGATTCCATGTGGTGCCTGCACCTCACTTCCTCTGTTATGGTCATGTTTATTTCATATTTGATTGCTGGAGACTAGCTTATCTGTCTGTATTCCAGCTCCAAGAGAGGGCAAGGAGGTGAATCTTCTGGCCGGCTTGGGTTGTGGAGAGAAGGGACTCATCATGTGAGAAATCTCCTGTGATGAAAAAAGTATCCGAAGGGCTGGAAATCTGCCCAGCTTTTTGCCTCTCTTTGCAGCCTTAGAACACCGAAGAGGCCACCAGAAGGTACCACAGTGACTGGACAGAAGGCTGTAAGCAGAAGGCTGGGAAGGGCTTGTAGCCCATCGTCTAATCAAGCTCATGGAAAGTGTCAACATATTAGACGTGCTCACTTTCCTACTCAACCACAGTCTTCCGATAAAATGAGATTCAACTAAAACAGCTTCTGTGAGTGGCCGTAAGAAAAACCACGACTGGGGACAGGGAGGGGCTTAGTGGGTAAAATCCTGGTGACCCGAGTTCAGTTGTTCAGAATCCATGTGAAAAGGCAGAGCGTACATGACAGAATCCTGGCACTCCTGGGAGTGGAGACAAGAGACCCCGGCCCCACCCCAGAAGCTCAAGGGCAGGCTCACTTGGAGTATCTGTGTAGCAGTGGCTAACGAGAGACCTTGCCTCAAAAACAAGGGGAAAGGTGAGGATAGACCCATGCAGTTGTCCAATAACCTCCACACACACACTGTGGTATGTGAGTGCTCTCACACAATCATACACACACACACTGTGGTATGTGAGTGCTCTCACACAAGCACACACACACATACACACACACACACACACACACACACACACACACACACACACACACATCTATATATTTAAACCCTGTTAGTGTGTGCAGGTGTGTGCATGCTAAGGTCATGTGGAGGTCAGAGGACAACTTTCAGGAGCTGATTTTCTCCTTCCATCATGGGACTTGGGGATGGGACACAGGTCACTGCATTCTCAGTGAGCCTGTACTTACTGAGCCATCTCACCAGTCAGAAGCAACATTAATAAAGAAGAAAAATCAAATTGCTTTTAGTCTCGGGGATGGAGGAGGCAGTTCCTCTCTACTCTCTCACTACACACTCTTCTAGTTTTATTTAAAGTTGATTCCACCCCCAGGCTCGGTTACGTATTTCTTTGGCGCTCCATCTCTATGCTTTTGGTTAAACATATGTGTGAGTCATTTGCACAGCTGAAGGCTTAGGGCGACCTGGTCGTACGACCTTGCAGATCTCCATGTCTGGTCCCTGCTTCGCACCCCTCTATAACTTATCATACACTGAGCCTGCATACACACATCACCAAGGACATCAAGATGTAGCACATTTTCAGAATTCCAGAGGTCTCTTTTGTGCTCCTCTGTGGTCAGGAACATCAAAGCTAACTGCTATTGTGACTCCTATGGTCAGGTCAGTTTTGACTACTTATAAACTTCACTTGAATATTGTCACGTGGTGTGTTCTTTTAGTGTGTGTCTGGCTTCTTTTTTTTTAATCAAGGGTATCTCTTTGGCTGTGTAAATATTTAATGTGTATGTATGTAGTTACCTGTTGATGGCCATTTATGCTGTTTCCATCCCAGGATTGTTATGAATAAAGCCATGAATTTTAAATGTTACTGTTTATACTCACTTACCATGTAAGATGGGTCCTTCCTTTATTCAATATCCACTTCCATGTCTCTCTTGCTCTGGGGGCTGGTGGAAAGAGAAAATGGATCCCTGGAGGGGAAAGAGTTTGTTTATCGGGAGTCTGCCCTGTGGTGAAGCGTCACTGCCTGACATGGGGACCCTTCCTGGCAGCACCATGAGCAAGGCTTTTCTGTTTCATGGGGACTAAATTAAGGTTTGGAAAATTCAAACAACTTGGGGCTGGGGTTCCATGATTAAGGTGCTTGCCATACAAGGGTTAGAACCTGAGTATGGGTCCCCAGAACCCATATAAAGCTAGACATACCCATAATTCCACAAGTCTGTGGTGGGATGAGGTGGAGGTGTAGACAGAAGAAGAACCTGTAGACACTCTCAGGTGGATGAGCTTGATGTGCTGAACAACAAGAACCCCGTTTCAAACAAGGTGGAGGGTGAGGACCACCCCTGAGGTTGTCCTTTGACCTCTACAGGTGCATCACCAGACAGATGACCCTACTCATACACAGGAGCATGAACCCACACACCAAAAAAGAAGAAGAAAAAACAGACAACTTGTTCAAAGTCAGATGTCTCTGGAGTGGCAAGGTTGGTGGTGGTCTGATGGGTGGTAGTTACGTTCCCAAACGTGGGTTGCCTCGCCTGAGCCTCACTCAGGTCATCCAGGAGGCGAATCACAGTGGGTAGTGGGAGAATAGATGGAGCTGGGTGTGACAGGCTTTGGAAGTGTTAGCTCCCTTCAGGCGAGTCTGTGGCAGGCCTCATGGAGCGCATATCATGCTGGCCTGCGGTTGTGCTTCCCTCGGTGGGTGGGTGACATTTCTTTCCTCTCCCATGACTCATTTCTTCCAGGCCCTGCTATCTCCTTCCACATCTGTGACTTGCACTCTGTGCACCACGATGACCATGACGAAGTTCACTGAGCACAGCTGGGTTCCCTGGAGTCTGGAAAGTGATGCCATTTGCTTCCTCTGCTCTGCCCTCCATTCCCTGTGGCACCCCGTGACACCCACTGACCCAGGCTCTGCCTTCCCACTGCGCTGCACTCAGGTGTCCACTTTTGTCTTGCTTCTCAGTTCTTGCTCTCATGGGAGGAATTTCCGGCTGGTCCTAGCTTCCTCCTCCTCCATTTCCTCACCCCATGGGGTGTAAATGCAGATATGGTAGTTGTTCATCTTTTATTGTGGTAAAATACACGTAATATAAACTGTTTAATCTTGTTTTTGAGGTGTGAGGATCAAACTCAGGGCCTCATGCATGTTAGACAAATACTCTATCCCTGAACCATATCCTCCCCCTCCCCCATTTAAATCACTTTGCAGTGTGTAATGGTGTGCCATTCAGGACATTAACAATATTGTGCAATAATCACTAATATCTAGCCCCAGAACATTTTTATCATTCCACAAGGAAGCCAGTATCTAGTAAGCAGTCCCCCCGGGCCCCCCCCCCCTCCCCCGACTCCCTCTCCCTCCAGCCCCTGGTGACTATTAATCGTTTTGCTCGACTGTGCTCTGAGCACTCCCTGCATGCCAGGCATTGTGCTAACCTCGCTGTACACACACTGTACGGTTTGGCCAGGTGGCTCCAGGAGACGGGGTTCTTCCACTCACAGGTGAAATAAATGGGGCCCAGAGAGAAAAGACATCTGTGAAGTCACAACGCCTGTAACTGGCAGACCCTGGACTGGAACTCCAAACCCAGTGCCATTTCCACCCTGTGTTAAGTGATGGCCAAGCCCTGAGACCTTTTCCAGGATAAACATAAATGACGTAGGTCTGGCTGACTTCAAAGCCCACATTACTCCATTATGAAAGAATATTCCTTCCATTCCACCCCAAAGGTCAAGTAGGAACAAAAAAGATGGAACACAGATTCAAATGACTTATGCCCTAGGAATTTTCCAGAATCTGGGATACTGAGTTGAGGGACGCAGTTTGCTGCCACAATCCCAGATAATGGGACCTAAAATGCTGTCAGTTGCATTTGCAAATTGTAGGATGATGCTCAAGGCAGCCAGGTAAGAAACAGAGGGAATCCTTGTATGCTACTGACTGAGAGACCTCAGGAGAGAGAGGGCCTAGCTGGGGCCAGGCGTCTCGTGTGCATTGAAAATTCTCTGTTCAAGAATTTGGGCTTCTGGTTGCCACGACCATGAAGGCTTCCAATATGGTCAGAGAAATGAAAGAGCCACTGCAAATAAACAAAATTAAATTGAGGAAGAAAGACAGACAAACAGACAGACAGAGAAAAAGAGAACACGGAAATATTTATTTAACAGAAATGTGGTTGTGATGTAATCAAGGCAGGCTTTTTTCCCTGACTTCCTGATACTAAGGCAAATCTCTTTTGGATGCTCCATCCTTCATCCTTCACCAAGCATATTAAAATGTACCAGTGTATCAATTTAGCATTATTTACATATGATAATTTATATGTGTATATTCTACATATATACATATATATAAAATTTATGCATGTAAGGCTGTTTGTAGAAGATTTACATTCTATTTCTTTTTTTAATTTCTTTTTTTCTTTTATTTATTTTATTTTACAATACTATTCAGTTCTACATAACAGCCACAGATTCCCTTGTTCTCCCCCTTCCTGCCCCCCCCTTTCCCCCAGCCCACCCCCCATTCCCACCACCTCCAGATCAAGGCCACCCCCGAGGACTGAGATCGACCTGATAGACTCAGTCCAGGCAGGTCCAGTCCCCTCCTCCCAGATTGAGCCAAGCGTCCCTGTACAAGTCCCGGGTTTCAAACAGCTATCTCATGCAGCGAGCCCAGGACCTGGTCCCACTGCCTAGATGCCTCCCAAAGAGATCAAGCCAATCAACTGTCTCACCTATTCAGAGGGCCTGATCCAGTTGGGGGTCCCTCAGCCTTTGGTTCATAGTTCATGTGTTTCCATTCGTTTGGCTATACATTCTATTTCTTAAGTATTTATAATTTTGTTTCATTTTATTTTAGTATTTTAGAAAATACATCCTTTCTTCCAACTCTGAAACAATTCTGCAAGCCTTTGAGGAACTCGGTGGAGCAGAGACATTGAGCCACAAGCTTCTGACGCAGCCTGGTTCCGTGGGTCTCTCTGGATGAGCATCCTTGATGGGTAGCACTTTGCTTATTCTTTGGAATCTGACCATTCTTGTCACACAGCCAGACCAGAGCTCAAAGGTGAGAGCCCTGCATATTTGGAAAAATACTGACCTATGTTCCTCAATTAACTGTTCCAAGGAAAAGTTTTTACATACTTATGGCAGAGCTTGCAGCTGCCATTCAAAATGACGGCCCATCCAGATACCAGATCACTGGCAAATAAGAGAGGGGGCAGCGAATCTCATCAAGGAATGGACTTGGAGTGGTGCAAAAGCTGGCAAGGTCCCAGCCACTTGTGAGCACGACTTTGCTGGTAGAAGCGCAGAAAGCAGGCGAGCTGCCACCGGTCTGAAGCACAGTACGGAATGACCCTGCTTCTGTCTCTGCTGCTGTGTTCTGACACTGTGAGCTACTTAGAGGAGAAAGGGTCTACTTCGGCTCGGTTCCTGGTCTCTGGGAACTCACAGCACATCCACAGCCAAGAAGAGCAGAGAGAAATGAATGCACACGTCCCTGGGAACTCACAGCACATCCACAGCCAAGAAGAGCAGAGAGAAATGAATGCACACGTGCTGACTGCTGGCCTAGCTTTCTCTGCCCTTCCACAGTCCAGGGTCCTACACTGGGAACTGTGCTGCCCACAGTTAACATCATTAATTTAAGACAACCACCTTCCCCAAACATGTCTGCAGGCCTACTCTGAACCAATCTCCCACTGAGAATGTCTTCCCAGGTGATTCTAGATCATGCCAAATTGACAATTTAACAAAGCATTACAATAGCTGCAATCTATTTTACACAAATTAAATGGCACAGATCTTCACTGCTCAATGTAACCTCTATTTAACCCATGAGGTGGTTACTAGGTACATGGACCGTGCAGCCCGGCCTTAATCTTTGTGTGAATGGCACTGCATTATGGACGCACTTTTGTTTCTTACTTCTCTTGCCCAACATCGTGTCTCGTGAAATGATCCATGCTCTGTTTATCAGCAGTTTGTCCTTTTAAAAACCTGGGCAGTGTTCCATTGTGTAAACATACAGTGATTTGTTTGTTCCTGTACTTGTTGATGGACGTTTGGATTGTTTCTTGTTTGGCTTATTATATACACATCAACTATGAACATTTGATGCAAGGTCTTTGTGGATATATATCTTAGTTTCTGTTGAATAAATATTTGGAGGAGGACTGCTGGGTTATGTGGTAGGTGTGTGTGTAACTCTGTAAGAGACTGCTAAATAGTTTTCCCAAATGGCTAGGCTTTGCTTCGTTCCTCAGCAGTATGAGAATTCTGGATGTTCTTCATCATGGAAACACTTGGTTAGTGTACTCTTAAAAGAAAGATTTATTTTACTATTATTAGTATATATTTATATATATATTTAATATATATTATATATTATAATAAGTAAGTATATATATTTACTATATAATATTATTATATTAAAACAATATACTGTTCTTCTAGATTTTAATTTTTAAAAATGTGTATAGGTGTTTTGCCTACACATATATCTGTGCACCACATGCATACAGTACCTGCAGAAACCAGAAGAGGACCTCGGATCCCTTGGAACTAGAGTGACAGACTGTAGCTACCACATAGGTGCTGGGGATTGAAACCCAGCAGTGTTCTTCACCCCACACCACCTCTCTAGCCATGGTTTTGTTATTTTTAATTATGTGTATGTGTTTACATTTGTGTAAATATGTATACGTGAGTTCAGTGCCTGGGGAGGTCAGAAGAGGGCACTGGATCCCCTGAGGCCTGGAGCCATACCAGGTTCTGTCTCTTTTTTAAGCCGGGTCCTTCGGAAGCTTTGGTCACTTATTGAGTAATGTCCTCATCGCTGGTGTAAGGTATAGATAAGATTGCAAAGGTTTTATACCGGTTTCTGGCTTGCTCTTTGATTTCTTTTTAAATGTTCCAAAATGATATTTAATTATTTGTGTGTGTGTGTGTGTGTGTGTGTGTGTGTGTGTGTGCACATATGCAACTGTGTGTGCACATACTACAGTGTGCATGCAGAGGTCAGAGGACAAGCCGAGGGAGTTAGTTCTCTCCTCCCACCTTGTGGGTCCTGGGATCGAGCGCAGGTGTCAGAGTTGGTGGCGAGTACCTTACTTCCTGAGCCATCTCATTGTCATGGTTTTTGATGGAGTCTTGCTACGCAGTTGAGACTGACCTGAAACTCATGATTCTTCTGATTGCATCTCTCACATGCAAAGGTTGCAGCTGTGTGCCACCATGCCTGGCTTTTGAGTTTCTCAGTACGACTTTCAATTGTAAGGCATTTTAGTAAGGTCCAGCTCTCCCTTTCCCCAGCCCTCTCCTCTCCTACCCCTCTTCTCCCTCCCCTGGGCTCCAGACAACCACTCACTTTTTTTTGCCTTTATGTATTTGTATATTATCCACCTCGCTACCCCAATTTCATGTTCTCTCTTTACCTTAAACAAAACAAAACCATCAGGAAACAATGGCCAGGACAAACATAAGATCACAAAGTCCCTTTTGTGTTCGGCTGCTCCTGGATCCGGAGCCTGCCCTGGAATGTTGTTGATACACCCAGTGACATGCCTTTGCAGAAAACCGATTTCTCCTTTCCAGCAACTGTAAATAGCTTCTTGATCAGGGGTGGGACTTTGTGTCTGTTCTGTGTGCTGGAATTTTGTCTGGTTTGAACTTGTGCATGCTGTCATAGTCTCTGTGAGTTCATGTGTATCAGTCCTGTTATGTTTGGAAGACCCTGTTCCTTGGAGTAAGGTTGCCTGTCACCTCTGGCTCTTACAGTCATTCTGCCTCCTTTCCACATAAATTCCTAAGCCTTGAAGGGAGGGATCTGATAAAGACATCTCATTTAGGGCTGATTAATCCAAAGTCTCCCACTCTCTGTGCATAGTCCAGTTGTGGGCCTCTGTGTCTCTTGTTAATTCCCATCCACTGCAAGAAGAAGCTTTTTTGAAATATGATGTCTTAGTCATTGTTCTATTGATGTGAAGAACACCATGACCAAGGCAACTCTTAGAGAAGAAAGCATTTAACTGAGGGCTGGCTCACAGTTTCAGAGGTTCAGTCCATTATCATTGTGGTGGGGAGCATGGAGGCAGACAGGAGTGGAGCTAGAGAAGTATCTGAGAGCTACATCCTGATCATCAAGCAGAGAGAGAAAGTAAACTAGGCCCGGCATGGGCTTTTGAAACCCCAAAGCCCATGCCCAGTGATGCACTTTCCCCAACAAGGTCGCATCTACTTCAACAAGGCCACCTGTCTAATCCTTCTCAAATAGTGCCATTCTCTGATGACTAAACATTTAAATACATGAGCCTATGGGGGCAATTCATTCAAACTATCACATAAGGGTGTTGCAGTATGTCATTAGGAATCATTTTATTGCTAGGTTCCTTTAGCAGAATAATAATAGTAGGCTTGCCCCAGGGTCCATGGCCCATCTACTTTCAGTTTTCTTGGTCACTTTAGAGTGTCATGTATGGGTTCCATCTCATGGAGTGGGCCTTAAATCCAATCAAAAAGTGCTGGGTTACTCCCATAATAGTCATGTCATTACGGCACCAGTATATTTTGCAGTCAGGTTGCTGCTGCAGGTTGCAGTGTTTGTAGCTGAGAGGTATTGATGTTTACTTTCCCCTCCAGTAGCCTACAAAGTACCTTCTAGTACCATGAACACTAGTTAGTAGGGGTGAGGCGTTTAGTTGGGCACCAGCTTGATTTATACCTGTTCAAAGACGTAAGTAAGTTGTGTCTTCATCAACAGGGATTTACCATCAGGTTGTGGAGAGAAACCAACAGCTTTGGCAATGATGTTTGGAGGAAATGCAAATTAAACTACTTTGAGATTTCATCTTACTCTAGTCAGAATGGCCAAGACCAATAAAACAAATGACAGAACATGCTGGTGAGGACACAGGGGAACACTCATTTACTGCTGGTGGGAGTGCAAACTGGTCCAGCCACTATGGCAATCAGTGTAGAGGTCCCTCAGAAAGCTGAAAATTGATCTACTGCAAGATCCAGCTGTACCACTTTTGGGCATATACCCAAAGGACTCTGTTTTACCACAGAGAAACTTACTCATCCATGTTTATTGCTGTTCTATTCACAATAGTCAGAAATTGGAAACAGCTTAGGTGGCCATCAACTGATGAATGGATAATTAAAATGTAATACATTTGCATTATTTAGTTGCTAAGAAAAGCGAAATCAGGAAATTTGCCAGTAAATGGATCAAGCCGGAATCATCCTGAGTGAGGCAACCAGATACCAAAACACAAAGAGGACGTGTCTTCTTTTATATGCAGATGTGAGCTTTTAAGCTTTAACCTTGTGTGTTTCAGTTGGAATAACCAGAGGTTAGGTAGCTAGTAAGGGACCGGGGGAGGAGGGGATCTTCCAAGGAAGGGGAAATAGTGTACAGTGCTGTAAAGAGATAAAGGGGACTAGAATAGGAGGACTGGATGGGGAGGGATGGGAAGGCAGGGTAAAGGAGGAGTGTGGGGAGGGAGGGATACTAACACCAAAGGCCTTTTGAAAAGCCACATGGAAACCTGTTACTACGGAAGCTTCCTAAAATAGATACATATATAAAAGAAATTTAAACAGTCATCATATAATGGGGAAGACAAAACCCCAAATAGACATCCTATGCCACCAGTAAATCCTCCAGTGCCAGGATGGATTTCGTCTTGTTGAATCCTCCATCCCCAAATGTCACAGGTTATTGCCAAGGGTGTTGCTTAATTCTCTATGCTAAGCCATTAAAGAAGACCTAACACTACCGTGCCTGCCTCAGACTGTTTTACCAAATATAAGACGAAGGCTGTTAATATTCTGATCCCGCCCCTTGGCGCCACTCTGTGTCCTGACATAAAAGTCTCTTTTTAAGGAAAAACTCCACCCATTTCTCTCTCTCCTCTCCCCCCACTCCCATGAGATGTGCACCCCTCAACACTGCCCTCTCTCTTCCTCTCTCTCCCTCTCCT
Organism: Peromyscus maniculatus bairdii; assembly: GCF_049852395.1. NCBI lineage: Eukaryota > Metazoa > Chordata > Mammalia > Rodentia > Cricetidae > Peromyscus > Peromyscus maniculatus. Next base: position 3,666,882 of record NC_134855.1, on the reverse strand, counting down.
TTCTGTCTTTTCCTTTCTTTCTCTTTATCCCCCATTATAACAAACCATTTCCACGCAGATGCAGCCTCTAGGTTGTGAATGTTCACCTGCTGCCCCGCCACCATGCCTGCACGGAGTGGGTCACCTCAGCCGGTGGCTGCATCTGCCCAGCATGTTTCCCTGTATGCAGGATACCCTCGGGGTCCCTCCCCCACCCCCACCCCCCGAGTAATAAATCATAACATCGGCACCCAGCATTTCCGGACAATCCTACTGCTTTCTTCTGCCCACCACCCGCAGTCTTGAGGAGCTTTTGGGACCCCGTATCACCCACCATTTTTCCGGTTGGAGGATCATAGGAAACTCTACATCCTATCAAATCAGTAAGATTCCTCCCTTCCTTTCTGGCCATTTTCCCACAACTGAGGATTCACTCATCTCTCCTGATCATGGTGCTGACCACCTCTCTTGCTTTAAGCCGCTCTGGCCTATGCCCTCCCGGTCCGGGGCCGTTTTGATGACGGTCCGTTAGCTATCTTGAGCCTTTCGTTCTTGCTGACTCTCTGGGATGCTGGAGGTCAGTCTCTTTTCGTTTGCTGTCAGTCCCATAGCCCCCTGGCTCCCTTCCCATGCGATGATGCACAAGGAGGAGGCCTGTGCCCTGAATTCGTGGCCCATACCCTCTGTGATGCCGGTCCTTTGGTTATCTTGCTGTTATACCTCCTGGTGAAAGACGCGCCCACCCCATCTCAGCCCTCCCTACCGCCCACCTCCCATGCCGCTCCAGCCGCGGGGGTCCTTCCCGTGACAGGTGAAATTGCCCTCTGGCGGCACGCAGACTAGCCGCACGAGTGTCTGGTTACTTGACTGTGTTTCCGACCCTGCTGCTGCTGTGCAGACTGAGCCATGCAGAGGCTCCACCCCTCCCTCCTAGAACAGCGCGCCTTTCCTCTGCTGCGGCTCCTGCTACGGCTCGAGAGATAGCCATGTTAATCTGTTTCTGACTAACTTTTAAATGCCTCCCGTTACCTCTTCCTTATTTGTTTAATCCCAGCACTCGGGCGGCAGAGCCAGGCAGATCTCTGAGTTCGAGGCCAGCCTGGGCTACCAAGTGAGTTCCAGGAAAAGGCTCAAAGCTACACAGAGAAACCCTGTCTCGAAAATACAAAAACAAAAACAAATTAAAACAAAACAAAAACCCCACATGACCAAGTGGTCAGCCACCATATTTGATAAGGGCAGCCACATAGTCAGGCGCCATCTTGGCTAAGGTCATATGACCTCACCGCCATCTTTACTAAGAGCAGGTGGGCAGGGCCCCCAGCACTCACGCTGTCAGCATGGAAGGAGGTTAGGGAATCTCCCACCATGCATTGTTTCACCATTGTTTTATGGGCCGAGGAAAAGTCCTCTGGCTTTGGTCTGGGGTTCCTTCCCCTCAGCCACTCAGGTGGGTGGGGACAGAACACTCCTACGCCAAGACAGGGCAGCAGCACTAATGTTTAAGATTTTAAATTTCAGATTTTAACATTAATACAATTCTGATACTCTTTGGGTCACAAGCTCAGGATTTTAAACCTATAGGCATGAGTCTACTGCTGCTTTTCAGATGTCCCATCCCTTCCCCAGGTCAGGAGTCTTTCTCACATGTCTATTCCTGAGGATGGCATTTTTTTTTCTCTCCTGGTCTCCAATTACCAAAACTACAGGCCTGAAGACTCCAAATAAATCCATAAAATTTTAACTCCCGTCTCTAGGCTATATTTCAGCAGGCTGGCAGAAACATTGAAGCAGCAGTTATGGAACCTGCAGCGCTTACCCTGCCAACAGAGATTCCTGTCTATGTGATGTGGACCAGCCAAGCCTAATGTAATCATTTTCTCCCTCTACAGCCAAGTCAGACGATAAATACCCCATTGCCTGGGTCCTGAGCACCTGCACCCCAGTTCAGCTTGAAGCAGCTATGGAGAATATGTTGTCTTGTGCTCCCTGTTCCCAGGACAGGGAGGGCTAGGTTAGGGACGGAAACCCTGGCATAGAGTCCACCAAGAGGGTCTTTTTCCTTTTCTCAGAGTTGGGCTGCACCCTGACTCACAAACCCCTTTTCTCTTGTTCCCATTCAGCTTTGAGATCTTTCCCTGTCACTCTTCTTTACCTTCTCAGGAGAGAGCTTAAGAAATAATTATTTCTATATAAGACATTCAAGATTATAATCTGGTTGTACTCAAAGGTCAGTTCCCCTGTCCTTGCTAACTTCATTAAGCGGTAACTAACTGGGAAACCTATATACTTAGACTTGAATCATATATATGCTCTCAAAGTTATAAATACATCTAACAGATTTTATTCTCCCAGTCCTCAAACATCTGTACAGATCTGAGAATATGGCATTTAATATAAAAGCTTTTTATGGCAAAGAGACATGTTAGCTCCTGGTAGTTGAAAGGATGATAATCAGTGCTGGTGGAGGAGCTAGTTGCAGCATGCAGTGCTGGTTACCACGTGGAAAGGTCATGGTCATGACAGAACCCAGTGTTAATTTTCAGAGCTTTATTAGGAGGGAAAAGGGGGGAGGGGAAAGAGGAAAGCCAGGCCTGGAGAGAGAGAAAGATGGTTGGGGGGTGTGTGTGGAGGAGGGAGCAGAGCAGAGCAGAACAGAGCAGAGAGAGCGTGGGGTCTGCATCCTGCTTTTTAAGGTGCGTATGTTGTCACCAACGTCCCGATGACATAGGATGCAAGACCCCGAGCTGTGCATGTACAGGAGCAAGGGCAGGATCCTAACAGTAGTAGCATCCTGCATTGTCTTTAAGAAGATGGATGGCTGCAGAACCTTCACCTAGAAGCTCATGGCAAGGCTGGCCATGCATCGAAATGCTGAAATCCTGTCCAGGCTGTGAATTACTGGAGCAATGGGGATCGATTGGCCCTCTGCTGAGACAGGTAGGTCAATCTCCCCAAATCCCTACTCCACAAAAAAATCTGTCAGATCTTCTGGGCCTATCAGCTGAACAAGTGCTGCCCTTTGGGGCCTCTGTCCCCCAACAACCACGGAGAGACTTGGGATTGCTGCCTAGGTAGCTAGAAAGCTGTCTCACTTCTTCTTAAATTTATCCTTCTGACAATGTTTGATGACTAGGGTGTATAAATTTGACAGCCCCAATCCCAAGACTACTAACAGTTCATTAATAAGTTTCCTATTAAAATTATAGACAGGTATGCCTTATTCACAGACTTCATGGTACAGGATAGACTGGTTTTCAGATATAATTCCAGAGGTTCAAAATTGTAATATTGATAAATGCAGCTTTGATAAATTGATACATTGACTACAAACAATTCTTAAGAGTCCTTAAATTTCTATGGATTTTTAGCCCTTTTGCTATGATGTAAATCTATTCCAGCAGTCTTACAGATACCTACAGGTCCCTGGGAAAAGTTCTGCTACTGTATCAAGAAATCTGATCTGATGAAAACTAGCAATTTCCAGAGCTCATTTTTGACCTCACCCATTTTCTAGTGTATTTTACAGTTTCCCTCCTCTGCCTATGCCAAGGGGCTCCCCAGATACACCAGTCCCTGCACCACCTGGCACTAGTTCCAAGGATGCCAACCCCCAACTGAGGATACCAACTGGGATGGATGCACCCCACCTCCAGAGAAACGGCAGATATGACGGCTCCTACAATCCTGAAGAACACATCCTCAGTTCACTGCTGGTACCACCTCTCCAGGCTCAGGCAGGCACCTGCCCAGCTACTGGAACCTGGCTTTACAAGATGTTCCAATGAAGGACATACCTGCTCTCATGCCTCATTCATTCATGATAATGATCTATTTTTTTTCTCCTGGTAACCTGCCATCTCAGTACATTCAAAGGAACAGATACCTGAGATCTCCACGATGACAGCTAACTGGATGCTTCTTCATTCCCGCCTCCCACCATGCATGATTCCTGGGTTCCTCTTCCCCACTTTGCCCCTTTCCAGTTTGAAGTAGCCTCAAGAGTTTAGCACCCTTGTTCCCTCATAACTCATCTCTTTTTTATAATAATCAAACAGAGAAATGTTAATATTCTGATCCCACCCCTTGGCACCACCATGTGTCCTGACATAAAAGTCTCTTTTTAAGGAAAAACTCCACCCATTTTTCTCTCTCTCCTCTCTCTTTTCTCTTTCCACTCCCACAAGGTGTGCACCCCTTCACTCCCTCTCTCTCTGTCTCCCTCTTTCTGCCTCTTCATCTCTCTATTATAATAAACTCTCCACGTGGATGGATGCAGCATCTGGGGTGTGTATCACTGGCCACCGCCACTGCCACCACCATGCTCTACAAGGCATGCATCTGTCCAGCATGTTTCCCTGTACATGAGAGATACCCTTGGGGTCCCCCTTGTAATAATAATTCATAACAAAGGTAAACTGTATAAACTACTCAACTCCTTCTACGCAATCAGCAGGACCTGATACCAAAGTTATTAAATAAAGATGCAATAAGAAAACAAGCAAACAATAAAAACCAAACAAAACAAACTATCGACCAATTTCCTTCATGAACATAAAGACAAAAACTCTCAAATTCTGCAAATTGAAGTCAAGGACTCATTACGATGAAACACCATGATCAAGTTGTTTCCTTTCCTGGGGTACAAGCACACTGGGAAGGACAACTGTGTGGTCTATGGCGCTTGCAGCAGTGAAGTATGGCTGATGGAGTGGTAAGGACCAAGTGCTGGCCTTGAGTCTGTCACAGCCACGGTGGCAGGTGAAGCAGCAAAAACAGCATGCTGGAGTGAGAGCATCAGTGGTCCCCAGTGGGCTTGGGCCAGGCTCCCCAGGGACACCAAGACCTCTGGAATAGAGAGTTAGTTGGGTAGCAGTCTTATAACAACAGCAGCACCCAGAGTGAAGAGATTAGTAGCTCCTGGGGAATTACTGGATTATACAGGGATCAACAGAGTAATGTCTCCCACTCATTCTGCTACATACAACATTGCTCATTTTTGAAAAACTAGACTTATTTTTTGTGAATGTGAGTGTTTTGTCTCCAAGTATGAATGTGTACATGTGTGCCTGATGCCTGTGGAGGTCACAAGAGGAAGTTCAATCTCCTGGAACTAGAGTCACAGATGTGGTCATCATATGGGTGCTGGAAGTTGAACCCAATCTTCTGCAAAAACAACAAGTGCTCTTCATCACTGAGCTGTGTACAACCTCCAACACTGGTGTTTTGTTGAAACAATAGTGTGATGATTTGCATAATAATGGCTCCCACAGGCTCATAGATTTGAATACTTGGTCCCTAGGGAGTAGCACCATTTGAAATGATTAGTAGATGTGGCCTTGTGGGAGGAAGTGTGTCATTGGAGGTGGGCTCTGAGGTTTCAAAAGCCCATGCCAAGCTAAGTGTCTCTCTCTGCTTGTAGATCAAGATGGAGCTCTTAGCTATTTCTCCAGAAGTTGGTACCAAGGATCAGGGTATTGCTGTGATAGGCCTGACACGTTGCTTGTTGGCAGACTGTGGACTTTGGATTAGGAAAGCAGTTGAATGCTTTAAGTGGGGCTTAATGGGCCAAACTATTAGGAACATGGAAGACAGTGCTGAGAACAATATGTAATGTTTATAATGTAAAGTAAAATAATGTAATGGCCATGCTCAAGTGGTTATAGAGGTGAAGAATATTAGTAAGTGGCCTAGAGACCATTCTTGTGGTATTTGGGCAAAGAATGTGGTTTTGCTTTTGTCCTTGTTCAAAAGATCTATCTACCTGAAGCTAAATTGAAGCATTTTGCATTAATGCCACTGGCAGAGGAGATTTCAAGACAGTCCAGTATTGATGGTGTGGTGAGGTTATTAGTAATCACTCTTATGCAGAGCTATAAAGAAAAGGAGCAGGCTGTGTTGGTTAAGCGGTGGTGGCCATGCTGATGGAGGAGAGTGCTGGAGGAGAGTCACGAGCCATAGTTACCTTTCTAGAGCTCTATTGGGAGAGAGAGGGAGAGAGGGAGAGAGGGAGAGAGGGAGAGAGAGAGAGAGAGAGAGGGAGAGAGGAAGAGAGGGAGAGAGAGAGAGGGAGAGAGGGAGAGAGGAAGAGAGGGAGAGAGAGAAGGAGAGAGAGAGGGAGAGAGGGAGAGAGGGAGAGAGAGAGGGAGAGAGGGAGAGAGAGGGGAGAGAGGGGAGAGGGACCGCACGGAGGTGGGAGTACAGAAGGAGAGAGTGCAGAAAGAGAGGGCACAGAGGGCCCGCCCGCTTTTTAGGCTGGGACACCGTTGCAGGCTAGTGATGTTGTGATACCTCAGTAAAACCCCCCACTCTATCCCCTACAGACAAAGAGAAGCTTAAACCAGGATTCCTAAGTGTAGATAAGAACTTAGACCCCTTTTCCCCAGGTGGCTGTATCTGCTACAGGGACTTTGGAAAACACAGAGTCAGGATATTCGACCAAAAGACTAAAAAGGGAGGTGGGTTAAAATAAATTATATGGTCTGTGCCTTTAAGAACTAGCCTCATAAAGAAAGGGGAGGCTCCTTCTCCCCACCTCCCTGCTGTGAGTGAGAGGTTTGGAAGAGCCTCCCTGGAGACTTAGAAAACACCTTACTTTTGCATTCTGTACCTAAAGTATTCAGTGGCAGTTTTGGGGACTGTGATTTAGGCCAGGCCAGTTTCAAGTCCCCAGAAATGATGGCGCCAGCCCCAGGAACAAAAGAACAGAGTCAGGATGTCTGATGGTAACCAATTAACCACGAGATGCCCCTCTCCAGAGATAACAAGACCGGACCCCGGAGAGAAGTTGTAAAACTCCTGACAAGGCAAACAGACAAGCTAAAATAAGATAAAGTCCAGGCCCGGGAAAAACTTGACCAATCAAGGATGGACCCGTACTAACCCCCTCCCCTCTAAGAAATTTTATGGGTTTTGCCTATAAAAACTAACTTCCCCAAGAAAGAGGCACTCCTCCCTGCCTCACTGTATTGGGTGTAGGGATGAGTCCCTGTCTAGACTTGTATCTGCAGAATAAACCTTGCTGTTGCATTCTGGACATCCAAAGGTCTACGGTGGATTCTTTGGGGGGTCACAATCTGGGCATAACATTTGGTGCGTTGGCCGGGAAACCCCAGAGACCCCACCGGGACCCTCAAGGGTCCAGAGGTTTATTGACATCTACCGGTAAGAGCGCTCTTTGTCTTGTCTCTGTCTCTGTCTTGTCTCGTTCGTTATGTTTTGCGCCGGTTGACTGATTTGTACTTCGAAGGATTTGTACTTTGCAGGCTCGATTTGTACTTTGCAGGCTCTCACTGGGACAGACGTGTCCGGACAGTGATCCTGGGAGGGAAAGAGAGACGTCTCATTCCCTCATTTGGGCAAGGGACCCCCTAGTCCCGAGCCATTTGGGGCCACCTCAGAGGTGACCATTTGATTTTGGGAGTCTCCTCCAGGGAGTGCTTAGGAGAGGAGCATCTTTGGGTACCTTTCCCCACGGTGGGAAAAAGTGCCACTTTGTATTTTGTCCCGGGAATTTGTTAGAGCCATTTTGTGGGTTTTTTTTTTTTTTTGTATGTTTTATTGTGGTCATTGTTACTTTACACTCTGTTTCTCTTCCAAGAAATAAGGTACATGTCTGACTGACAGGGATGTGAAAGCCCCCTGATGTCTGTTTGATCAAGGACAGAGATCCTCGAGTCTGGATTGTTTTTGATGTGATTGAGACTGGAGGGTCACTCTCCACAGAGCACATCAGGCTGTCATTGTTCTTGGAGCTTTGTTGGTTGTCTCATTGGGGCAAAGTTTTTTCGTGTGCCCTTGGTCTTGTGTGTAGTGTGTTAACTGTTCTCATTGTTGACTTGACTGTGACGGACGCTATGGGACAGTCCCCTTCTTCTCCACTAGACCTTTGCCTAGCCCACCAGAAGGATGTGCGAGCCACAATCGAGGGGCTTGCTTGCTGTGAGTGAGGCCATCATCATCTCAGTGCTGATGTGCTGGTACTTGAATTGTCTGTGTAAAGGTCATCTGTTTCTGCTACTCACCTCCCTCCCTCCCTAGTTCTCTTGCTATCAGGACTGCAGGCAGCTGGCTGCTCTCACGAGGGTGGGGGTGCGTGCTCTCCGTACAGGCGGGCTAAGATTCTCATGTCCTGCTCTGGACAGGACAATGGCTGCCTGCAACTGACAACTGTGTGAACACTGAACAGAGAATCTGACTTTAGTCAGAGGAGTTAACAAAAACTTTTTTTTCAGGAACACTGGCAGCCAAGGACATACTTTATGACCACTGCTCCCCCTCCCTTCCTTTACTGTGGTAACTTCAAGGTTTCTTCTGCCAGCCAGGAATTTCACTTGTTAACCCTTCTCTGTCCTGATATTGCTTAAAAAAAAAAAAAATGTTACCAGTTCAAGATACTAGGAAAATTATGCTTTTGTTTCCACAGAAAAACAAAAATTTACATGGGTTTTGGTCATTTGAGTTCAATGTGTTACAAATACTTGCCATCATTTAAGAAAATTGGTTTCAAATTATTGTTGGTTAAGATAAAAGTTTAAATACATGATTTTTGATTAAAAAAAAAAGCAGTTTAAGATATAAAAATTTAAAGGCTTAAACATGTCATGAGGGTTTAAATATATGATATTTTGGGTCTAAATAAATAGTTAAAAGATATAAAAATATAAAACTTTAAAGTTCAACTTTAAAGTTTAAATAAATTATAAGATTTAAATAAGGTTTATATAGGGTCTAAGATATAAAGATTTTATATAAAATGCAAGCTATTAAAATAAGTTATAAAGGTCTGGCTCCAAGAATAAAATGTCACTGCCTATGATTAATAAGCTACCATGGCTATGTTATAAGTTTAACTAACAGTTTCTTGTTTATGGTATAGTGCTGATGCAAATTCAGAGTTCTTCTTGTTATGGTATATGCATGTATTTCTGTTCTTGCTTAAAATATTGCAACTTTACAATACAATCTAGAGTACTGAGGAAAATCACAAGAAGGACTTTGGTAAGAGTTACTGTTTTAAGGAAAAAAAAAATATAAAATTTGTCTAGCATAAATGTTTGAGGGATCAAAGGAATGGACTAAAGGTACATGGAAGGTTGTAAAAGGTCAGAGGGGATATGATGTAAACTGTTTGTTATGGTTTCTTATACCTGCAAATACTGAATTTAAAAGTTAATTTTTATTTGTTTTCATCTTAAAAATGGCTAATGATTCTGCAGACTGCTTATATATGTATGTATACAGGCATGTGACTTGAAAATGAAAGCAAGCTTTAACTGTATGTATATATGTAACTTGGATCCAACTGTGTGTATGTGTGCAAGTAATTATTGTTTAAAAAAAAAAAAACGAGCTTTAAACAGCAACCACGTGGCTCCCTCCATCTTGGCTGGTGACCTCATGGGCAGCCATGTGGCTGGCAGCCATCTTTTACTAAGGTTATAAAGATCTACTCGGGTTAATACCTAATATTTATGTCTTTACCAAGTGTTCAACAGCAAGTTTCTAGAGAATTTAAATAGATGGCAACATATGTTTAATAAATAAGATATTTAATTAATATTAAAGCTGCACATCAATGCTTTTATATACAGGGATATACCTTGCTCTGGCAGCCAAACTTTGCAACATAAAGGAATCATAGGAAACAGCTGAGGTTTGCAAATGTATGGCAGGACTAGAGTTCCAAAAACAGTCTAGTTGCAGTGGTGAAAGACATTTGAGAGATCTCAGTCTTTTAAGAACAGTTTTTATAGTTAAAAACCAATGGCTTAAAAAATGTTTCTTCTTACCCAAGGTATGTTCAGGCTTCAGAATGTTATATAATGATATTTTATTTTGGTTTCTTTACTGAACCTGTATTTGATGCTAAAAGAGCTTCAACTTAAAAGCATTGTTTTTAGGCTACTTTTGTAGACTATTAAAGAACATAAATAGTCATAAATAATTGAGGTTTTTTTTTAAATTATAATCAGGATAAATAAATACTGATATAATATTACAGGGATATGTTTACTTATTTACTCAGTCCTTTGCATATGTTTTCAGGGTTGAGTTTGAAACAAGTAACTAGAATCAAAGTTTGTCTATTCAGATACATTTGGACAGCCCTCATACTTCAGAGATCTGCAGAATATGGCATTTAAATGTTGATCTAAAAGCTTATTATATCAGACAGGCTTCCAATCCTAGCAGTGACCCAAGGTCTCCAAAGAAGATTACATACAAGGCACCACAACGTCTCTGCCTGGATCATGGCTACACTGACCACAGGGCAAGATGCCCCAATGCCTGGTTTACCCGAGAGCTGCAGAAGGAAGTGGCGCATTTTTGGGAGCTGCTGATGGCTCAGGGACTCTCAGCCTCTGCCCTAAGAGGTCTAAAGGTAAAAGAGAACAGTCCTGGAGATGCTCTGTCAGTGGTATCATCTCCTCCCACCCCAGCTTCACCCTAGTCTCCTCCTCCACACAATGGGGAGCTGGAGTCCTCCTTCTCCCCCAGTGCTGAGCCCCACATTGGGCCTGAGGAGGCCATAGAGAGGCTACAAGAAACGAAAAAAGATTATTGCCAAGATAAATGAGACTTAAAAAAAAAAAAAAGCCTCCTAAGACAAAAGCCCTCAGAATGGAGAGAGAAACATTGCTGGCTAAGATGGGCATGGCTGTCTGAGAGGATGGCACTGTACTGTAAAAGACTCCCTACCTGGCAAATCTAAATGAAGACCCCTTGATATCTGAATGTCTTCCCTACCACATCAAAGATAATGTCACCAGGGTTGGCCAGGTAGATGTAAATATCAAGTTGACTGGACAGTTCATCTGGGAGCAACATTGTCTCTTCCGAAGCATCCCCCAGCCTGATGGAAAAGTGATGGTCACATTAGAGCCTGGTAAAGGAACTGATGGGAAGCTTGTGACAGAACTGCTGGTGCTGAAGTCAGGAAACAGGATCGTAATGGGCCGGATGGTGAAAGAAGATTGATACTGTTATGACTGCTGCCTCCAACGCTATGGAGACCTGGGTAGGGATTGGTCCCTGTAATTTATAGGATTGAAAGCTTCTTGGTCTGCACTCAGATATTATCCTTCTCAGATTTCTGATAGTACTGATGGATAGGCTAGCTCTAACTTTGTCAGCATGGGAGCATCAACCAGATCCTTCTGCAAGGAGATAACTAGCTTGTTAGTTCACTTTTACAACAAAAAACTTCTAAGCTTTGACGATCTCAAAAAAAAAAATGATTTAAGATAAAATATGTTTCAGATTACTCTCTTGTTCTATGGTTCAGAGCTTAACATTTAGGAGCCCTGATGAGCTGGTAGAGCAATGACTACTTATTGTTCAGTTACAAGCTCAACATTTTAAATTTGTTTTAGATGTCATCTAAATATATGTAAATATAAACCTAAAAATGCTTCTCATGAGGCCAAAAATCTCTGTCCAATTTATACCTGGCTTTCTGGACAGAAGAAAAATGCACAAGCTTTTAACCCAAATCTGTAGTTCTTGTTGGGACTCAAAGGTATGAGTCCACTTCTGCTGTTTTACAGATACCCATTACCTGCTTTGTTTACAATATGGATTTCAGTACAGATTAGTAATACTAACGTATCTAAAACTTTTATGTCATTTTGTAAGTAGGCCTCAAAGGATCAAAAGAGTCATAAAACCTAGACCCACTTCACGGAGGTCGGAAGGACCCCAGATAAGTATTCCTAAAGATAATATTTTCCTCTCATAGTTTTGGGACTAGTGCTTTTCCCATTACTAAAGATATGGACCTAGGGGTTCCAAATAAGTTCATAAATTTTAACTTCTGTTTCTAGTTTAAATTTGTCTCAACAGATCTCCATTTGGCTGGCAGTCACCTCCAAGCTTCAGTTGCTGACTACATTGCTCCAGACGACTGTGAGCTCCAGACTTGCTAAAAGCTGACGTGGACCAGCCCAGCTAACATGATTCTTCCCTGTCCCTATGGGGTCAGGCAGCTACATGCTTCTGACAAATGCCCCTTGCCCAGTCTTTGACCAGCATTTCAGCTTTCTGCCCCACGCCCGACAACTGCCCCAGTGCCAGCTTGAAGCAGTTCCAGAAGAAAACACTTCGTCCATTTTCCCTCTTCAGTAAGGCTGAAATGCTGGGTCAAAATAGCTCCCTAACATAGAGGCAAGTCTAATAGGGCCCACTGTGATCCTCATTATCTTACTCAGGCCCTATATACTTAACAGACTAGTACAATTTATAAAACAGAGGCTAGGCAGCATATAACTCATGGTACAATGGGGTTATACACAAGTCAGGACCACTGAATACGAGTCATGTGCAAACCCCGAAGTGAGAACATGGGAATCTCTTGAATTAGAGCAAGTTAGGGGCTCATGATTGAGCCCCTCTAGGAACAAAGAAAGGGGGGAAATGTGATACCTCAGTAAAACCCCCCACTCTATCCCCTACAGACAAAGAGAAGCTTAAACCAGGATTCCTAAGTGTAGATAAGAACTTAGACCCCTTTTCCCCAGGTGGCTGTATCTGCTACAGGGACTTTGGAAAACACAGAGTCAGGATATTCGACCAAAAGACTAAAAAGGGAGGTGGGTTAAAATAAATTATATGGTCTGTGCCTTTAAGAACTAGCCTCATAAAGAAAGGGGAGGCTCCTTCTCCCCACCTCCCTGCTGTGAGTGAGAGGTTTGGAAGAGCCTCCCTGGAGACTTAGAAAACACCTTACTTTTGCATTCTGTACCTAAAGTATTCAGTGGCAGTTTTGGGGACTGTGATTTAGGCCAGGCCAGTTTCAAGTCCCCAGAAATGATGGCGCCAGCCCCAGGAACAAAAGAACAGAGTCAGGATGTCTGATGGTAACCAATTAACCACGAGATGCCCCTCTCCAGAGATAACAAGACCGGACCCCGGAGAGAAGTTGTAAAACTCCTGACAAGGCAAACAGACAAGCTAAAATAAGATAAAGTCCAGGCCCGGGAAAAACTTGACCAATCAAGGATGGACCCGTACTAACCCCCTCCCCTCTAAGAAATTTTATGGGTTTTGCCTATAAAAACTAACTTCCCCAAGAAAGAGGCACTCCTCCCTGCCTCACTGTATTGGGTGTAGGGATGAGTCCCTGTCTAGACTTGTATCTGCAGAATAAACCTTGCTGTTGCATTCTGGACATCCAAAGGTCTACGGTGGATTCTTTGGGGGGTCACAATCTGGGCATAACAATGTAATTAAGGACATAATCCTTACAGGATAGACAAAGAGAAATACAGAATGTTCAGTGTAAGGAGAAAAGGAGCACCAGGAAACATAATGGAGCCAAGTCCAGTGCTCAAGGATACAGAAAGTTTAAAGAAAAGCCTGGTGCTAAATGGAATAAAGGGAGTGGTGACCTCAGGGCAAGACCCCACCCAGCTAAGCTTCCGACTTGTGAAAAGGAATTAAAGAAAAGCTTAAGCAGTAAAGGAAACAATCAACAACAGAAAGCTGATGCTAATGTAATTTAACATGGGGGCCAGTTCCAGCCCCAGTAAGCAGCAGAACTTGGCAGATTTGACCATGTTATTCTGGCTTTATAGTAAAGGATTCAAGAAAGGGTTAGTGGAATCTCCCTCCACACCTAAGGAAAACCACTGAGGCCAGGTGTGTGTCAGAGGTATCCCTACATGGAGGCCCAGAGGGGCTATTGTGCGAAACTGTGAATGTGAAGTCTGGATATTGTCGTAGATCCCAAGATGTTGGAGAGGCCAGAGTTATGGGATACCTGCTGTTTAGCTGAGAACTCTGCCTCAGGCCCCCTCTCTCTCCAGACCCTGCCCTCACAAAGCCCAGCAAGCAGCAGCTCCTCTCCTGGCACCACTCAAGACCACACCTGCAGGGTGTTTAAACCGCCTCCTGGAGAATGGCCACACAGTTTTTTTCCAGTCTCCTCTCCTCGTCTCATCTCTGGGGGCCTGGAAAAATCACTTGGGAATGCTTTTGCCCAATAAACTTGGCCTTTTATTTTTATTTTGGCTTGATTTGGATTATTGTATTGGTGGAGAGACTTAATATGGGGTGCAGAAACTTTCACCTGCCAAGGAGAGGTGCAGAAACTTTCACCTGCTACTAACAGGGTGTGGAACCAGCCCAAGAGAGAGAAGTATGTTGCAGTGTCTGTCCTCTGCTTGTGGATCCAAGTGTAGAACTCTCAGCTAGTTCTCCTGTACCATGTCTGCCTGCACGCCATCATGCTCCTCATCAAGATGATAATGGACTAAACCTCTGAAACTGTAAGCAAGCTCCAATTAATGCTTTTCTTTATAAGAGATACCTTGGTCATGGTGTCTCTTCACAGCAACGGATAGAAGAGATTCACTAATTTTGTGCTGCATTGGATCTTGTTAATATTTCTTTTTTAGTATCTGTCTAAGACCAATTGTCACTTGACAGGAGTGGAGAATGATGGACTTTCAGGTTCCTGCCCATCCTTTGTAAAAAATATTTCATTTTAAAATGAAAAAATCATTAAATATCTTACAGATTTTGAAAAGCAAGAAGGAGGGTAAAACCGTAGTCAAAGTTCCCTTTGTGAGTAGGAAAGGATACTCCACAGGAGCCATAGAGTTGTTATATGAAAACACCAGTTCTAGGGGACTTACTTGTTAGCCAGAGAGTCGCCAGAACCCCCCTCCCCCAGCATTATACTGCTGCTGCTTGCATGCCAAGACTTGGTGGTAAATCCCTACTGCAGAAAGCACGGCAGGCTTTCAAAGTTATGTAAATACTCGAGGATATTCCCAGTATCCAGACTTCATTTTCCCTCCTTGACGCAGGCACGGAATTCATGTCTTGGAGGGCAAAGGACTCCACATCATTTAACAAAGGCCAGTTGCTGGAAAGAGCTGCTGGGTGCCATTATTTGAACTGAAAGTAGAACAACCTTCAGTCTTCCCGATGGACAAACCGTGTAAAACTGCTCTGACTCCATACTGGAACATCAAACAGTAAGATCCCCTGACATCACCGGCTCTTGAACCAAAAAACCCGATACTATGTCATAAATCAACACTGAAGGCTGATGGATTTCGATTACTGATTTATAGACCAGTGCAAACACAGGCACACACACGCAGAGAGACACAGAGACAGACACACACACACACAGACACACACACAGAGACACACACAGAGACACACACATAGACACACACAGACATAGAGACAGAAAGACAGACAGACAGACAGACAGACAGACAGACACACACACACACACACACACACACACACACACACACACTGCAGACACCCTGCCTCCCAAAATTTCCACTGCTATTCCTGAATCCTGGTCGTCTGCCAATGGGGAAGCCGAGTTACAGCTCTGAGACAGGATCAAGAAGGCTCTGAGAGTATTCTCAACATCAGGAAAGAGGCGGCATTTTCCATTCTCCTACAGTTGTGCATTGCTTTCCTAAATTTGAAGAAGAATTTGGGAAGGGTTCCCCAAGGAATTAGCAGGGACAGGTGATGTGCTACTCCATGAGCACAAGGGGACTCAGCAAATCCTGGCCGAGGACTGTGGAGACTGTGGTCTGAGAGATCTCAGGAGCGCTTGTCTCACTCTGTCTTCTGGAATGAGGAGTGCCAGGGCTACAGGTGGATGGAGTAGGGGATGAGAAACAACTAGAACAGGGTTGGGAAAACCTGATGGGTGTTAGCATTTCCCTAAAAGTGGAGGTGGGGAAATGCCAGGAGGCTGAAACATTTCCCCGGGTAAATGTGCAGACGTGACATGGAAAAGGCCATTGCTCCTGAAGAGTGCAGCAGACAGGAAACATATCTATAGAGAGCTACTTTAACCAAACAGCCTGCTTACAACACGTATCCAGCAGGTGTGCCTTCCTTGATGCCAGCTGAGGAAGAGCAGAGGGCTCCCTCCAAAGTGTCCAGGAATCCAGCATTGTCAAGAATCATTTTGATTGTTTTGATAAGATGCCGGTGAGTCAGGGAGGGGTTATCTGTGTTATTATCCAGGTTAACCAAATGAAATGAAGCTCTATCCATGTGTACAAAAAGGCGTGGGTGGCCACTGTGACTAAGCCTCTGGTTTTCACATGTTTGGGTATCATAAGTGCACACAAGGCAGGGTTCCAAAAAGTTGACTGCAATACTACTCACTGCACTAAAATATCTGGCTCTTAGAGTAAGTAGCAGATGTTTGGGGCTGGGGCTGCCAACACCTGCCCTGCACTGGGCTTTTTAAATGGTGTGTTCAGAAAGTCCCCCCAGCTATCACCTCACCAAGTGGGTATTCCTGTTATCCACTTCACAGGCAGACAAACCAAGCTGGAGAAAGGTAACTTGCCCTGGACCTCTCACTTGATAAGGGCAGGACCGCATGGGTAAATGGGGACCAATGTTTACACTTTCAGGCTCCATGCAGCATCGTTTCTACATCAGGCAAAGCACTTCTTCAGAGAGAAGCCGAGAGGCCCAGGTACCAGTCTTGACCCTAACAGTAAAAGTGGTAAGTCACTTCTGTCATGCCTTGACTTCTCCTCTCCTTTTCCTTAAAGTGCAGGCGCCGATGGGTCAGCACATTTGTTAGTGAGGGTTGCCACAGCACAGTATTGTGAAGTGCGTGGCTCAGACAACAGAAGTTTGTTGCTTCATGGCCTCTGAGCGTGTCGCTAGCTCAGAGCCCTGAGGGCTCTGTTTCAAAGTTTAGCCAGTAAGAAACCAGGAAGAAGCTCCATGGAGGGCTCTTGCTGTCGCTGGAGTGGTCTTTAGGTGGTTTGAGATCTGCTGCCTGTCTTCATTGCATGTGTTCAGAATCCTCAATGGCCATCCAGGCATTCTTTCACTCTGAAAATATTTATCAAGGGACCATTGTGTTCCAGGCACCCTGCCAAGGTGGGCGGTGTGATAAGCAACCAGATGCAGGCTTCATACTTGAGCAGCACACAGTCTACTGAGGAAGACAGTGTATTAAGCACTAAGATTTAGTTCTTTACCAAACTGTGCAAGAGGATGGCAGACTGATCTGGAACCGATGGAAGGGCACCTGGGCAGATTTCTGAGCAAATGTGCTAGCTAGCTAACCTGAGCCTGAGGGTGAAGAACAGATAGGGTAAATGGACACTCTCAGGAAGATGACTAGGAAGTCCCTAAGGCATGAAGAAGCGAGCCACAGCTTACACTTAGAGCCTGGAATGCAAGTGGCAGGGTGAGAGGCAAGGGTCGAGGCTGCCAATTTCTGTAGGAGCCATATTGTCCAGACTGGATGAGCTCAGGGTCACAGTCTGCAGGTGACAGGGAGGCTTCACACTGGACAAAGTGGCCATTATAGCCTGATTGTGTTTCCAGACAAGGACAAGTGGTAGCGCCCACTTTGACTATCTCAGAGCATAGTCTTCTCTAGAGATTTTGCAGAGCAAATCAGGTTAAAATAGGTTGTTAGGGTAGATCCCAACCCTACAGGGCAGTGGCATCTGACAGCAAGGAATTTGGAGACAGAGACTCACATACACAGGAGAAGCTGATGTTCACAGGAGTCCTCAGAGTTTTATGACAAAGCCCAGATACAGGAGTACTGAAGGACTAGACTCAGCCACCCTCCCCGATACATCATTGAAAGAGACACACGATGGCAACAGGCAGAACTGTGAAATTTAACCCATTCTCATTGAGAAGAGGAACTGATGAAGGGGCCCAGTGACCCCCAAGTCTGTCTTCAGAGTACTGACACAAGCTTTAGGTTTTAAAAGAGGAAGAATGGGGGAGGGGACAAGAAGAATCTGTAACAAAAGAAAAGCCAAGAAACCCATATATTTCACATTTGTAAGCAGATCAACATCTCTCAAGAGCAGCTATGTGGTCACCTGTGAGCATTGCCATAATAAAGCAAAATATGCAGACTTGGCTGTGAGTCATAACTATGTGATATACCTTCCTGGGAGGCAAGTTCCTCTGATGCTAGGACTCTTGGCTAGGACTCTGCCAGGTTGCAGAAATTTTCAGAACTTCTGATACACTGTTACAGCCATCCATAAGCCATTCCTGACTTCTGTTACACTGTTACAGCTGTCTATAAGACAAAGAGTAAAAGTCCTGAGCTGCAGAAGACTTTCCTGATAGCCAACAGTTCAGACCTTTAGCATCCCACATTTTGGTAAAACCTTGGCTAGAGAAGCTTTTTTTTTTTTTTTTTGCAACAGGCAAAGGTTGATGCAGAGACTTATAACTGACTGTTGAGTGCTCAACTCTACATGGGAC
Source organism: Peromyscus maniculatus bairdii (assembly GCF_049852395.1). Taxonomy (NCBI): domain Eukaryota; kingdom Metazoa; phylum Chordata; class Mammalia; order Rodentia; family Cricetidae; genus Peromyscus; species Peromyscus maniculatus. The sequence goes on along the minus strand of NC_134855.1, from coordinate 3,648,654 downwards.
TTTTCTATCATGGTTTGAATGAGATATGCCCCTCATAGGTTTGGCTATTTGAATATTTTGTTGGTAGCAATGTTTGGGGAAGTGCAGGAGGTGCAGCCTTGCTGGAGGAAGTACATCATGGGGGGTGGGCTTTGAGAATTTCAAACCTCTGTTTCCAGTTTGCTCTCTCTGCCTCATGCTTGCCATTGAGAGCATGAACTCTTAGCTTGCCATACCTGCTTCCTGCCTGCCACTTATGATCATGTCTCCACTCTGCCATGATGGATTCTTATGCCTCTGGAACCATAAGACAAAATAAACTTTTTCCATAAGTTGTTTTTGGTCATGGTATTTTATCAAAATAAAAAAATAGTGAATACACCATCCTCTCAAAAGCTCAGGGAACAAAATGGAAGAGATAGCACAAAGTATGTTAGAGCCAGAGGGTGCACAAGGAGTGTTGTGAAATGCTGTCTCTGGATACAACATGGCCATAACACTCATGGATTCACAGCTTCTATGGTTCACCTGTACGGGTGGGGGGTGGGGGGTACGGGTCTCAGTGTCCTAGCTAGAATGGAGGAGGGCTATTGGCAGTAAACGGCTGCTGGAAAGGGGAGCCATCTTTCTTCAAGAATGTAGGTAGCCACTGATAAAATGCTCCAGTCAATAACTCTACACCTCTACCCACACACCAGCAGCTCTAACTCACATCTGTCTGTCTATTCATCCATCCATCCATCCATCCACCCATCTATCTATATCTAAACTCAGATATATATAAACTCATATGTATGTGTGTGTGTATATATATGTATGTGTATATATATATATATGTATATATATATATATATATACATACATATTTATGGGACATGTTGAGACAAAGAAGAGTTCCAGAGGAATGGAGATGGAGTAGGGGGATGTGGCATGAATATGATCAAAATATGTCATATACACCTGTGAAATTGTTGAAGAATATATAAAAATTATTTAATAATAATTAAAAACAAGGATTTTTGAAAGAAAGATGCAACAGATAAAATTAAAAGTAAATTAAAAATAGGGGCTAGAGAGCATAGCTCAGTGTTACATCATGCTTTTAGCATGCATGAAAGCTTGAGTTTGATCACCAGCACCAAAATAAAGAAGCCAATAAAGAGTAAATATTAGCTGAGATTTAAGAGGTAAAAGAAAGAAAGCAGCAATATGGTACAGGTGAAGCAAGTCATAGGAGCAGTAGGGAGGTGGTGTAACAGGCAGGACTAGCAGTCCCTGAGTCCCTGACAGGACACAATAGACTTCCCCCAGCACCAGCTTTACTTAGCACCATGATATGATGAATGCCAGATGAATGTAACTGGCCCCCATGATAGGAAGTGGCACTATTAGGAGGTGTGGCCTTGTTGGAGGAAATGTGTCACTGTGGAAGTGGGCTTTGAGGTCTCATGTATGCTCAAGCCACACCCAGTGTCTCAGCTCACTTCTTGTTGCCTTAGGATCTAAGATGCAGAATTAATTAAGAGCATCTTAGGATCTAAGATGCTCCTTTGTAAGCACCATGTCTGCCTACATGCTGCCATGTCCTCCCATGATGATAATGAACTGAACCTCTGAACTGTAAGCCAGCCACCTCATTAAATGTTTTCTTTATAAGAGTTGTCATGGTCATGGTGTCTCTTCACAGTAACAGAAACCCTAACTAAGACACCAGGCAATACAGCTGCTGTGATTTGGATGTGGTTTTTCCTTTCTGAAATTCAAGCTGAAGTTGAGTCCCCAGTGTGACAGGTTTGAGAACTGGGGGTCATTTGAAGGGTGTTTGGATCACAAGGGCTTTACCTCTGTGAAGGGATTGGTGGGGCTTGGCTATCAAACCTGCCTCTCAGCGACTCTTCCTCCAAAAAGATTTCACCTTCTAAAAGCGAGAGAGAGAGAGAGAGAGAGAGAGAGAGAGAGAGAGAGAGAGAGAGAGAGAGAGAGACCTGACTTGGATTTTTGAAACCTCAAAGCCCACCCTCAGTGGTAAGCCTCCTAATAACCCACACCCTCTACTCTTTTTCATATAGTGCCACTCCCTGGTGACTAAGCATTTGAATATTTGAGCCTATGGGAGCCGTTCTTACTCACACCACCACACGCTAAAAATAACCAAAACAGCGCCACCTGTTGGGGATCATGTGTTCAAACACATGAGCCAGTGGTGGACATTTCAACACTTAGAACTTTTTTCCCCAGACAGTCTTACACTGAAGCTCAGACTGTCCTGGAACTCACTGTGCAACCCGGACTGAAGTCAAACTCTTGACAACCCTTCCTCAACCTCCTAAATGCAGGCGTTACACACACACCATGTCTCCAAAATTAAGTCTTAATTAGATAACTTCTATAATATTTGCTTCACAAAAATAGACATTTTAAGTTAAATTATAATCCTAAACAAAACAAAACAAAACAAAACAAAGAACAACAAACAAAACCTATGTGACCACAAGGAGTCTCATCTAATGGGGAGTTGGAATTCCTTCCACTGATTCTGTGGAAACGTGATGATATTCCTTTATGGTTTTTGCTCCCCCCCCCCCCCCCCCCCCGCCAGTTGCATTTCTCTGCTTCCCTTTTTTCCCATTGTCACTCCCATTTTTAAAATAACCCTTGACAGTGGCATGGGGTTGCATGTATCATTCCTAAAGTTCAGTTTACTTTTTTCTTTGATTGACACATACCTGTGAAAAGCATCAGTTAGAGATTACAGTTTATTTCAAAACAGCTTTTCATTCAGGTGAACATTTCAAACCTCTGCCTCATTTTTACTAATGTTCTGACTGAGTTTACGTCATGAGTTGAATATATTCCCTAAAATTTCCTGTGTTGGAAATTTAATGTTTACTAGGTTGATGGTATTTGGAGGTGGGACCTTTTGGAGATAATTAGGATTAGATGAGGTAGGGTGGGGCATTTATTATGGGTTAGTGGCTTCGTAAAGAGAGAAGAGAGATTAGAGCTGAGCATGTGTTGTCTTTTTCCATGTTTGCACAGAAGGTCTTCACTAAACACTGATGTCTTGATTTTGACCTTCACAGCATCTGCAATTGTGAGACACCAATTTTGGTTCTTTAGTAATTGCCCAGTCTGTGGTTTTCCATTATAAGGACAGAAAACAGACCAAAACAGCCTACAAATTCTATCTTCCATCACATTCTGTTGTAGAGGGAACACATTATTATTAAAATCATGGCAATTTCCTAACTTTCCCAACAAAAATGCTATTCTTTCACACACACCCCAATGCATTTCCCATAGCCAGTGGCTGTAGCAGCCTTTACTTAACAAATTCTAGGTTCCATCTAATCTAGGGGCATGGTCTCCTTCCTGCCCTAAGGGATAAGTATATTGTATACTAATTCAGGTATCACTGTGGAACGCAGCCTACCTGGCTTCCATGGGATAACTCAATGTGGATCCTTAATGTACCCAAACCTAGAGCACCGCAGGGAGCCAGAGCTCCCTTCTGAGACCCCATGGCCGAGGAGTAGCATGAAATGCTGTCCTCATCTGTCGTCTGCCTATGCCATGGTTAAGGCTGGCTGAAGTGTCCTCACAAGGGCCACCTTTGCCTGAGCCCGCAACACATCTGGCTACTGCTGTTTAAGTAGCAGATGCTAACTAAGGCCAGCAACATGGCGATTGTTCTTCCTAATGGGCATATGTTTTCTTATCCTGACTTATTGACAAGCAAGATGCTGAGTCAGTTTAGTAAAGCCTGTAATCCATCCAAATACCCCCGTCGTTGTATTTCTGGGCTATGTGCCAAGTTCAGCCAGTTTCTTGGAATAGGACTCCCTCTAGTGTCAAGTCTTCAGGAAAGCTGTGTACTTGGTGCCATACACAAAGTCAAATTCCCAAGTTCCATTTGGCACAATGAACCAACATGGAATATGTTATCATTAGTGTTGCTGCCAAGCACACTTATGGTACTAGTCTAATTTAAGTGAACGTCATGACCCAAAACTGAACTGTGCTCCCAAGAGAGTGCTATTTAATCCCTCGTGTTATCTAGTTCAAGTGTCCCAAAGTCTTGGAAGTTTTAGGGGGAAATCATTATTGATACATGACAACTATGTCGTGCCAATATTTCCTTCTTGAAATCACATATTCTATGAGTGTTGACTTGTACTAGTTTACATTTGTTGCAGCTGAAGGGGCAAACTAGACCCCAGTGAATCGAGTCATCCCTGTGCTAACCTGCTTTATGCCTTGGTGCCTGATTGCCTCTCAAACCTTGGCTTATCTCAAGGCCATTGCATTTCTATTAAAGCTGAACTTCAAGGTCTGTATGGTAAAATGGACTTAATCTTCAGTGGTCTTTACTCTTATCTGCATAGTCTACATTCCAAGATCCTAGTGGATGACTCAAGCCGAATAGTATCAAATGCTACATTCAGGGCTGGGGTTTATTTAGCTCAGTGGTAGTTGAACAAGCCCAACATCCTGGGTTTGGTCCTCAGCTCCAGAAAAAAACAAAAGAGCCACCTAGATTCAAATGCTATATATGCACTGTTTTTCTTTCCACACACATACCTGTAATAAAGTTCAGAAGTCCTATGTAAAAGTTAAGAACACTTTAAAACTTCTTTTTGGCATATCTCAAACACTACTCTTGCATATTGGGGCCATTGTTACATAAGATGAGGGTTATCTGAGTCCAAGCACTGTGATACCACAGCAGTGTGTCTGATAACCAAGAGCATTACTGGATGACTAATGGGTGGGAAATGTATACAAGAGTGGATGTGCTGGACAGAGGGATGAGTCATGTCCTGGACAGGATCAAGCAGGCATCAGGAGATTTCATCACATTACTTACAAGGGTACATCATTTAAATCATGTGAACTGTTTGTTTCTGGATTTTTTTTTATAGAATAATTTCAGCTCAGAGCTGAAAACTTGGATGAAGGAGTGCTCCTCGGTTGTGATGACTTTTGGTCCACCATCAGTCTGTTGTGTTTCACCAAGGTTGAAGACTTCCCTTGGGTCTTTCTTCTTGATGAACTTCTTCAGCTCTGCTTGAGAGGTAGTATGTGTGTCTTCACTGGCAAGGGTAGTGTCTAAGAATTTTTATGCTGTCCATTACAAACCCATCTGTAAATTTGCGTATTTGTCCCTTGAAGTGAGCTGCTTGGTGCCGCCCTCAGGCTCTATGCTTTCTTGTATGACACATTATTTTTTATTGAAAAACATTTTCTATTCCTGTATTTTCTACTCACACATTTACTGTCTTTTGGAGGGGGGAGTTGAGACAGGGTTTCTCTGTGTAGTCCTGGCTGTCCTGGAACTTGCTCTGTAGATCAGGCTGGCCTTGAACTCAAAGATCCTCCTGCCTCTGCATCTTGAGTGCTGGGCTTAAAGGCATGAGCCACCACTGTTTGGCTTTTTTTTTTTTTTTAAGGTTCTGCAAATGAAAGCATATTTCAGATGACAGATCACTGTCCTCTCAGCCTATGAGGGCCTTCATTCCACACCCTCATTTGGTCTTTTTAAAATTTTTTTTCACAAGTTACTAAAATTACAAAAACAAATGCCATCGATTCTCTGTCTCTGGCGTATGAAAACTGAGCCAGCAGTATCTCACAGTCACCTTAAAACACAACACCCAGACACAAACACCACCCAGGTTTCACTTCTGCACTGCTTTTCCTCGCACAAAATACCGGTAAAATACGCTTCTTAAAAATCAAATAGTGGAGACCAAACAAACTATATGCATTGTTACAGTTCAAGTGAATGAGGCAAAATATCCAGTTCTGTTCCCCAAGTGGGGGAGGCCTTCTGTGCACAGTGTGTGCTGTGTGAATTTGAAAGACACCTTTCCTGAGGCCAGTGCACACTGGAGCCTCACAGGACAAGCAGGAGCAAGGAGTGGGCATCCAGAGCTGAGTGGCTCCTTCTGAGGACAGTGAGGGTGGCGTCTTATTGCTTGCTGACTCTGTCCTCTGGTCCATGCACTCATCCCTGTCCACACACTGTGGGCATGGGGGAGCCAACTAGGAGAAGCAAGAGGCTGGCTCAGGGGCTTCACCAGCCAAGCAGAGTGGATGCTGGTCTTCTGAACCAATCAGGTGCTCTGATGGTCTGTTGACATGGCAGCAGTTCCCATTAACCTCTCTGTTGGGCAGCCACATTCACACAGAGCAGGCAGTAGGGGTTTGCAGCATTGGAGCCTCTCTGGCTACCTGGGGTGGAGGTGACTCTGTTCAGCACTGTTTGGCAGCACTGGGCTAGAGGGACTGCTCTGGGCACTCGGGGCGCTGTTGGGGACCCAGCTGCACCTGTGTTTCTCCACTCTTTCTTTGTACCCCGGGTCCGAGGAGTTCTTCTCTTTGTCTTTCCTGGATTTTCCCAAGCTCCCTGAAGTTCAAAAATCATCAGTAGCCCTGCTGTCTTACTTAGGGCTTCTATTGCTGTGAAGAGACACCATGACCATTCCAACTCTTATAAAGAAAAACATTTAATTGAGGTGGCTTACAGTTTCAGAGGTTTAGTTCATTATCATGGCAGGACATGGGGGCAGACATGGCGCTGGAGTAGGAGTTGAGAGTTCTACATCTTGATCCCCAGGCCACAGGAAGTGAACTGTCTACTACACTGAGAATAGCTTAAACATATATGAGCCCTCAAAACCCACCCACCTCAGTGACACACTTCCTCTAAGAAGGCCTCACTACTCCAACAAGGCCACACCTCCTAAAGTGCCAATCCCTATAGGCCAAATATTCAGACACATGAGTTCACGGAGTTCATCCCTATTCAAGACACCACACCCACTGTGGTGGTCCATATCCTCCTTCATGTCTCCTTCAGTACTTTTCCTTTCCAACATCCTGAAAGATCTCATCTAGGATCACATTCCTCCCTGGATTTGGGGCTGAATGAATCTCAGATGTCTATACACCCATGTTTATCACTGCACTATTTACAATAACCAAGCAATGGGATCAGTTTAGGTGTCTGTTAACAGGCATTTAAAGAAAACATAATATACATATATAATACCACATACACATGGCACCCAATGTAGTTTTTTAGACATATTTTTTAAAAATTGATTCTTTGGGAATTTTGCTTTCATGAACCCCAATCCCACTCATTTCCCAGTCCCTCTATATCTGCCCTTCACCCTTGTAGTATCCCCCCAAAAGGAAAACTTAAAATAAAATAATAAAAATAAAATTAAAAAATACAAATAAGAATATTAATTAAAAACAAACAAACAAACAAACAAAAAACACTTTGAAGGGCTGGAGAGATAGCTCAGCAGTTAAGAGCAATGTAGCCGGAAGGTTTCTCCAGCCAGCCCAGCCCCACGGTCCCCTGCAACCACTTACAAAATAATCACTCCGAGGCTTAATATTATGTAGAAACTGTATGGTCTATGGTAGGCTTTTTGCTAGCCAGCTCTTTCATCTTAAATTAACCAATTTCTATTCATCTATGTTTTGCCATGTAGCCGTGGTGTTACCAGTCTGCTGGCATCCTGCTTCTCCTTGGGTGGTGGCTAGGCATCTCTTCTAACTCTCCGTTCACTCTCTCTCTCCTGCAACTTGATAGAGAGACCTCTCACAGGACCTCTCTGAACCCTCTTCATCAGATGTGTGCCGGCTCTCTTGTTGCAGAGTTTCTTGCTGTGGATAATGGCTATCTCCTCGTACACGTGCTTGTTGGTGTGGAAGTCATTACCCAGGCATGTGTAGTACTTCTCGATGATTACCCGGGCCACCTTCTTCACAGTCTTGGTGCAAACGTGACCCATGTTGATGGGTCCCTAGCTGCCGCCCAAGGAGAAGCAGGATGCCAGCAGACTGGTAACGCCCTTGAGTGCCCTTCACCCGCCAGGTCCTAATCTATAAATGTAGTTTTATGTAGCCATAAAGGAGAATAAAATTATGTCATTTTTTAGAAAATGGCTAGAACAGGAGATCTACATCATAAGCAAAACAAGTGAGAACTGGAAGGCCAATCCTGGATGTTCCCTATCATTTATAGGTCCTGGAGTTTGTAGACATGTGAAACTATTTATGTTTACGACATCTGGAGGGAGGTGGGGAAAAGAAGGAAACAAGTGGGAGGAAGTAGGGAGAGATGATTCCGGACATTTCTAAACTTCCCTCTCAGGAGAGATGATTTCAGGCATTTCTAAACTTCCCTCTCAACCTCTTCCAAGACTGATCCATTCAGCAATGTGCTGTTCCATCTCAAGGTCTGCGGTGTTTGTACTTTTTCTTGCTGTTGGTTTCTAATTTTGTGATCTTACAGGATACAGCCAATAGTGTTTACTTTATTAAATTGGGTACATCAATGGCCCCTGAGCACATGTTTAGAAATGTAATGGTCTCTTGAAGGACTGTTTCCTTAACCAATACAAGTGACTTCTTTTATTTCTTCTATTTTTTTAAAACTAGATATTAGCATCATTCAACTTTCTGGTTTTGTTTGTTGGGCATATCCTTTTCCATCTTTTTTCTCCAAGGCCATATTTGTTTTATCTAGTGAGATGCCTTTCTCATAGGTAGCAAGTAGATGTGTTCTGTTGTTCAAATTCAAACTTCTGTTAGTCTATGTCTTTTCATTGAAGAATTGAGACTGTTAACATCCAGAGTTATTACAGAAAAGAATTTATTAGTTCTTGTCACTTTGTTGCTCTTATAATGTTTGATCCATTTCTAGTTCTCATTTGCTTATTTGTCATTTCAGTGTAGTTTGTTCTTTCCTGTGGCCCCACAGACGCATTTCTCCTCCACATGTAAGATTCCCTTGAGTGTCCTCTGCAGTGTCGGCTGTGTCATGGATTTGGGCTTATTGTGAAAAGTTTCTTTTTTCCTTAATCCATGAAGGGCATAGATATGCCATTTTTGGCGGAGAACTGCACTGACACACTCTGCACTTTGATTAGTTGTGAGTTTCTATGTTAACCACCATCCACTGAAGAAAGAAGTTTTTCTGATGACTTCTGAGACATTCACTAATCTATGGGCAGAGAGATACAAATTTAGAGTCCATTTTGATACTATGTCCATTTAGCAAAATAGGTTCACCTCTAGGGATTGTGAGCTCCCAACCATGTTTTTTTTTTTTTTTTTTTTTTTTTTTTTTTTTTTTTTTGGCAGATTTGTAACAATGGGCATGTGCTTCCTCCTGTGGAGCACGCTTTAAAGCCAATCATAAGTGGCTGGTTATTCTCATACTATTTGTGCCACTAATGCATGTATGGGCATATCTAGCCACACCTGTCTTTATTGCAATTTGCAGGGTTCATAGCTAAGTAAGACTGAAGATGGCTTCCCCTGCCCCCAAGGAGGCTGTATAGTACTCCCCAGTACTATAGGAGCTAGGCAGTATGGAGGGAGCTTCCTGGTCAGTACTGAATTGATTTCTCCATGTTTTATGCCAAATGTGTGTGGTATCTTAAACACTAGAGTCTTATGAAGTTCTGTGGGCAATCAAGAGCAATGGTAGTAGCTCATACTGTTTGGGGGGCCTTAGGGACACCTCAGACTAGAAACTAGAAAGGTATCTGTGGTGGTATTCTAATTGTACTGAAATGTGATTTTGATTGTATGTTAATAAATAAAGTTGCCCAGGGATCAGAGCTATTAGAGCCATAGATAGAGTGTGGCGGTGGTGGCACACGCCTTTAACCCCATAGATCTCTGTGTGTTCAGGGATACAGCCAGCATTAGAGACATATGCCTTTAAGACCTGGGGGCCTGTACATACAGACAGTGACGAGGCAGTCACATGTTTGGGTTACAACCAATGAGAAGGCAGAATGACTATGAAAGGACTTACACACAGGGAAATAGCTCTCTTTCGGAAAGCTGGGACCACTGCAGGAGGAAGGGTGAGATTTTAGCTCTGAGCTCTGACCTCTCGGCTTTCTCTTTTACATTGGTTCTGTGTTTCTTATTTAATAAGACGGTTGGTTACATCTATATCTGGCGCCCAATGTGACAAGAATCCATTAAAAACCGCTTGGCTAGGCGGCAGGTCCGCTTTCCGGCAAGGGCGGCAGGCTGGGTGATTGGCTTCCTAGCCCGGGCCTAGGTCTGCTTGACCTCAGGCCAGACTAACTGTGAGTTGCTTGCTTAAAGCCTGCTTGCTTAAAGCAGATCCTACAAACAACTCAAGCCTGCCGAACACGGCCCCTGCCTGTAAAGCCAACGCATGTGGTCAAAGCTTAAGGAAGCCAGAGCCAAGCCTTGACTCAGCTCAAGAGGGAACACGTGGCTGGATTTAAGCTTTAACCAGCTACACTTTCTTGCGTGCTTTCTCTCTCTCTCTCTCCCCCGCCCCTCTCTCTCTGGATTTACACCTCGGACACTAGGTGGCTGTTTTGAAATTTCCTTGGAATCCTACTGTTCTACGCAGATTTGGTAAGTCATAACATATTAGATATTTTAAAGAAACTATTTAAAAGAGAAATTTTTTCCACATTAAAAAGAAAATGGGTTTTATGTGTACATTGGAAGAAAATTGGGTTTTGTTCGACATTTTAGGCAGTCTGACAATGGAACAACTATATGAGAAGATTAGTATTGGTGGAATTATGCAGTTTATCACTATGCTTATTCTCCTTTTGCAGTTTAAAAACATAGTCAATTTAAGTGCCAGGATGACAGCTTTAGAAAAACTTGTTAAACCTGTAAAAATTGAGACAGAAGAAATTAACAGCGAAGTTGTTTCAAATTTGGATCATAAGGTTACAGAAAGAAAGCCTGTTTTCACACAGTCACCCTTAATTTATCCTGTAACCATACAGCAGATGCCTGATCAAATGGCTACACAAAATATTTGGGCTCCAATTGAAATGTTGGATTTAAAAAGGTCTAAGGAGGCAATAGTATCTTATGGTATGCATTCCCCATATGTAAAGCAAATGTTAAACTCTTGGTCAACATATAATAGGATTGTACCACAGGACTGGCCGGACCTTGCACAAGCTGTTCTGGAACCCAGCCAGAGACTTCAATTTCTAACATGGGTTAAGGATGAGGCTAAAAACATAGAAAAACAATGGAGGGATAAAGGAATACAAGTTTGCTAGGATCAGCTTTTTGGAGAAGGCCAATATGCTTCAGTACAAACACAATGTTTCTATGATGTCCAAACCCTAATTTTAATTTTAAGGCAGCCTTGAATGCATGGGACAGAGTTGAGGAACCAGGAAAAAAATGTGAGTCATTTACAAAGGCCCAAAAGAATGTTTTACAGATTTTTTTTTACAAAGACTGGCTTCAGCAGTAAAGAGAATGGTCTCGGATTCAGAAGCTAGTAAGGCAATAATTGAATCTTTGGCCTTTGAGAATGCGAATGCAGCATGCAAAAGAATAATCAGGCCGTTAAGGGCAAGATATGCTCCTTTGGAAGATTGGATTAGAGACACAGTTAATGTTGAGGTTGATGAGCATGATGATATGTGGGTAGGAGAAGCAATTTCAAAAGGTTTGAGGAGTGTTAGATATTTTGGATGTGGAAAGCAAGGACATTTGAAAAGGGACTGTAAACAGGTCATTTCTAGAAACAATGTTTCTTCAAGGAACAATGGCAACAGAATGCCCCTTCCTTCTGGAGTATGCAGAAGGTGTGGTAAGGGAAAACACTGGACCAATAAATGTAGATCAACAAAGGACAGACAGGGTAATCCTTTGCCTCAGTCTTCGGGAAACTCCCAGAGGGGCCTCACACAGGCCCCCATTGCAAATCCAGTTCAAACCTTTCCTGCAGCCATAGAGGAAATCCCTGCTCTGAGCGATTAAATAACCAAATGCCTATTGGAATAAATCATGCTGGTCAGGATGATGAAACAGAGAGAATAGAAAATTCAGGAGAAAACATAAAGAAAATTTTTTGGCAAACTTCTATTAATGAACAAAGACCAAAATTAACAATAAAAATAAATGGTGTTTTGTTGTCTGGTCTGGTAGACACAGGTGCGGATGTTACCATAATTGCACCAGAATTTTGGCATCCAACTTGGCCTCTTCAGGAGGTAAACGTTCAACTGTTAGGAATTGGGACATTATCTCAGGTGAAACAGAGTGCAAGATGGCTCGAATGTATAGGTCCAGAAGGACAGAGAGGAAAATTAAAACCATATGTGGCTAACATAACTATGAACCTGTGGGGTCGAGACTTGTTGCAACAATGGAATACTCAGATTAACATCCCTCCAATCTCAGAAACAAATCATAAACTAGCACATGTTACTGAGAGAAATATTAGAAGATATTGTTCTAATGAGTGGTCACCAGCCATCCATATTATACAAGAACAGGGCACAATAACTGATGATCTTCCAAAGACACCAACAGCTCTACCTTTAAAATGGTTAACAGACAAGCCTGTATGGGTCCAGCAATGGCCTTTAACAACAGAGAAACTCCAAGCTTTAGAAGAGCTGGTAGTAGAACAGTTAAATGCTCAGCATATTGAAGAATCAACCAGCCCTTGGAATTCTCCTGTATTTGTTATTAAAAAGAAATCTGGTAAATGGAGAATGGTAACAGACCTTAGAGCAATTAACAAAGTAATTCAGCCAATGGGTTCTCTACAATCTGGGATGCCTTTGCCTACTCTGTTACCAAAAGGATGGCCTCTCATGGTTATTGATTTAAAAGACTGTTTCTTTTCAATTCCCTTACAAGAAAAAGACAGAGAAAGATTTCCTTTTACAGTGCCTACTTATAATAATTCTCAACTGGTTAAAAGATTTCAATGGAGGGTCCTCCCACAGGGAATGTTGAATAGCCCAACTCTGTGCCAATATTTTGTACAACAACCATTGGAAGTGATACATAAAAAATTTCCTAAATCTATAATTTATCATTATATGGATGATATTTTACCAGCTGACTCAAATGCAGATACTTTAGAAAGAATGAAGAAGTAAAGAAAATTTTGCCTTGCTGGGGATTACAAATTGCTCCTGAAAAGATACAAAGAGGAGATTCTATTAATTATTTAGGATATAAAATAGAGCTACAAAAAATTAGACCGCAAAAGGTGCAAATTAGGAGAGATAGACTACAAACTCTTAATGACTTTCAAAGATTATTTGGAGATATTTCTCATCTACAAACTATTGTTGGGGTAAAAAATGATGAACTGACTAATTTGTTCAAAACCTTAGAAGGTGACAAGGACTTAAATAGTCCAAGGGAATTATCACCTGAAGCTGAGAAAGAATTGGCCTTGGTAGAAAAGAAAGTACATGAAGGGCACATGGATCGTATTGATCCAAAGCTGGATTGCATTTTGGTTATTTTACCTTCTAGGCATTCTCCTACTGGAATATTATTAATGCACAGAGAAGATATTATATTGGAATGGATATTTTTACCAAATAAAAAATTAAAAACTTACGTGGAAAAAATCTCTGACTTGATTTGGAAGGGAAAATTGAGACTTTGTCAATTAGCAGGAATAGACCCAACAGAAATTGTCATACCTTTAACTAAGGAGGACATTGAAAAATTATGGACAGAAAGTGAACCTTGGCAAAGAGCTTGCAGTAATTTTTTGGTAGAAATTAACAGCAAATATCCCAAAAGTGATAGAATTGATCTTATAAAGAGAGCTGATTGGATCTTGCCTCGAATTGTATGGCAAAAACCCATATCTGGAGTTCGTACATTTTATACAGATGCCAACAAAGAAGGAAAGGCAGGTTACAAATCAGAAAATTTAAGTAAAGTGGTTCAAAGTCAGTATAATGCAGTTCAAAAATCAGAATTGTATGCTATTCTGTTGGTATTAATGGAGTTTTCAGAACCTCTCAACATAGTAAGTAACTGACTCTCAGTATGCTGAAAGAGTGGTGTTACATATTGAGACTGCAGAATTTATCCCTGATGCTTCAGAATTAACTTCACTATTTATTCAATTACAAGATACAATCAGGAAAAGGAATCATCTTTATATATAACTCACATCCAATCCCATACTGGTCTGCCAGGCCCTCTAGCACAAGGCAATGATGAGATTGATAAATTATTGATAGGAAATGTGTTGGAGGCCTCAGAATTTCATAAAAAACATCATGTCAATAGTAAAGGTTTAAAAAAGGATTTTTCCATAACCTGGCAACAAGCCAAAGAAATAGTAAAGAAATGTCTTACTTGTTCCTTCTGCAAATGCCATTACCAGCAGGATGTAACCCAAAGGGTACTCAGAGGAATGAAATCTGGCAGATGGACGTGTTTCACTTTGCAGAATTTGGAAAATTGAAATATGTACACCACACCATCAATACTTATTGAGGATTTCAATGGGCAACTGCTTTGAGTTCTGAAAAAGCTGATTCTGTAATCACTCATTTGCTAGAAGTTATGGCCATGATGGGTATACCTGCACAAATCAAAACTGACAATGCTTCATCATATGTCTCTGTTAAAAATGAAACAGTTTTTTGCTTATTACAATATAAAAGCATATTACAGGCATACCACATAATCCTACAGGTCAAGCAGTTATAGAAAGATCAAACGGAACTCTAAAGGATATGCTAAATAAACAGAAATGGGTAACAAAACCCCCCAGAAATAGACTGCATAATGCTCTTCTAACTTTGAATTTTCTCAATGCCAATGAGAAAGGAACAACAACTGCAGAGAGACACTGGATAATAGAAAAAACTACAGAATTAAATCAGCCTATATACTTTAAGGATGTGCTGACCTCAGAATGGAAACCAGGGTATGTATTACACTGGGGATGAGGTTTTGCTTTTGTTTCTACAGGAGAAGATAAACTGTGGGTACCATCAAAATTGATAAAGGTTCAATTTGAACAAGAGAGACCTCTTAATTGGAGGAGGTGATAGTTCATCAACCAGCATGAACATCCAATTTAAACTAACTTTTACCAGTAATACATGCCTTTTCATTTAATCAGATAATAACTTGTCAAAAGGAAACATCACCAAAATTAGTTTTGGGGAAAGGTTTTTGTTTTTGTCTTTTAGGAGAATGAAGGTTAAGGAATCTGAAGAACACTGGACAAATGAGACAACTGAAGAAAAGTGACAAATCATCTATCCCAAGAAACAGAGTGAAACGGTATATGGGTATATATTATCTAAAAAATTTTATGTCTTCCTAAATGTTTGTTTCTGCTTTTCTCTAAAGATTTAACACTATTGGTCTTCTAATAGTCCGAGTTCAATTAAAATTTAAAGCTGACTTTGGAGTTGGAGAATGGCTCTCTCCTTCTTTAAACTCAAGCATGTTGTTAAAAGGAAAATACAAACTCCCTGTATCATGCCAGAATAAAAGTGCCATCTTCTGCTATGGAACAGGACAAAAGCCAAATTAATTAAAGGACTATTCTATTACTAATCTCAGCTCTTTGATTCTATTCTGATTCCTTAAACTTTTCTTAAAGTATGAATTTTATATCAAAATTTACAAGATTAATATATATATATACATTTTAAACTTTGTTAAGATATGAATGGTCATATAGAGTACTAACTAATTCTAGAAAAAAGGCTTCATTTAGCTGTATATATATGTCTTTGTGTTGGAGTCTCTTATCAGTTTTCTGCAGGAAATCACGGCCAGGCCTAACATCAACTGAAGTCTCCAGGAAGAAGATGGCGCCCCACAACAATAACAATTTCACGTGGACAATAATAACATCATTAAGCTGACAAACATCATCCACAGATCAGCTTTGAACTACAAGGTACTCAGAGCAATTTTGAGATGACTAGCTGAGATGATCCAGTCTCAAAGACTACTTGAATAAGGACTTGAGATAAACCCTGAACTTTGGCATTATACACAGACTGGATAATGAAGGATATAGTTACCTTTCCTAGAATTTGACAATTAACCTAAATTTTTTCTTTCAGGATAAAGAAAACTTCGCCCATACCCAGCAGGAAGCAATTTTAAGAATATGATGCCCACATTCCCAAAGAGGTGGTGTGGGGCGGGTGGTTTTTTTGGTCTTTTTAATGGGTTTTGGTTCTGGGATAATTTTCAATGTTTAGGGGGGTTGGTTACAAGTTGTTGTCAAGGGTTAGGAAAAAGGAGATTAGATTTGAGGTTCTTATTAAAAAAAAGAAAGGAAGAAAGAAAGAAAAGAAAAAGAGAATTACTAGTTTTAAATACTTTACATTGGATTGGATTGTTTTATATTGTATACAAATTTGAAACTGATATTGTTAGAAAATGCTATATGTATATTTCTAATTGTATTTATACCATTCATTTAACAATGTAATGCAATTTTCTGATCCTTGAATGTTATTATTACCAACTATTATGATATAAAGAAATGAAAGTTAGTAGTTAGACATTACAATAGAACTTGTAGTCATATTAGATATGTTTTAAAAATTGAGCAGAGATGTTTTAGACAGGTCATCTTCAAACCCTTCAGAGATCTACAGAATATGGCATTTAAAATGTTTTAATAACTTAGAAAATTTTTCTTTTTTGAGACATGTCAGCTCCTGGCAGTACCAATCTCCTTCAGAGAAAATATGGGCATTGAAGAAACTGCATATGGAGTCAACTTTCTTTGTGGCAAAAGTTAGCCACTAGACAACAAATTATCCTCGAATCAACAGGACAAAATGAACAGACAGAACACAAAACAAAGGACTACTGATTGTTGCCAAAAGAAGTGTGGTTATGGCTTTATCAAAAGGCATCTTCTGAGGCCAGGACAATATGGCCCCATCCCTGAAGTGGCCTTTGCAATCCGGAAAATGTACAGTGCCCTTTTCTTCAAAGGCAGCTTAACAGGCAGAGGGCCAATGGCTTCTGTTGTGCAATGGAACAGCAGCTGAAAGCTCACGCCTCTCGATAGTAGACTGGCATTTAATAGAGGGATGTGGAGAAGAACGGGATGCTGAGATGAAGCCATATATACACAGCCAAAAAGAATGGACAGCTGAATTAAAAAACTGTCCAACAATTTCCAGAATTTTAAATCCTGAATCATGACAGGACACTAGTGGAATTCAGGTGTTTCTGGTACGTAGACTGCTCTCACCCAATGTGAGGTTGAACTGTTGACCTTGTGTACATCCTACTTTACAAATGAGTCTGTCAGATACACTAAGCCTATAGGCTAAAGATGATGCCCCAACACTGTGGAGAAACCTCAGGTGACTGCCCAGGCAGCTGGCTGTTTCTGTCAACTCACAAATTTTTTGGAAGTTGCTTGCATGCACTTCCTGTTTTTATTTTTGTTAGCTAATATCATTTCCTTCTTGGGTCTCTGAGGGAGTTGAAGATTAGTTAGTTATGGTTGAAGATTATTTAGTTATAGTTGAAAATTAATTAGGATAGAAAGTGCATTAGATACATCTTGGATTTACCAAAATAGAATAGATAATGGAATTATTTTCTCTGACTTGTCAAATACCTGTTTAGGGATTTATTACTTGTATATATTGTATATAGTTATTGTACTTTTATATATAGTTTTTCTTTTGTTAGTTATAACCTTTTGCTTTTTTTTCTTTTTATTAAAATAGAAAAGGGGCAATGTGGTGGCATTTTAATTGTACTGAAATGTGATTTTGATTATATGTTAATAAATAAAGTTGCCCGGGGGTCAGAGCTATTAGAGCCATAGATAGAGTGTGGTGGTGGTGGTGCACACCTTTAACCCCATAGATCTCTGTGTGTTCAGGGATACAGACAGCATTGGAGACATATGCCTTTAAGACCTGGGGGCCTGTACATACAGACAGTGATGAAGCAGTCACGTGTTTGGGTTACAACCAATGAGAAGGCAGAATGACTATGAAAGGACTTACACACAGGGAAATAGCTCTCTTTCAGAAAGCTGGGACCACCGCAGGAGGAAGGGTGAGATTTTAGCTCTAAGCTCTGACCTCTTGACTTTCTCTTTTACATTGGTTCTGTGTTTCTTATTTAATAAGATAGTTGGTTACATCTACAGGTATCCCACACTTGACATTGGGCTTTTTGTTTGGCAACAGATGGCTTCTAGAATGAGCATAATACTAGGGTATTCCAATAATCTATGTATCCTAGGCTTGCCTTAAACTCACAATCCTCTTGCCTTAACCTTCTAAGTGAAGGGATTGCGGGCATCTGCTAGCACTCCAGGATAGCTATTTCTTTTTTTAAGTATTATAAATAAATCTTCTGTTATTCATGTTTTTACATAATTTTTAATTGATTCTTTGGGAATTTCACATAATGTACCCCAATCCCACTCATTTCCCAGCCCCTTCCATATCTACCCCTCAACCCTGTAGTATATCCCCTTAAAGGAAAATTTAAAAAAATATTGATTCAAAACAAAACAAATGAACACTTCACTTCTCCATCTTTCCCACTTGTCCAACACCTCTTCATTTATCTTAGTGGCATTGGGAGCTACAGTGTGTCATGCAGCACACCCTTTGGTCCACTCAGCTTTACTTGCAAATGTTCATTGCAATGAGTTGTTGGTCTGGTTCAAGGCCTCTGGATTCTAGTACAGCATCATCACTGGACCTTCACTAAAACTTTTCTCAGATATCCTGCTGTTACTCCAAGTCATGGAGATTCTGCATCTATGGTTCTGCAGGAACAGTCCCTTCACACACTCCAGCTGGTCAAAGATGGGGTAGATGTCAAGGTGGGCCAACTTGAAACCCTGGATGTGGATCTGGGTGGTAGCTGATTTGGCCAGAGGCAGCTCTTCTATGCCCATGCCATCAGGGCCAGCTTTCCCACACCAATAGTGAGAGGTGGGACCATCTCTCCCTGAGCGTGGGGCCAACACTTCTGTGAGGAGTACAGACAGCTCTTCTGTTCCAGTGGCCAGTGAGGGGCAGGGCCTGTTTTCCCATGGTCAGTAAAAGGTGATGCTGGCTTAGCACAGCCCAAGGATTTCAACGTGCATGGTTCCTATGGCTGCCTATGGTAACATGGCTATGGAGATCAACCCAGACTCCAGCTGCAGTAGGACCACAGACCCAGACCCTTCTGAAGCGGCTCAGACCTGAACATCACCATGGCCCTGGTGGCAGCCCAGGCCACCCAGATCAGTAAGGCCCTGGCAGCAGCATGGTCCTAGGACACCAAAATGGTCTGAGGTGGTTGACCAGACCTCAGATATCCACATGGCCTTCTGTGGTAATAGGAGCTATGGACATCAAGTCAGATTCTAGCTGCTGTATGACCATAGACACAGACATGGTGAAGTGTTAATCTAATTAAACTTTATCAATAAAAAATTGGGAGGCAAATATTGGGGTAAGAACCTGAAAGATCAGAGAAGCAGGGAGCAGATACCAGTTGTTTCCTACCTCTACTGTTCTTCTGTCCCAGAGGGCTGAGATCCTCTCTCTGCTCTGCCTTACTACTTCTTGTCTCCTCTCTGTCTACAGTCCTCCAAACCTTTATGGTTAATTTTGGTCAAGTAGTGGCTGGCTCTGCCCTCTGACTCCGAGCAAGCTTTATTTGTCAGAACACAATCAAAATGTTGTACAACATTCCCCCTTCTGTCTAAACAAAAAGTGAAGGTTTTAACTAACATAGTAAAACTATATACAATAAATATAATAACTATATGCAAATACAGGCAAGAATTACATTAACAATGTCCAGTCCATTTGCATTTGAGCAGAGAGAAAATACTCCATTATCTGTCCTATCTTGGTGAATCCAAAGTGTTGTACCTAATTTACTTTCTATCCTAACTTGTATTACCAACCCAAAACTATCTTTTTATGTCTCTCAATCTCATATACTTTACACCTCTCTTGCGAGTTTCTTTTCTGAATTTGGTAACAAGAAAAACTATAGCTATAACAATCTAGTCTTCAACTCCATCAGAAACCTGAGAAGGAAATAATATTACCTGAGTAAACAGGAAGTGCAGAGCAAACAAATAAATGACAGAAACAGCTGGCTGCTTGGACAATCATCCAAGGTTCCTATAAACTTTGGGGCATCTATCTTCATCCTTCAAACCTAGAATATCTGACAGACTTTTCTGAGAAGCAAGATTTTTGAGGGACTATTCTACCTTGTCTTGGAAAAGTTCAGTAGTCACTTTTTTGTGTGTCCTCTTTGTCCAGTGTGGACAGCATACTGTCAGCAATCAAGGCAAGGGCAAATTCTTGACCAGTGGCTAACTTTCACCACAAAGGAAGTAAACTCCATATGGAGGTTTTTCAATGTCCATCATCTTCTCTGAGGTAGATTGGTGCTGCTAAGAGCAGACATGTCTCAATGTCATTAAAAAAAAACCCTTATGTTATTAAGACATTTTAAATGACATATTCTGTAGATCTCTGAAGTGTTTGAAGACCATCTATCTAACTAAAATATATCTCTGTTTGCTCTTGAAAACATACCTAACATGACTACAAGTTTGATTGTAATAGGTGACTAACTATTAACCTGCATTTCTTTATTATCCTAAGTAGTTTGTAATAATAACTTTCAAGGACTAGAAATTTACAGTAAATTGTTAAATGAGCTGTATAGGTACAATACCTTGAACAAGAGTAGAAAAATATGTATAGTAGGTTCTAACAAAAATAACCTTAAATTTGTATCAATATATAAAAATATCTTAAACATGAGTACAAACATATACAGTATAACAAAAATAACCTCAAATTTGTATCAATATATGAAAATTCATGCGAATGTAAAATATTTAAGACTAGTAGGGTTTTTTGGTTTAAAAGTATATTAAATAATCTACCCTTTTATTCTATCATTTCTGTATTCCCCACTTTTTCTTTTCAAAACAAGATCCCTGAATCTAATCTCCTTTGTTTAGCTTTTTTGTCTTGACCATTGCCAATAACAACTTGTAACCAACCTCCTTAAACAATGACAAATAGGTGCCTCCCCACCCTCACCCATCACAGCCCCACTACCTGGCCAGCAGGCAAGGCTCCTGTGGGTATTTCCACCCCCATCAGACCCTGTAATTTGCCCCCCAAACCCGCTCATTCCCTTCAACCTCAGCAGCTCCCTGAGACACAGACACCACCTGCACCAATCTCATGAAGAGAGGACCCCAGCAGCACTGACACTGTCTGCATTGATTGGAGGAAGAGATGAGTAGACACCAGTGCAACAATACATTAAACAACATAAAGAGCAACATGGCACTACCAGAACCTAGCGGTTCTACAACAATAAGACCTGAACATCCCAACATTAGAAGAAGCAGAAGAAAATGACATTAAAATAACTTTATGAAGATGATAGAGGTCTTTAAAGAGGAAATGAAAAAATTCCCTTAAAGAAATTGTGGAAAAGATAAACAAAAAATTGGAAAAAAAATCAATAAATCTCTTCAAGAAAAACAAATCAAACAGGTGAAGGAGACAGTTCAAAACTTGAAAATCAAAATAGAGGCAATAAAGAAAACACAAACTGAGGAAATGCTAGAAATGGAAAATCTGGGTAAGCAAACAGGAACTACAGAGATGGAAGAGAGAATCTCTGTCATTGAAGATACAATAGAGGACATAGAGTCATTGGTCAAAGAAAACATTAAACTCAACAAAGTCATAACACAAAATGTCTAAGAAATCTGGGACACTATAAAAAGACCAAACCTAAGAATAACAGGGATAGAAGACAGAGAAGAATACCAGCTCAAAGGCACAGAAAATATATTCAACAAAATCATAGAAGAAAACTTTCCCAACTTAAAGAAGAAAATGCCTATGAAGATACAAAAGCTTACAGAATGCAAACTAGACTAGACTGCAAAAAAAGTTCTCTTGCCACATAATAAACCACTAAACACACCAAATAAAGAAAATATTAAGAGCTGCAAAGGGAAAAGGCCAAGTGACTTATAAAGGCAGACCTATCAGAATAACACTGACTTCTCAATGGAGACTCTGAAAGTTAGAAGGTCCTAGATGGATGTTATGCAGACACTAAGAGACCACAGATGCCAGTCCAGACTACTATACCCAACAAAACTCTCAATGACCCAATAAAATTCTCAATGATCATAGGAAGAGTAAACAAGATATTCTAAGACAAAACCAGATTTAAACAATACCTATTCACAAATTCAGCATATAGAAAGTACTAGAAGGAAAATGCCAACCTAAGGAAGTCAGATGCACCCACGAAAACAGATAACCCCACAGTAGCAAATCCCAAAGAAGGGAAACACACACACACACACACACACACACACACACACACACACACTACCACCAAAAAGTAACAGGAATTAACAATCACTGGTCATTAATATCCCTTGTATCAGTGGACTCAAGTCACCTATAGAAAGACATGGGCTAACAGAATGGATATGAAAACTGGATCCATCCTTCTGCTGCATATGAAAAACACACCTCAACATCAAAGACAAACATTACTTCAGAGTAAAGGGTTGAGAAAAGACTTTCCAATCAAATGGACTTAAGAAGCAAGCTGGTGTAGCCATCCTAATATCTAACAAAATAGACTTCAAACTAAAATTAATTAAAAAAGATGGAGAAGTAATTTCATATTCATCACAGGAAAAATCCATCAAGATGAAGTCTCAATTCTGAATACTTATGTCCCAACTATAAGGGTACCCACATATATAAAAGAAACACTACTAAAGATTAAATTGCATATCAAACCCCATGCTCTAATAGTGGGAGACTTTAACACCCCATTCTCACCAATGGGCAGGTTTGGCAGACTTTAACAGAGAAATAAGGGAACTAACATATGTTATGACTCAAATGAGTTTAACAGACATCTATAGAACTTTCCACCAAAACACAAAAGAATATATATTCTTTTCAGCACCTCATAAAACCTTCTCTAAATTTGACCACATACTCAGTCACAAAGCAAATCTCAACAGACAAACAAAACAAAACAAAACAAACAAACAAACAAACAAACAAAAATTGGTATAAATCCCTGTATCTTATCGGATCACCAAGGCTTAATGTTAGAATTCAACAACACAAATTACAGAAAGCCTACAAACTCAGAAATTGAATAATGCTCAACTGAATCACTACTGGGTCAAGGAAGAAATAAAAAAAATTAAAGAATTCCTAGGATTCAATGAAAACAAATGTACAACATATACAAACTTATGGGACCCCATGAAAGCAGTACTAAGAGGAAAGTTCAGAGCACTAAATGCCCACATAAATAAGATGGAAAAATATCACACTAGTGACTTAACAGAAGTGAAAAAGGAGACATAACAACAGACAAGCTGAAATCCAGAGAATCATCAGGTCATACTTCAAAAACCTGTACTCAAAATTGGAAAGTCTAAAAGAAATGGCCAATTTTCTGGATAGGTATTACAATACCAAAATTAAATAAAGTCAAGATAAACAATTTAAATAGACCTATAACTCCCATGGAAATAGAAGCAGTCATTAAAATCTCCCAACCAACCAACCAATCAACCAACAACAACAACAACAAAAAAAAAAAAAAAAAAAAAAAAAAAAAAAAAAAACCTGGGCCAGATGGTTTCAGCACAGAATTCTACCAGAATTTTAAAGAAGAGCTAATACCAATACTCCTCAAATTGTCCTACATAATTGAAATAGAAGGAACATTGCTAAACTCTGTTTATGATGCTAGTTACCCTGATACCCAAAACCACACAAAGATACAACAAAGAAAAATAATAATGGACCAATCCCCCTCATGAATATTGATACAAAAATGCTCAATGAAATACTGGCAAACTGAATCCAAGAACACATCAAAAAAATTATCCGAGACGGGCCCAGCAGTGGCAGCCGACAGGGACATTCAGGCCCAGCGGCAGCCAGCAGAGACATTCAGGCCCAGCGGCGGCCCGCAGAGGTAGACGGGCCCGGCAGCGGAGACAAGCAGATGCAGGTAGGCCTGTGACAGCGGCCCGTAGAGGTAGACGGCCTGGCGGCGGCAGCCGACAGGGACATTCAGGCCCGGAGGCAACCGTCAGAGACATACAGGCCCAGAGAGGTAGACGGGCCCGGCGGTAGGCGGCAGAGACATACAGGCCTGGTGGTGGCCCACAGAGGTAGACGGGCCCGGCGGCAGTGACAAGCAGAGGTAGGTAGGCCCACGGTGGCAGCCGGCAGAGACATACAGGCCCGGTAGCAGGTGGCAGAGACATACAGGCCCGGCAGCAGGTGGCAGAGACATACAGGCCTGGCAGCAGCTGGCAGAGACATACAGGCCTGGTGGCGGCCCACAGAGGCAGACAGACCCAGTGGCAGCTGACAGGGACATACAGGCCCGGCTGCAGACTGCAGAGGTAGACAGGTCCAGGGATGGAGACAAGCAGACACAGCTTGGAACAGGGACGCCTCTAACCCCAACACCTTGGGAAGAAGCTATCTCTGTGGGACAGAACCAGAATGAATCTGAACACTCCATCTGAGGACAACCCAGGGCCCAGCTGCTGATCCTGTGAAACCCAACAACTTGGAGGTATTGGTGAGACTACACTGCTCAGCTGAAACCCATCTGGGAGAGGATTCAGATGCCTACAGTTTGAAGTCGGAAGAAACAAGAACAGCTGAGGAGTTGACGAATGAACAAAACGTGACCTGGGAACACAGAAGAAGGTGCTACCCAGCCACCAAACCAGATCACCAGAATCATAAGTATATACTTCATCGACTGAAATCAGCTGCCCCTGAAGAAATAGCCCAATAGCACCAATTTAACCAAGAACTCCTACTAAACCAAGGCTAAAAATTAGAACAAGAGAGGCACTCTCAGACACAGACACCACCTGCACCGCACAGAGGAAGAGATGAGTAGACGCCAGTGCAAAAATACAGGCAACAACATAAAGACCTATATGGCAACATCAGAACTTAGTGATTCTATACCTGCAAAACCTGAACATACCAAGACAGAAGAAACAGAAGAAATCAACCCTAAAAATGACTTTAAGAAGATGATAGAGGCCCTTAAAGAAGAAATAAAACATTCCCTCAAAGAGGAAATAAAAACTTTCCTTAAAGAGGAAATGAAAAACTCCCTTAAAGAGGAAATAAAAACCTCCCTTAAAGAGGAAATAAAAAACCCCATTAAAGAGGAAATAAACTTCCTTAAAGAAATGGAAGAAAAAACGAACAAAAAAATGGGAAGAAATCAAATCAAGCCAAGAAAAAGCATTTAAACAGATGAAAGAAACATTCCAAGATCTGAAAAATGAATTTGAGACAATAAAGAAAACACATGCTGAGGGAATGCTGGAAATAGAAATCCTGACTAAACGAACAGGAACTACAGAAACGAGCATAACCAACCGATTGCAAGAGATGGAACAGAGAATCTCTGACACTGAAGACACGATAGAGAAAATAGATTCGTCAGTCAAAGAAAACACTAAAGACAAAAAAGTTGTAACAGGAAATTTGGGACACCATGAAAAGACCAATCCTAAGAATAATAGGGATAGAAGAAGGAGAAGAATACCAACTTAAAGGCACAGAAAATATATTCAACAAAATCATAGAAGAAAAGTTTCCTAACCTAAAGAAAGAAATACCTATGAAGATACAAGAAGCTTACAGAACACCAAATAGGCTGGATCCAAAAAAAAAAAAGTCTCCTCGCCACATAATAATCAAAACACTAAACACACAGAACAAAGAAAAAATATTAAGAGCCGCAAAGGAAAAAGACCAAGTAACATATAAAGGCAAACCCATCAGAATAACACCAGACTTCTCAATAGAGACTATGAAAGCTAGAAGATCATGGACAAATCTCATGCAGACACTAAGAGACCACGGATGCCAACCCAGACTATTATACCCAGCAAAACTCTTAATCACCATAGGCGGACTAAACAAAATATTCCAGGATAAAACCAGATTTAATCAATACCTGTCCACAAACCCAGCCCTACAGAAAGCACTAGAAGGGAAAATCCAACCCAAAGAAGCTAAACACATCCATGAAAAATCAAGCAATAGATAATCCCACACCACCATACACCACAAAAGGACAACACAACACAACCACAAAAAATAACAGGAATTAACAATCACTTGCCATTAATATCCATCAATATCAATGGTCTCAACTCACCTATAAAAAGACACAGGCTAACAGAATGGATAAGAAAACAGGACCCATCCACCTGCTGCATACAAGAAACACACCTTAACTTCAAAGACAGACACTACCTCCGAGTAAAGGGCTGGGAAAAGGCTTTCCAAGCAAATGGACCTAAGAAACAAGCTGGTGTAGCTATCCTAATATCTAATAAAATAGACTTCAAACTAAAATCAATCAAAAGAGATCAGGATGGACATTACATATTTATCACGGGAAAAATCCACCAAGATGGTCTCGATTCTAAACATTTATGCTCCAAATACAAAAGCACCCATATTCATAAAAGAAACACTACTAAAGTTTAAAACACACATCAAACCCCACACATTAGTAGTGGGAGATTTTAACACACCACTCTCACCAAAAGATAGATCTACCAGACTGAAACTTAACAAAGAAATAAAGGACCTAACCGATGTTATGACTCAAATGGACCTAATAGATATCTACAGAATATTCCATCCTAACACAAAAGAATATACCTTCCTCTCAGCACCCCATGCAACCTTCTCAAAAATTGACAACATGCTTGGACACAAAACAAATCTAAACAGATATAAAAAAATTGGAATAACCTCCTGTATCTTATCAGACCACCATACCTTAAAGTTAGACCTCAACAACAACAAAAATTATAGAAAACCCACAAACTCATGGAAACTGAATAATGCCCACCTGAAACATCAATGGGTCAAGGAAGAAATAAAGAAAGAAATTAAAGATTTCCTAGAATTCAATGAAAATGAAAGTACAATATACCCAAACTTATGGGACACTATGAAAGCAGTGCTAAGAGGAAAATTCATAGCTCTAAATGCACACATAAAGAAGATGGAGCAATCCCATACCAATGAATTAACAGCACAACTGAAAGCTCTAGAACAAAAAGAAACAAACTCACCCAGGAGAAATAGACGCCAGGAAATAATCAAATTGAGGGCTGAAATCAACGAAATAGAAAACAAGAGAATACAAAAAATCAATGAAACAAAGAGTTGGTTCTTTGAAAAAATCAACAAGATAGACAAACCCCTAGCCAAATTAACCAAAAGGCAAAGATAAAGCACCCAAATTCATGAAATCAGAAATGAAAAGGGAGACATAACAACAGACAACAAGGAAATCCAGAGAATCATCAGGTCATACTTCAAAAACCTGTACTCCACAAAAATAGAAAACCAGGAAGAAATGGACAATTTTCTGGATAAATACCACATACCAAAATGATTTAAATCAAGACCAGATAAACCATTTAAATAGACCAATAACCCCTAAAGAAATAGAAACAGCCGGGTGGTGGTGGCGCACGCCTTTAATCCCAGCACTCGGGAGGCAGAGGCAGGCGGATCTCTGTGAGTTCGAGGCCAGCCTGGACTATCAAGTGAGTCCCAGGAAAGGCGCAAAGCTACACAGAGAAACCCTGTCTTGAAAAACCAAAAAAAAAAAAAAAAAAAAAAAAAAAAAAAAAAAAAAAAGAAAAAGAAAAAGAAATAGAAACAGTCATCAAAAGTCTCCCAACCAAAAAAAGCCCAGGACCAGATGGTTTCAGTGCAGAATTCTATCAGACTTTCAAAGAAGAACTAATACCAATACTCTTCAAAGTGTTCCATACAATAGAAACAGAAGGAACACTACCAAACTCTTTTTATGAGGCTACAATTACCCTGATACCCAAACCACACAAAGATGCAACAAAGAAAGAGAACTACAGACCAATCTCCCTCATGAACATTGATGCAAAAATACTCAACAAAATATTGGCAAACCGAATCCAACAATACATCAAAACAATCATCCATCACGACCAAGTAGGATTCATCCCAGGGATGCAAGGATGGTTTAACATACGAAAATCAGTCAATGTAATACACCATATAAACAAACTGAAAGACAAAAAACCACATGATCATCTCCTTAGATACTGAAAAAGCCTTTGACAAAATCCAAAACCCCTTCATTATAAAGGTCTTAGAAAGATCAGGAATACAAGGAACATTTCTAAACATAATAAAAGCAATTTATAGCTAGCCAACAGCAAACATCAAATTAAATGGAGAGAAACTCAAAGCGATACCACTAAATTCAGGAACAAGACAAGGCTGTCCACTCTCCCCATATTTATTCAATATAGTACTAGAAGTTCTAGCTAGAGCAATAAGACAACAAAAGGAGATCAAGGGGATACAAATTGGCAAGGAAGAAGTCAAACTTTCACTATTTGCAGATGATATGATAGTATACATAAGTGACCCCAAAACCTCTACCAGGGAACTCCTAAAGCTGATAAACTCCCTCAGTAAAATGGCAGGATACAAGATCAACTCAAAAAAATCAGTAGCCCTCCTATACACAAATGATAAAAGGGCTGAGAAAGAAGTCAGAGAAACATCACCCTTTACAATAGCCAAAAATAATATAAAACACCTTGGGATAACACTAACTAAACAAGTGAAGGACCTCTTTGACAAGAACTTTAAATCTCTAAAGAAAGAAATTGAAGAAGATATCAGAAAATGGAAGGATCTCCCATGCTCATGGATAGGTAGGATTAACATAGTAAAAATGGCAATCTTACCAAAAGCAATCTACAGATTCAATGCAATCCCCATCAAAATCCCAACACAATTCTTCACAGACTTGGAAAGAAAAATACTCAACTTTATATGGAAAAACAAAAGACCCAGGATAGCTAAAAGAATCCTATATGATAAAGCAACCTTTGGAGGCATCACCATCCCTGACCTCAAACTCTACTATAGAGCTATCATAATAAAAACAGCTTGGTACTGGTATAAAAACTGACATACGGACCAATGGAATCGAATTGAAGACCCTGACATTAATCCATGCACATATGAACACCTGTTTTTTGACAAAGGAGCCAAAACTATACAATGGAAAAAAGAAAGTATCTTCAACAAATGGTGCTGGCATAACTGGATCTCAATATGTAAAAGATTACAAATAGATCCATATCTGTCACCATGCACAAAACTCAAGTGCAAGTGAATCAAAGACCTAAACATAAATCCAGTTACACTAAACTTAATAGAAAAGAAAGTAGGAAGCACTCTTGAATGCATTGGCACCTGAGACCTTTTCCTAAATAAAACACCAACAGCACAGACCCTGAGCACAACAATTAATAAATGGGACCTCTCGAAACTGAGAAGCTTTTGCAGGGCAAAAGACACAGTCAATGAGACAAAAAGACAGCCAACAGAATAGGAAAAGATCTTTACCAACCCCACATCTGACAGAGGATTGATCTCCACAATATATAAAGAACTCAAGAAACTAGACATCAAAATACTGAACAGTCCAATTAAAAAAATGGGCTAAAGAGCTAAACAGAGAATTCACAAAACAAGAACTACAATTGGCTGAAAGACATTTAAAGAAATGCTCAACATCCTTAATCATCAGAGAAATGCAAATCAAAACGACTCTGAGATACCACCTTACACCTGTCAGAATGGCTACGATCAAAAACACCAATGACAGTCAATGTTGGAGAGGATGTGGAGCAAAGGGAACACTCCTCCACTGTTGGTGGGAATGTAAACTTGTACAACCACTGTGGAAATCAGTATGGCGGTTTCTCAGAAAATTAGGAATCGAACTACCTCAAGACCCAGCCATCCCACTCTTGGGCATATACCCAAGGAATGCTGATTCATACATAAAGATACATGCTCAGCTATGTCCAGAGCAGCACTATTTGTAATAGCCAGAACCTGGAAACAACCTAGATGCCCATCAACGGAAGAAGGGATGAAAAAAATGTGGTACATATACACAATGGAGTACTACTCAGCAGATGAAAACAATGAAAGCATGAAATTTGCAGGCAAATGGATGGAACTAGAAAAAATCATCCTGAGTGAGGTAACCCAAATCCAGAAAGACAGTCATGGTATGTACTCACTCATTGGTGGACTCTAGATATAAAATAAAGAACAATCAGACCACAAGCCATAGAACCATAGAGGCTATATATATATAGCATGGAGGTCCCTAGGATGACTGTGGCTTATAATAAATTTCGGTTTTACTCAATTATTGAAAAAAAATTAGCCAAATGAATGGAAACACATGAACTATGAACCAAAGGCTGAGGGTCTCCCAGCTGGATCAGGCCCTCTGAATAGGTGAGACAGTTGATTGGCTTGATCAGTTTGGGAGGCAACTAGGCAGTGGGACCAAGTCCTATGCTCATTGCATGAGTTGGCTGTTTCAAACCTGGAGCTTATGCAGGGACACTTGGCTCAGTGTGGGAGGAAGGGACTGGACCTGCCTGGACTGAGTCTACCAGGTTGATCGCAGTCCTTGGGGGAAGACTTGTCCTGGAGGAGGTGGGAATTGGGGGTACACTGGGGGTAAGGGGAGTGTGTGGGAGGGGGGAGAATAGGGTAACCCGTGGCTAATATGTAGAACTGAATGGTATTGTAAAATTATATATATATATATATATATACATATATATATATATACACACATATATATACACATATATACATATACATACACACACACACACACACACACACACACACACACATATATATATATATATATATATATATATATATATATATATATATATATATATATATATAATAATCCATCATGACCAAGTAGGCTTCATCCCAGAGATGCAAGGATGGTTCAATATATCAAAATCTGTCAATGTAATACACCACATAAACAAACTGAAAGAAAAAAAAAAACACATGATCATCTCTTTATATTTTTGGTTGTGAGCCTAGCCTTTAATGGATGAGCCATCTCTCCAGCCCCTGAGCCATCTTTCCAGCCCAATGGTCATCTCTTTAGATGCTGAAAAAGCCTACAACAAAATCCAACACCCCTTCATGATAAAGGTCTTGGAGAGATCAGGAATACAAAGAACATACCTAAACATAATAAGACAACTTACAACAAGCTGACAGCCAACATCAAATTAAATGGAGAGCAATTCAAAGTGATTTCACTAAAATTAGGAACAAGACAAGGCTGTCCATTCTCTCCATATCTATTCAACATAGTACTCAAAGTTCTAACTACAGCAATATGACAACAAAAGGAGATCAAGGGGATACAAATTGGAAAGGAAGAAGCCAAAATTTCCCTATTTGCAGATGATATGTTAGTATACATAAGTGACCCCAAAAATTCTACCAAGGAACTCCTACAGCTGATAAACACCTTCAGTAATGTGGCAGGATACAAGATTAACTCAAAACATCAGTAGGCCTCCTCTATACAAATGATATATTGGGTGAGAAAGAAATTAGAGTAACATCACACTTTACAATAGCCACAAATGATATAAAATACCTTGGGGTGACTATAATTAAGCAAGCGAAAAACCTGTATGAGAAAAACTTTAAGCCTTTGAAGAAAGATATGAGAAAATGGAAAGATCTCCTATGCTCATGGATAGGTGGGATCAACATAATAAAAATGGCAATCTTACCAAAAGCAATATACAGATTCAATGCATTCCCTATCAAAATCCCAACACAATTCTTCATAGACCTCAAAAGAATAATACTCAACTTCATATGGAAAAATAAAACCTCAGGATAGCTAAAAGAATACTGTACAATAAGGGATCTTCTGGAGGCATCACCATCCCTGACTTCAAGCTCTAGTATAGAGCTATAGTAATAAAAACAGTTTGGTATTGGTATAAAAACAGACACATGGACTAATGAAATGGAATTGAAGACCCTGACATTAATCCATACACCTATGAAGACCTGACTTTTGATAAAGATGCCAAAACTGTACAATGAAAAAAGAAAGCATTTTCTTTTTTTTTTTTTTTTTTAGTTTTTCAAGACAGGGTTTCTCTGTGTATCTTTGTGCCTTTCCTGGAACTCACTTGGTAGTCCAGGCTGGCCTCGAACTCACAGAGATCTGCCTGCCTCTGCCTCCCGAGTGCTGGGATTAAAGGCGTGCGCCACCACTGCCCGGCCAAAAGAAAGCATTTTCAACAAATGGTGCTGGCATAACTGGATGTCAATATATAGAAGATTGCAAATAGATCCATATCTATCACCATGCACAAAACTCAAGTCCAAATGTATAAAAGACCTCAACATAAATCCAATTACACTGAACCTGGTAGAAGAGAAAGTGGGAAGTAGCCTTGAACACATTGGCACAGGAGACCACTTCCTAAATATAACACCAGTAGCACAGACACTAAGAGCAAAAAATCAATAAATGGGACCTCCCGAATCTTAAAAACCTTCTTTAAGGCTAAGGACATGGTAAATCAGACAAAATGACACCATACAGAATGGGAAAAGATCTTCACCAAACCCACATCTGACAGAGGGCTGATCTCTAAAATATATAAGGAATTTAAGAAACTAGACATCAAATTACCAAATAATCTAATTTAAAAATGGGGTACAAATTGAAACAGAAATTTCTAATCAGAAGAATCTCAAATGGCCAAAAGACATTTAAGGAATTGCTCAACATCCTTAGTCATCTGGGAAACACAAATCAAAATGACTCTGAGATACCATCTTACACCTGTCAGAATGGCTATGATCAATAACACTGATAACAGCTTATGTTGTAGAGGATGTGGAGCAAGGGGAACACTTCTCCATTGTTGGTGGAAGTGCAAACTTGTCCAGCCACTTTGTAAATCAGTATGGCGACTTCTCAGAAAATTGAAATCAATCTACCTCAAGACCCAATGATACCACTCTTGGGCATATATCTAAGAGATGCTCAATCATACCACAAGGACACTTGCTCAGCTGTGTTCATAGCAGCATTATTCATAATAGTCAGAACCTGGAAACAACCTAGTTGCCTCTCAACTGAAGAATGGACAAAGAAAATGTAGTACATTTACACAATAGAGTATAACTCAGCTGTAAAAAAAACAATGGCATTATGAAATTTGCAGAATTCCATGAAATAGATGGAACTAGAAAATAATCATACTGAGTGAGGTAACCCAGACTCAGAAAGATAAACAAGGTATGTACTCACACATAACTGGATACTAGATGTAAAGCAGAGGATAACCAGACTACAACCCACAGCTCCAGAGAAGCTAGGTAAGAAGGAGAACCCTAAGAGAGACACATAAATCACCCAGATAAGGGGAAATAGATGAGTTCTCCTGGATAAACTGGGTATATGGGGGGCAGTAGAGAGAAAGGGGTGGGGGATGAGAACATGAGGGAACTGGATGGTCAAGCTGGTGGAGGGATGGAGTGAGAGAGCAATGAAAGTAATATCTTGATAGAGGGAGACATTACAGGGATAGGGAGAAACCTATTGCTAGGGAAATTCCTGGGAATCCACAAGGATAGCCCTGACTAAATCTACTAGCAATAGCGGAGAGGGTTCCTGAACAGGTCTTCCCCTGTAATCAGATTGGTGAATACCCTAACTGTCAGCATAGAGCCTTCATCCAGATGCAGAGATCCACAGCCAAGCACTTGACTGAGCTCCAGGAGTCTAGTGGAAGAGAGGGAAGAGGGATTATATAAGAAAGGGTGGTTCAAGATCATTATGGGGAAATCCACAGAGAAAACTGAACCAAGCTCATGGGAACTCATGAACTCTAGACTGACAGCTGTGGACACTGCATGGGACAGAACTAGGCCCTCTGCATGTGGGAGACAGTTGTGTAGCCTGGTATGTTTGAGGGGCCACTGGCAGTGGGATCAGGACCTATCTCTGGTGCATGAGCTGGGTTTTTGGAGCCCATTCTTATGGTGGGATGCCTTGCTTTGCCTTGATGCAGGGGGGAGGGACTTGGTCCTGCCTCAACTGAATGCACCAGGCTTTGTTGACCCCCTCATTGGAGGCCTTACCCTTTTGGCAGAGTGGATGCAGGGTAGGTTGGTGGGAGGATGGGGGGAGCAGGAGGAGGGATGGAAGTGAGAATTGTGGTTGGTATGTAAAATGAATAAAAAAATTAAAAAAACCATGACAAATATCCATAACTCACTGAACAACAAAAAATTACCCATCCCACCTCTTTGGAATGTGGGCACCATGTTCTTAAAGTTACTTCCTGTTGTCTGGGGTGATGGCATCTTTAGGAGACCCTGAAAAAATTGGGATAATTGTCAAGTCCTGGGAGAGGTAGCTGCATCATTTGTTATCTAGTCTTTGTGTAATGGGAAAGTGCAGGGCTTATGTCAAGTCCTGTGTAGAGTAGTCTGTGAGGCTGGATCATCTCAGCTAGCCACCTTGAAATTGTCCTGAGCAGTCTGGAGTCCAAAGCTGACCTTGGGATGGTATTTGTCAGCTTAGTGGCATTACCACAATCCAGGTAGAATCCTTTTGAAGACTTCAAAGGTCACTGTTAGGCATGGTCATGGTTCACTGCAGGAAACTTAAACATTTTAAATGTCATATGCAGCAGATCTCAAAGAGGTTAAAGGACCATAATTTGTTATGTACATCCAGAGTACAAAAACTTAATTCCTAGTTACCTGATAGAGACTCAAACCTGTAATTATATACAGAAAGCTAGAGAAGCCTTTTTCTAGAATTAGTTAGTACTCTATATGACCACCATCAACATGCAAAATGTTTAAAATATGAATTTTATAAATTTTGAGATTAAATTTACCTTAAGAAAAGTTTTTACTTGTGTTTTGTTTTGTTTTGTTTGTGACAGGGCTTCTCTGTGTAGCTTTGTGCCTTTCCTGGAACCCACTCTGTAGCCCAGGCTGGCCTCGAACTCAGCCTGGCTCTGCCTCCCAAGTGCTGGGATTAAAGGCATGTGCCACCACTGTCCAGCACTTAAGAAAAGTTTTAAAGAGGCAAAATAAAACAAAGAATCATGATGTTAGTGGCAATAGGATAGTCTTGTAATTTTGATTTTCTCCTGTCCCATATCAGGTGGCTCTTCTGACATAAGACAAAGATTTTGGATTTTACTTTAACAAGCATGCTTAGGTTTAGAGGAGAGAGCTGCATTCCAATTCCAGAGCCAGCTTTAATTTTCAACTGAACTGGAACTACAAAAAGAGCATTTACATTATATGCCTATAAAGAAGAGCAGAAACAGACATTTGGGAAGATTTATGAAATTATATCCTGTTGGAAATGTGATATACCAGTAGACCAATTTACTCTTTTTCTTGGGACATCTTCTCTGGATGATTGATTCATCCTTTTTCTTCAGATGTCTCATTTGTCCAGTGTTCTTCAGATTCCTTAGCCTTCATTCTCCTGGAAAGACAAAACCAAAACCCTACCCCAACCCTAACTTTGGGGATGAAAAATCTGAT
Source organism: Peromyscus maniculatus bairdii (assembly GCF_049852395.1). Taxonomy (NCBI): domain Eukaryota; kingdom Metazoa; phylum Chordata; class Mammalia; order Rodentia; family Cricetidae; genus Peromyscus; species Peromyscus maniculatus. The sequence goes on along the minus strand of NC_134855.1, from coordinate 3,613,273 downwards.
CAAATGAGAAGTATTTGTTAGTCATACAAGTTAGTTCAGATTGAATGGTCATGTTGTTTGATGAACTATCACCTCTTCTAATCCAGAGATTTCTCTTGTTTAAATCTAATCTTTTTTATCAATTTTGATCATATTCATAGCTTTTCTTTTCCTGTGGAAACAAAAACAAAACCTCTTTCCCAATATAACACATATCCTGATTTCCCTTCTGAGGTCAACACATCCTTAAAGTGTATAGGCTGATTTAATTCTGTAGTTTTTTTTCTATTATCCAGTGTCTCTCCACAGCTGTCATTCTTTTTTTATTAGCATTTAGACAATTTAAAGTTAATAAAGCATTGTGCAATCTATCTCTGGGGGGTCTTTATTACCCCTTTCTGTTTATTAAGCATATCCTTTCGAGTTCAATTAGATCTTTCTATTACTGCTTGTCCTGTAGAACTTTGTGGTATACCTATAGTATGCTTTGTGGCTACATTCCTGCTGAGCTACGCTTGCACTGGCTCCAGAGAGTAGCACCCTGCCCTAATCCATCCTTTGTTTAACCAACACCCTTTGTTTTTCTTATACCTTTTGTTTCTCTTATTGCCCTATGTGAATCTTGTCTGAGAGTCTCCCAAGGATCAAAGGCCTATGCAAAACTTGGTTCAGGAAACCTGGAAAACTGTGATATATGAGAAATCAAGAAATTTGCACTTGGCATTTTATCTTTGGGAGGTTACTTGGAAGGTACAGAAATTAACTGGCTAAACTGTAAACAGAGAGTAAATAAAAATGCCCTAGGCAAAGGGAAAGTGCTTCAGTCCTTAGAGGCTGGACCCCCTGCAGCCATGAAAGGCTAAATTCATTCTTAAGGTGCCTCTGTGTCTTCTTTCCATGGATCCACATGAACCCACACACCCATGCTGTGATAAACAGTGACAACTGGCACCCAACATGATGCTCATAGCCTGAAGAAGGACAAAGGATCAGGATCGACTAAAGAAGGACAGAGGAACTGGCCATCTTAAAAAATGGAAGGAAATGCACTCAGGGTAAGAGGACTCAAGGATTGGCAGGGTCAAGGGGAAGCTAAACTCCCCATCTTAGGAGCAACAGAATGTACAGTTGCTAAAATGCTTGTCAAAATAAAAAGTGGTAACTGCACAATTTTTAAAGATAAAAATACAATGGCTCCTAATACAGGAAATAAATAAAGGAAAAAGACCTTTCTCAATAGAGAAAAGGGAAAGAAAGAAAATAAAAAAGAGAATCTTCCCAATAGAGAAAAAGGAAGGAAAAGAAATAAAAGGAAATTTCCTGATAGAAAAGGGAAAAAATTTTAATCAAGAAAAAAGGATTTTCCCAGTAAAAAGGGGAAAAGTATTAAAACTAGGCCTAATGGTTAAAAAGCCTCATAAAAGAAAAAGAGGAAAGAAAAAAAGCCTCTTCCCAGTAGAAATAGAGGAAGAAAAGGCTCTTTCCAATATAAGAAACTGAGGATAGCTAAAACTGAGTTTTTAGAGTAGCAGGATCTGAATTACAAAGAATCAACAGGTGGCCTCACTGCTGCAGCCTGAACAAGCACAGCAAGCCCAGAGCTTAGAATTTTGTTGTCTGTTTGCTTAATTTTGGTTTAAATGTTTTTTATTTTTCCCTCAGAGTGGGGATAACTCAATATTAAAGATCCCTTTGTGGGAAATGTTTCTGTTTTTCCCTAATGGTGGGAATAAGTCATTATTAGTAGTCCCTTTATGGGAAAAAGGAAGTTTAAATGGGCCCAACTTCTGGTAAAGAATGGTTTCAGTCATGACATGGAATGCTAAGTTGATGCTGTTTGAATTTCCAGAGTTATTAATTATTCAGTGTATAAAGAATGTTCTCTTTTTTTGATTGTCTAATAAATGTTTGGATGAATGTTTGATTTTCATGGTAGATAAACTAAAGGAACAGGATTCATAATTTTGAACTATATATTAGGTATGCTGTTGTCTATTAATCATTACTGAGAATTTGGCTCTGCTTTTTAAGTTGCTTTCTAGAAATTCTTGGTTAAATTCTTAAAAACGTAACACCTAAAACAGAATGGGTTGTTAGGCTAATAGATATGGTTACTAAGATGATAACTCATAGAAAATAATCTCTTATTTACAAAGAGGTTACAAAATTATTTTTCCACTAAATAAAATACACATAAATTGTTTGATCCACATTGTTAATAATTGGTGAGTTGCACTAATGTATTACTTGTATTAATGTATTAAGGATCCTCTTTTTAAGATTTTATAAAAATACTCCAGACTATTGCCTAAAGTTTGTTAGTTATTTGGCCACGTTGTGTTCTTACCCTGCAAGGAAATGTCACGAAACACGACAGAATCCGCTAATAAGAGTTTTATTAGAGATAAAGGGACATGCACAGGCCTGTGGGAGAGACACGTGCGTGGAGAAGAAGAAGGAACCGGGAACATGGCGCTCAGTTTTTAAAAGGCTGGGCATGGCCAGGTCACGACACTACTCCATGCATGTGCATAGATCACATGGCCACATTGCACACTTACATCGCCATGAAACGTCACGGATCCTGGTCATGTGAGACGCCTTGACCCGGAAATGGCTATCTTGACCTGGAACTGGCTAGGCGGAGGTGTCCAGGTCCGCTGGGCATCCTGGTTACGAGAGACGCCCTGACCCGGAAATGCCTGTCTTGACCTGGAACTGGCTAGGCGTAAGTGTCCACCTGGTATATGGGACCGTGGGGGCCTGTTGTGAACCCTTCATCCCTCACTCTTTCCTTTTTAAAAAAGAAAAAAAAAAAAAAAGAAAAAAATTGTGGTTGACTGGGTATGGGGCGACGTTTCTCTCAAAAACTGCTTCCAGCTGAATAGTGGGCGTTGGTTGGCTCTTGGGGGGATGAGGGGTATCTTGTGAAGTCCTGGGATGATGGTGGAGGTTCTGGAATGACGTTCTGCTGTCCCCTCATTCTGCAGCTGTCCATCCATGCTGCAACTGGGGACCTTCTGTTCGACAAGATACTGTTGACATAGAAAGAGCTTAGAGAGAAAGAATCATTATTATTTTATTTTGGAGTTGGCATTTGTCTGAGGTAGATCTGGCCTGCCCAGATAGAGGCATATGACATTTACCTGAGGTAGATCTGGCCTTAGTACTCTGCTTAATTTCTATCTGAGACAAGCCTTATTAGAGGTAGTTTATTTAAGGCACCTGTTTTCCTTAGACAAGCCTCACTGGAGGTAGCTTATTTAAGGCACCTGTTTCCCTTATTAAGTTAGCATTTAGGAAATGCAGGTGATCAGTTGCTGAGTATTGAACAATGATAAATTGTTGTATTACATTATTCCTTACTGCCTGGATATTTTTGATGGTCCTTTTTGCCTCCAGCTCTGTGTGGCCCTGGTTGGGAAAGGAAGGGGTGATACCTTATTCCTCTGGAATTGGTGACAAGGCCGTGGATCCTGATGTCCTCTGGAGCTTGAGAGTGAGAGGCCCTGTTTGTTTCACTGTATATGAAGAGAGATTTTTCTGGGATGGAGGTGAGATAAAAGGTTTTAGATGAGACAGGTGGACCCAATGAGGAAAGCCCTCGAGTTTAGCAGCTGTGGGGGTTACAAGAATTACTTTGAAGGGTCCCTGCCACTTAGGGGAAAGGGGTAAAGGGCGCTGGCCTGGAGGAAAGAGAAGAACCTGATCTCCAATGTGTATTGGAGGTGGACAATTATTGTCACATGGCTGAGGTAATGAACAGTCTGCATAGCTCCATAGAATAGACCTTAGGTGACATAAAAGAGGAGTTAACAGGCTATCTGGAACAGTTGGAGGCTTGGATAAAAGACCTGGTGTTACAACTGGCCTTCTATACATTAGTTCAAATGGAGAGATTGAACTCTTTTTAGGGAGAGCCCTGAGCCTGAGGAGAGCTAGAGGCAATAATCTTACCCAGTCGAGATGAAGTTCCTGTGATATCTTAGTAAGAATAGTTTTTAAAGACCGGTTGGTATGCCCCACCTTTCCTGAGGATTGGGGGCCATATGGGATATGGAAATTCTATGAGATATTAAGGACCTTAGCTAGTGTCTGAGAAATCTGGGAAGTGAACTCTGGACCATTATCAGACTGGAGAGAAGCAGGGACTCCAAACCGAGGAATAATTTCTCCAAGAAGGAGGTCTGCAACTGTCTGAGCCCACTTATTAGAAACCGGATATGCCTCCACCCAGTTCGAAAATGAGTCCACCATCATGAGGAGATATTTAATTTTTCTGACAGTGGGCATATGGGTAAAATCAAGCTGCCAGTCAGTCCCTGGAAGGGAACCTCTAGCCTGATGGGTGGGAAAAGGCTGACTCCTGTACTTGGTATTGGGATCTGTTTTTTTGGCAGATCTTACAAGAGGCAGTAATAGTTCTTAAAAACTGTAAATCCTCAGAGGTGGGCTGCAGGTGAGCTTTTACGAATTGAGACAGAGCAAGATTATTAGGATGAAAGAGTTGGTGTAGATAGGAAAGAATTTGTCTGGTGTCTGGAGTTTCCTGTGAGGGTGTAGTCTGTACTGTATGGATTCCCTGTGGTGGGTGAGGTGAGACTTGGCCCTGGAGGGCCGCTGTTCTGGCTGCCTGGTCAGCCCGGTTGTTTCCCCTAGAGATGATTGAGCTGTCAGTCTGATGAGACCAGCAGTGGACAATTCCTATAGCCCTGGGGAGGTGGGAAGCCTCCCGCATGGCCATTATTTGACCTGAGTTAGATATGGATCCTCCTTTTGCTGTGAGAAGTCCACGCTCCCTCCAAATAGCAGTGTGGGACAGGAGGATATGAAAAGCATATTTGGAGTCTGTGTAAACATTTAGAGATTGTCCCTGTGCCAACTGGAAGGCACGGGTGAGAGCTATCAGCTCAGCCTGTTGGTTAGTGGTGTGTGTGGGTAATGCCTGTGCTTCTATCACCTCAGTATCGAACACTATGGCATAGCCCGCCTTATGTGTCCCTTCATATAAAAAGGAGCTGCCATCTGTGTACCAGGTATAAGTAGCCTGAGGCAATGTGCCCTCCAGTATGCGTGAAGGGTGAGGTAATAGCTCTTCTAAGGTTTCAGTGCAGGAATGAGAAGGAGAATAGTCAGCATTAGGTTGAGGGAGGAGGCTTGAAATATTAAGAGGTGGACAAGTCCGGAAAGTAAGTGTGGCATCCTCTAGTAATGCCACCTGGAGAGAAAGAACTCGGGAAGGAGGTAAAGTTTGTAAGCCTTTATAAATTAAAAGATGGGACAGATTATGGTGAGAGAAAACAGTAATGGGTGACCCAAAGCTTAGCTTCTTTGATTCCTGAATAAGGAGCTCTGCAGCTGCTAAGGCATGGATACAAGGTGCCCAGCCCTGACTAGTAAGGTCTAGCTTCTTTGACAGATAGGCTACAGGTGCAAAGGAGGGTCCCAGCTGATGCCCTAGAGTTCCCAGGGCAAATCCCTCTCTCTCTGCTACATAGATGGAGAAAGGATGGGTTAAGTCTGGGAGATGAAGCGCTGGAGCATGAAGAAGAGCCTGATGGAGCTTCTGGAAAGGTTTAGTGACAGGATGGAGGAGGAGCTTATGTGATGAGCCCTGAGCTGCCTCGTATTAGGGGCAAGCAAGGAGAGAAAAAGATGGAACGCAAGACCGTAGAAAGCCAGCTATTCCTAGGAAAGACAGAATCTCCTGTTTAGTAGAAGGGACTGTGAGGGACTGGATTAGATGCTTTTATGTCTACAGTAATAGCCTTGTGAGTTGGAGTAATGGATAGACCTGAATAGGTGATCTGGGGAGCTGACAGCTGAACGTTAGAAGGAGATATTTTGTAACCTCGGCTGGATAAGAAATTTAGGCTAACCTGTAAGGATGGGCTACAGAGTAAAATATCATCTACATACTGTATTAGTTTAGAGCCAGGGAGAGCCAGAGAAAGCAGGTCAGAGGCCAGAGCCTGACCAAATAGGTGTGGACTGTCTCTGAATCCCTGTGGCAGAACAGTCCAGGTCAGCTGTGAGGACAGGTAAGTGTCAGGGTCGGTCCAGGTGAAAGCAAAGATATTTTGAGACTGAGGACTGAGAGGAATAGAAAAGAAGGCATCTTTGAGATCTAGAACTGAGAAGTGAGAGGTTCCTGAAGGAATAGTTGATAGGAGAATGTAAGGGTTAGGCACTACAGGATGGAGAGGGATCACTGCAGAGTTAATGAGCTGGAGGTCTTGAACCAGGCGGTAGGTTCCATTAGACTTTTTAAGTGCAAGTATGGGGGTGTTAAAAGGTGAAGAGGTTAGGCTTTTTCCTGAGGAGGTCAGAAATGATGGGCTTAAGTCCTCTTAGGCTCTGGAGTGAGAGAGGGTACTGAGCTTGGGTGATGTATCTGGTAGGGTCCTGTAGCTGGATAGTGACAGGCTGATGGTGTCTAGCAATAGAAGGGTTCTTGGGTATCACAGACTTCTGGGTCTACCTGAGAAGCTGGTAATGGAAAAGAATTGTTAGAGTCAGAAGAGTTAGTGGCTAGGAGGAGGAGTAGAGGGGCTGCTGGCATGTCTGGGATGAGGCACATGCGTGGAGCGAAAGAAATGGACACTCCTACCTTAGCTAGGAGATCCTTCCCCATTAAAGGTACAGGACAGCTTGGCACCACTAAGAATGTGTGTGTGAGAGGGATGCCTCTGAAAATACAATCGAGTGGTGGTGTCTGATGAGGTAGATAAGGCTGTCCCCCAACCCCTACAATAGGGAGACAAGCAGGAGAGGTGGGCCCCCAAAACTCTCTTCAGACAGAGTAGGTAGCTCCAGTGTCCAAAAGGAACGAGATGGGGTGCCCATTCACTTTAATTATTACCCTTGGTTTCCTGTGTGAGATGGGAGTGGCCGGGGCAGAAACCGGGCAGTGTCAGTCCTTGCTGTAAGCCAAGCCTACAAAGTCAGCCAGAGGGTCGTGGTCGTCTTCATCTGGTGTTCCTATGTCACTTGGGACATTAGGACAGTCAGCTGACCAGTGATCCTTTTGGTAGCATTTTGGACAGGGCTTTACTGGTACCCTTCATGAGCCGGTGGTGCACGCCCGTGCCCAGTGGCCTTCTTTCCTGCACTTGAAACAGGGACCAGACAGCTTTAGGGGAGCTGGTCGGATGGTGCTTGCCAGCATCTGGCAGCTCCTTTTATGGGCTTTTTCATCTCTCCCATGGTACACCTTAAATGCTATCGCCAGCACATCTGCCTGTGGAGTCAGAGGGCCGTTCTCTAAACGTTTAAGTTTATCTCTAATGTCAGGGAAGCTCTGAGAGACAAATTGGGTCATTAGCAGCTGCCTGCCCTCAGGGCTCTCCGGGTCTAAGCTGGTGAACTGAAGTAGATAGATCCTTGGTGAGCCGATCTAAGAAGTGAGACGGATTTTCATCCTTATCCTGAATTACCATTTTTAGTTTTTCATAGTTTACTGGTTTTAGGGCAGCCTTACAGAGACCTGTCAGGAGACAGGTGATAAACCTATCTCTGGCTAGACAGCCATCCTGGGTGTTATAGTCCCAGTATGGTTCTCGGTCAGGAACCGCCTCAGCTCCTGGGGGGTGTGAAAGGTTAGTTTGATGAATTTCATCTGCATGAGTCCTAGCCTGTTCCCATACCCACCTGTGCTCCTCAGGAAGTAAATTATTAGAAAGTATCATGTATATATCAAGAAAGGTGAGACTATAAGATTGAGTTATATATTGAAATTGTTTAATAAAGGAAGCAGAATTAGACGTATAAGAACCCAGCTTACTTTCTATCTGAGAGAGTTCTGCTAGAGAGAATGGAACATGAACTTTAACCAGTCCATCCACACCCGCCACCTCTCACAAAGGGAGAACAGTGGAAGGGTCTGGATGGCTGGAATCAGCTGATTTAGCAGCTCGAGAGTGGGTGGTAGGGGGAGTGAAGTTTCGAGCCAGGGCAGGGCTTTTGGAAACAGCCGCTGCCTAGGAAGAAACAGCTTTAGAAGAGGAAGAGTCTGGAGGGGGAGCAGAAGGAACGGTTGTTCTAGGAGTTGGAGCCGGAGGTCGAATAGGTGGAGGTTCATTAGCAGGGTCTAAAGTTAGAGATTCCAGAGTCAGAGAATTCTCTGGTTTAGGCATAGCTAACAGCATATGACCAAGAGAAAAAGAATCTAAAAGAGACGGTTTAGCACTGAGAAAGAAAAACGCTATCACATAGGGCAACTCTTTCCATTTGCCTGATTGCTGACAGTGATTGGATAGCTTCCGTAAAATATCGGGATCCAAGGAGCCGCTCAGTGGCCATTTTTTTTTGTTATTTTCTAAAGCATACTTTGGCCACTTTTTTGAACATAGACGAGTTAGCTTAGAAATCTTTATGTAAGGCATTAAACTGAGAGGTTTTAAAGCTTCAACAAGACAGCTTAATGGAGAGGAGGGACTGACAGGTTTGGAAGCCTTGTTTCCCATGTCTGTAGCAGAGAGGCAGAAAAATAAAAAAATAAAAAAATTAAACGTGTTCCGGGGCCAAGGCCCCAGGTTTTCCCCAAGGCCAAGGACGGATGCCGGGCACAGGCTGCTCCTTGGCTTGTCAGCCACAGAAGCAGGGTCCCTCCTTCATGGTGAGGAAAGGATTCCTGGGGAATCCTGCTTTGTCAAGCTGGGGACGTGTCGGCCTCACATGGCTCCCAGGATGCACCCAACGGCGGTGGTCCCAACGCGAGAAATATCTCAGGCTGCAGACGTGGGAGATGGCTAGAAATCTTAGGCCTGCAATAGGGGCCGACCGTAGCCAAGGAAGACTGTGGCCGGGGTTTTTCCAGTCTCAAGAATACATGTGAGGCGCTGGATGATCAATGGTCATTCTCACAGATTCAGGAAACCGTTTACAATGGCTGAAAAGTGGGGGGACTCACCAATCGAAGAAAGAGGTGTTGGATGCAATTTGGATGCAGTTCAGGCGAATGGAGAGCGGTCTGTCGCTCTCTATTCCCCGGTTCACGGGTTTCCAGGTGCAGGGCGCCCAGAAGCACCTGCTCGGTTTTGGCACCAAAATGTTTAGTTATTTGGCCGCGTTGTGTTCTTACCCTGCAAGGAAATGTCACGAAACATGACAGAATCCACTAATAAGAGTTTTTTTTTTTTTTTTTTTTTTTTTTTTTTTTTTTAAGATTTATTTATTCATTATGTATACAGAAGAGGGTGCCAGATCTCATTACAGATGGTTGTGATCCACCCTGTGGGTGCTGGGAATTGAACTCAGGACCTCTGGAAGAGCAGTCGGTGCTCTTAACCTCTGAGCCATCTCTCCAGCCCAAGAGTTTTATTAGAGATAAAGGGACAGAGAGTGCACAGACCTGTGGGAGAGACACATGCGTGGAGAAGAAGACGGAACCGGGAACATGGCGCTCGGTTTTTAAAAGGCTGGGCGTGGCCAGGTCACGTCACTACTCCATGCATGTGCGTAGATCACATGGCCACATTGCGTGCTTACGTCGCCATGAAACATCATGGATCCTGGTCACGCGAGACGCCTTGACCCGGAAATGGCTATCTTGATCTGGAACTGGCTAGGCGGAGGTGTCCAGGTCCGCTGGGCATCCTGGTTATGAGAGACACCCTGACCTGGAAATGCCTATCCTGACCTGGAACTGGCTAGGCATAAGTGTCCGCCTGGTATATATGACCGTGGGGGCATGTTGTGAACCCTTCAAAGTTACCTCTTAAAATCCTGTGGAGATTGTATATAATGCTTTCATAGATAGCATATGTAAAACGGACCATAGAAATAGAAGCTGGTGATAGAATCATTCAATTATTATTGCTTCCATATCTTAAATGCAAAGTGGTACCTATATGCAGAACTAGAGGATTTGGAAGTACATGAGAAGAGGTGTTTTGGCAAACAGTCATTAATGATGAAAGACTTAAATTAAAAGTAAAATTAAATGGGATTGAGATCGAAGGATTACTGGATTCTATAATTTCACAAGAATCCTGGGATCCCAACTGCCCTCTACAAGAAGTCTCCACTAAATTTGTTGGCATTGGAACATTATCTCAAGGAAAACAGAGTATAGAGTGGATTAAATGTACAGGGCCAGAAGGACAGGACAGGATATCAAAGCCTTATGTGGCTGATATAGCCATTAATTTATTGGGAAGAGATTTGTTACAACATTAGAGACCACAAATTAATGTTCCTACAATTTGGAAAACAGTTCATAAATTGATGTTTAAATTGGAATATATTCCTGGAAAGAGCACCGGGAAGAATTATAAGGATAGATCACAGGCTATGCAGTTTGTACAAAGGCAAGACAGGACAGGAATTGGCTATCCAAATTTAGAGTAGGGGCCACTGCTGGTATCCCGACTTTGTGTCAATATTTTGTAAATACACCACTCAAAATGACTCATAAAAAATTCTCTCAATCTATTATTTATCATTATATGGATTATATTTTATTGGCTGCTTCTGATACAGATACCTTAGAAAGAATGTTTAATGTAGTACAGAAAATTTTATCTGGTTGGGGATTACAAATTTCTCCTGAAAAAATACAAAGAGGAGATTCTCTTAGCTATTTAGGCTATAAATTAAGTAAACTGAGAATTCAGCCGCAGAAGGTACAGATTAGGAGAGTCTGACTGCATACTCTTAATGATTTTCAAAAATTATTGGGAGACATTAACTGGTTGCGGCCTACAATTGGATTGTCTACTCAAGAATTAACAAATTTGTTTTAAATTCTGCAAGGTGACTCAGATTTAAACAGGCCAAGACAGTTAACAGCTGAGGCCAAAAAAGAATTAGCCCTGGTAGAACAAAAGTTACAAACTGCCTATGTGGACAGATTAGACCTTACAAAGAGGTTTATTTTAGTAATTTTACCTTCAAATCATTTCCCTACTGGACTCATTACACAGAGAGAGGATTATATTTTGGAATGGATTTTCTTAGCTCACAAACAGAGTGAAAAATTTAAAACCTATATAAAAAAGGTTTCTGAACTAATCATAAAAGAAAGATTAATACTTCGTCAATTGTCAGTTATGGATCCAGCTGAGATTATGGTACTCTATATCAATGCTGAAATTAGGCAATTGTTGAGAGATCTAACCATGGATTCATGTGAAGCCACATACCTGTGCCGTGACAAACAGCAACAATGCTTTATGTTGTAATGTGCAGGAAAAAAAATGTTTCATTTTACTAGAGACATATGTCAGTCTTAATTTGTACAACTATCCTGGTGATAACTGTAACTTCTAACAAATGTATGATTACAAAATCAGCCTTTTCAGAACTCAAAGCAGTTGCCCATTGAAATCCTCTATGGTATCATGTGCATATTTTAATTTTCCAAATTTTGCAAAATTAAACACATCAATTGGTCAAATTTCATTTCTGAGTAGCTCTTGTGTTACTTCCTGTAGGTAGTGGACTTTGGTTATACAAGGAACAAGTAAGACATTTTCTTATAATTTCCTTGGCTTGTTGCAAAGTGATGGAAAAGTCCTTTTTCAAATCCTTGAGGTTGACATGGTGCTTCTTATGAAATTCTGAGATATCTAGCACATTTCCTGCTAACTGATTAGTTTCATCATTACCTTGTGCTAGAGGGCATGGCAGACTGGTATGGTACTGATATAGGTTATATATATGGGATTATTGCCATTCCCAACTATTTCCTGTAATTGTATAAATAATGAAGTTAATTTGGAATCATTAGAAAATTTAGCAGTTTCATTATGTAAAACAACTCTTTTTGCATATTGACAGTCAATAACTATATTAAGAGGTAATGAAAAATCCAATAATACAATGAGAATATCATATAATTCTGACTTTTGAATAGAATCATAAGGACTTTGAGACACTTTACTTAAATTTCCTGACATATAACTTGCCTTTCCTGATTTGTTTTCATCAGTATAGAATGTAGGGGCTATAGAAATTGGTGTTCCCTGTACAATGTGAAGAAGGATTTAGTTAGTTCTCTTTATAAACTGAATTCTCTTGCTTTTGGGATATTTGTTGCTAATCTCTCCCAAAAAATATTGTAAGCTCTTTGCCATTGTTCATTTTCTGCCCATAAAGAGGAAATTTCAGCTTTAGTAAAAGGCATCAACTCAGAAATTTTTTCTACATAGGACTTTAATTTTTTACTCTGTTTTTGTAGTAAAACACCCATTCTAAGATATGATCTTATCTCTATAGTAGAATTCTTATAGGTGAATGCATAGAAGGTAAAATAACCAGAGAACAATCAAGTTCTGGATCCAAATGATCCACATGTGCATCCTGTAATTTCTTTTCTACCAGAGCCAATTCTCTTTCAGCTTGAGCTGATAATTGTCTTGGACTATTTAAGTCCTCATTACCCTGTAAGATTTGAAATTAATTACTTAGTTCTTGAGTTGTTAATCCAATTGTGGGACATAGCCAGTTAATGTCTCTCAGCAATTTGTGAAAGTCATTAAGAGGCAGCAATTGATCTCTCCTTATTTGGATTGAATTTTCTATTTTCTATCCTAGGTAATTAATAGAATTTCCTCTTGGTATTTTTTCAGGAGCAATTTGTAATCCCCAGAAAGGCAATATTTTCTTTACTATTTCAAATATTTTTCTCTAAAGTATCTACATTTGAATCACTTAGTAAGATATCATCCACATAATGATAAATTATAGACTGAGGAAACTGTTTATGAATCATTTCCAATAGCTGTTGCACAAAATATTGGCACAGGGTAGGGGCTGTTTAATATCCCTTGTGGAGGAACTTTTCACTGATATCTTTTAATTGGCTGAGAATTGTTATAAGTAGGCACTATGAAGGCAATTTCTTCTCTATCCTGTTTCTGTAAAGGTATAGTAAAAAATTGATCTTTTAAATCAATCACTATAATAGATCCATCTTTTAGGTAATAGAGAAGGAAGGGAAATTCCAGGCTGTAGAGAGCCCATTGGCTGAATTACTTTACTTATGGCTCTCAAATCTGTTAACATTCTCTATTTTTCCAAACTTTTTTAAAATGACAAATTGAATTCCTAAGACTGGTTGATTCTTCAATATGTTGAACATTTAGCTATTCATGTGCCAGCAGTTCTAAGGCTTGTGATTTTTTCTGATGTCAAAGGCCACTGTTACACCCAGACAGGTTTTCAGACAATCATTTTAAAGATGGGGTTGTTGGTACCTTTGAAATATCAGCAGCTGTTGTGCCCTGTTTGTATACAACCTGAATGGTCAGTGACTGTTCTTTATAATACCTTTTAATATTTTCCCCAGAGACATATATCAGTTTATGTTTTTTTCTGAGATTGGAGGTATGTTAATCTAGGTATTCCATTGCTGTAACAAATCACATCACCATAAATTCATTGCTATGTCAGCCACATACAGCTTTAATTTTCCTCTCTGTCATTCCATCCCTATACATTCAACCCATCTTATACTTTGTTTTACTTGAGATAAAGTTCAATCCCTAAAAGATGAACATTTATCTCCTGAAGAGTCTGATTTTAATGCCAAGATTCTGGTTTGATTGTTTTTACATCTGCCCCCATGTCTACAAGACCCTCAATTACAATGCCATTTCTATGTATTTTTAACTTTGGTCTTTGACCATTTATAGAAGTTTGCCAAAATATTTGATTTATGATTTCTCCTGAAATTTTTGTTTTTATCTTCTAAAGCTGTTCTATCATTCAGAGTAGTATGTTTTTTGTTTGTTTGTTTTTGTTTTTTTACAACAAGCATTAGGTCCTTTAATTGCTCTGGGAAGGAGTTTTTCCCATAGTTACAGGGAATGACTGAACCAAATTTGACATGGGGGTCTACTAGAGTCCTCCCAAGATATTTCTTTATGGCAAAGGGTTACTTTGTCTGTCCCTTGTTGATCTTCATTTATTGGTCCAATGTTTGCCTTTACTGCACCTTCTACATATTCCAGATGACAGGGGCCTTCTGTTTGGATCATTCCTAGGAAAAAACATTGTTTCTAGGAATTCCTTGCCTAAAATCTGTTTTTAGGTGGCTTTGTTTACCACAATTAAAACATCTGACATTTTAATTTTTCTTCAAACCTTTGAAAATCACCTCTCCTATCCAATTATCACCATGGTTATGAGATTCAATATTGACTGTACCTTGGATCCATTTCTCTATGGGTGTTGATCTTGCCTTTAAAGGCCTAATTACCCTTTTGCATTGTGAACTACCATTTTTTTCTTCTTTTTTTGTTTCTCAAGACAGTGTTTCTCTGTAGCTTTGGAGCCTGTTCTGGAACTCATTTTGTAGACCAGACTGGCTCGAACTCACAGAAATCCACCTGTCTCTGCCTCCTGAGTGCTGGGATTAAAGTTTTGTGTCACCACTACCTGGCTGAACTAGTATTTTCAAAAGCTAAAGATTCAATTAGTATTTGTCAAGCTTCTGGATTTGTTCTATTTACTGCTGGAGTAAATCTTTGTAAAAAATCTATGAAGATTTCTTTTAGGCCCTGTATAACTTTAGTAAATGACTCAGTTCTCTTTCTGACTTCTTCAACTCTGTCCCAAGCATTCAAAACTACTGTAAAGAATAGAGCCAAGATGTGATCATCATATATAGACTATCTTTGTACATCAGCATAATTGCTCTCTCAAAGAAGTTAGTCTTGGGAGATTGCCATACCTCTAGCCATACTTCATTGTTCAATGGTCCTAGCTTCATCTTTCCACCAGGTCCTCCACTGTAATTGAGGACCAGGTCCCAATACTGCTATAACCAAGTCTTCCCAGTCTTGTGAGATAATTTTGTTACTAGTTGCCCATGAATTTAACATCTGCCTCACAAAAGGTGAATGCATATGAGACTATTGCTTCCTTAAATCTTTTAAAATCAAGCATTTCCACAGGAATCCAGTGAGTTCTTCCATAGCTTTGGGAATACCTGTCATTTGGAAGCTGTTCCTATGTGGTGACTGGATAAATTATGGTTGGTTATTTGATAACCTTGGGCTGTTCCTCTCTAATTTCATAATGTAATGGTGAGGTTGGTTCTCCTTTAAATTCTTGTGTCTTTGTCTGAAAATCTCTATTATCTGCTTTAATAAGTTTTTCTAAGTCTTGCAACTTATCAATCAAAATTGCATTATTTTCATTAGTAATTAGTTGTAGGGCTTATTATCAGAGGTAACCTTTTCTTTCTTTTTTTTTTTTTTAAAGAATTTTTTAATTGAAGATTTCTTTATTTATTATGTACACAGCATGTATGACTGCAGGCCAGAAGAGGGCACCAGATCTCATTACAGATGGTTGTGAGCCAAGATGTAACCTTTTCTAAGGCCTGTATCTTAGCAGTCAATTTCTCATATTTGACACTGATATCAACCAACAATTTTTTATGGATAAAACAGGAATTACTGAACCAATAATAATTATAATTGACATTATGTAGATCAAAGTTAAGTTAATTATTCCCTCATTTAATTGTTCCATTTTTAAACAATCCATTGTGGAATCATACAGAGACCTAACTCCCTCCATTATAATATCGTTTCTTATGTTTAATATGGGAAAACACTCTGATTTTTTTAAAAAACTAATTCCATCCTTTAAGAATTCCCAGTTGTCTCACTAAATCTGCTAAGGATGATGGTAAAGTATGAGGCTGACTGCAGCAGGGAATACACAGTACACAACTTGGCTGAGAACAGCTGCAGCTGCTCACATGGAGCTGTGAGCTGAGAGTGTGTGATGGTTGCAACAACAATAGAAACCCAAGCAGGTGTCAAAATGGCTACCTAGTGTGGCAGCAACCTGATAATGTGGTCCAGGGGAAGCCAGCAACCTATGGGGAGAGGAAGCCAGCTGTCTGAAAAGCTGGCACAGGGGTCCTTGCAGAAGAAACACTGTGGTGGGAGATGCCTGAAGTCAGAACCAACCAGTTGTGGGTGGATAAGTCTGGTGGCATTTGGAGCCCATGTGCCTCTGGAGTTTGGGACCCGTGGAGTTTGGGTGGCAGCCAGAGATTTTTGTAAAGAGGCTACAGGAAGAAAATCTCAGACTCACTCAGAGGGCTTTGAGAAAGAAAGGGAAAGCCAGCCAGCAGTATGGTGACTGTGGTGGATGCAGCTCCTGTGTGCAGCTCTGGAGGGTGCCATTGGCTCTAAAGCCACAGGTGAGTAGCTATCTTGTGAATTTGTGACCCAAAAGTTGGACATCAAATGAAGCATTAACCTAATTAATCTTTATCAATTAAAAATCAGGAGTCAAATATCAGGGTAAGAACCCGAAAGATCACATGCCAAGAGCCATGACATAGTACAGCAGATGGCAATTAATATTCAGGTGTCAGGCCACCAGAAGTTCAACTCTCTGGTGGGAATGTCTTGTTCAAGCAAGGCTAATGAGAACATAGACTCCAGAATGTCTTTTGCTGTGCCTTCACATTGTTGCTGCTATATGCTTTTCTCTGGTATCTGATATGATGCATTTATATGTGGGGAGTGCCCCACTACCTGTGTTGTTGTGTGTTTATCTCATGATTACATCTCAATCTAATGGGTTTATATCTATGGATTGTCAGAAAGATGTTGTATAATTTTGACACAATCAGGGCCAATTGAGTTCCACTAAAAAGCTGTTTTATATTTACAGCTCAGGTTGACATAGGAAAATAGTTGAATTTCACCAGCTACCAAGACAGCTGTATACCATTAGCTGATATAAAACTTCAGAGTAGCTTTAGAGTAGACCAGGTACCTTGCTAATGGCAAGTTATTCATATTTAACAATGACCTGATAGGACACCTTACAGAAAGGCACTGTGAGAGGAAACAAAAATGGATGTTCCAGTTTGAAAATATACCTAGGTCCCAATGAGAAAATGCCCCTAGGTTTCCCCTTAGTAGTTTCAAAGTTGTACAAATATAGCATGGCTTTTCCATACACCCTTTACCACATTTTCTCTATTGTTTTTCCCCTGCATTGCCAGAAATGAGTGATTACAGGACTATATTGAACAGATCCAGTTTCACTAATTTTCCTCATGGAGGCTATCCTGGTCCCAGAATTGCAGTGGCCAGCATCTTTCCAGGTTGGGCTTCCTCACTGGTGGGCTAATGCAGTCTGGTTTGACTCAGTCCATGGAAGACTCCATGGACTAAACCTCTGAAAATGTAAACCATGCTAATTAAATGTGTTCCTTTATAAGAGTTGCTGTGGTCATAGTGTCTCTTCACAGCAATAGAAACCCTAACTACACTTACTTCAGTTTTGTTTCTATCCCATCCCAGATGGTCTTTCTCTATTGCTGCTCCCCAAGCTACTCACAAGATGGGACAGAATGAGTCTCCTGTGAAGGGTCCCAGAATAGTGGAGAAGCTAAATGTCTTTCTTCAGCTTGCTTTTGCAACTGTGGAACCTGTGAGTCCTGAGGCATTCCCTGTGTGTGGTGTTGTGCTTACTTGAAAGAGGAGTGATGTAGATGCAAAAATTCAGTTTCTGTACTGTTTACTGTGGCTTTCCCATTTCTGTGGTCCAGTGTGGGTGTTTCAGCCTTCATCTTGATTTCTAGAGTACTTATGGGGTTAGTCTTATCTGTAGATAGTTATTAATTGGATTGTTTTGAGAGATGGGATAAAAAACTGGAAGAGTCTTCAGCCATGCTATTGATGTCATTCATTAATAATTTTTTCTTAACATTTATATTAAGGATAAAACTGATTTGTCTAGCATCACGACTGAACATAAGAATTTTGAATTGGCTGTGCATTTACATTTATCTATGGGTTCATCTTTCCATATTTTATGTTATTAATTAGCATAGAACTTAAGCTCTTGGTTAGGGTACATGGTAAACAAGGGGTACAGCTGGTAATATTCTCAGGTCAGTCTACATGAAATGACTCTGAGATCAGTCTCACTACACCACTGTCTCCTGAACAAGTCCTGGTCCCTGCTCTATAGAGCATCTCAGTAGAACGGGGAGATCTGCAACCTCTCAGAAAGTAGTGGGATGTAAATGCTAGGAGATGGACCAGTACTGGGGGGTATGGAGGGGAGGAAGGGCAAGTTCTACTTTGTCTGGGCCAGTGTATGATTCATGGTTACTTCAGACCATACTTGATTGCATCAGAAGCCAAGGTGATTATGGCCACTGGTGCTTTTTGTGACACTAGCATCAAGGTCAAGCACATTTTTTTTCCTGTCTCAGACCATCTAGTCCCATCACAGACTCCCTCCCATGGGCAGTGTAGGAAATTAGGCAGTCAGTCCATGCTGACTCCCTTTCTCACTAGAAGTTTGGGCTGTTTCCCTCTGGGTATCACTCTTGTTGATAGATATACATTTTCCTTATTTTTCTGCTGCTTGAAGACAAACATGCAATAGATCTTTTGGTTATAAAAACTTCTTCCTGTGTTTTGGATATTAGTCCTTGTGGACCAACAGCAAGGGCTCAGGGAATAGGTTTGAACAGAAGGTGTCTGAGCTCATCAGTGGCTATAACACGTCAGAAGAAGATGAAAAATTATCAGTTGGCACTAGATTTGTGTGTTCATGGTAAATATGTATGAAGTTGTATTTTATGAATAATTTATAAAATGTATTAAAACTTATAAATTAAAAAATAAATATAGTGTATTTAGTAGGCAATTGATTGATATAACCACAAGAAAGACAGGTGTAGATTACACATTTTGGGGAAGCATTGCCTTTTGATAGTGTGTTTGCATGTGCTGGGTTTGTGCTCTGACTGCTTGGTTGTATGAGTATCTGTGTATATGTAGTATGCACTTTTTTGAGAAATGACTAGGTATAACATTCATGGTGAGTGTGGTGTATGGTGATATTTATCAGTTGTGTGCAAATTCATGTGAAAGTGACATAATGTCTTCTAGCTAGGCTGAATTCAGGTCATAGAATGACTATCAGTCAGAGAGGTCTATGATTGCTTGTTTGTATGTGACTATGTAACATTCATACTTTAATCTGGTATGCAACCAAAGTTATGGTACACCGATAACATATATTTGTGTACACATGTGTGTTTTTATGCTGTTTTATCTTATTTTAGTCTGGTCCCAGATGGGTCCTCCTTAAGCTAAATGGGCAGATTTTGGCCATATGACTTGAAGCTACCCAATTTCTGCATGGGCCCTTTCCTTTTTTATCCTTTAACAATGCCATTACATTCTTAGGACCATGATAGTGGCTAAATTCTTGGGCTCTGATCTCATACACATCTTGGTTCAAATCTCTAGTTTTCATCCTTCATAGCCTCAGTGACATTGGAGTTGAACTCTGTGAAGCTCAATTGCCTAAACTGTAAAATGCGACAAAACCAAATATTTACCCCAACATGTGTTATGAGCATGCAAAGTATGTCAGACCAGCTCATGAGTCATTTCTTAACTGTCCATGGGGGAATGATTTTGGCAAGAACAGAGGAGGCAGTCTCCTTTAAGACCCTTTGTCAAACTCCGTCTCCCTACATTTCCTTTTCATTCTTGAAGGTGTTCAGCTGTCTATTTTATACAGAGGATGGTTTAAATCAAGGTCATCCTTTTGCTTATTATACCATCAAATTTGATTATTCATTTGACCTCTAACCTTTGTATTTTCTTCCAGAGATGCTTAAGTTTCAAGATTTAGTAAACACCAGGGGGTTGTCAAATCTCACCTGGATGTCTAAGTTACCGTGTTATTCTCTTTTCCACCAAGATGACCACCTGTTCTCTCTGCTCCTTTCGGCTCTCAGAGAGGATTATCTACCAGGTACCAGATCCTTGGCACAATGTCCATTCCCTGGATTCCATTTTCCTGGCTTCTGTATGTGATCTGTGACTCAACTCTCACTGGATAAAGTACCAAGCTGCATTCCAGGAAACACTCAAGATCAGGATTCACCAAGCACTGTGTGTTCTTCATTGTGGCTTCAACACCCTTTTCACACTAAGGACATAAAACAAAAACAAAAATCCCACACAGACTAAACTTTTGTAAACTACATTACAAAAGCAATGTCTACTTTATAAGCACATGTGAATGTTTACTTCCTGTTGGAATTAAACCACATAAATATTCCTTGCAAATTTAATGTCTGATGTGACTGTACATTTTGGTTTTCCCAGGAAAGGTTTGATATAGAACTGGTGTACTGATATAATTATTATATAACTAACCTTCTACCCTCAAACATTAGAGTAAATAACAAACTACAGGGTCATTCTAGGTATGTATGTTGGCAGATAATTAAGTAGGTGGCACAGTGTGACTTTGAAGTTCTGAAATAGTTTCATACATGACTAATACTCCTCTCTCTTTAGAGGTTTTTAATTTTTTTTTGAGATGCATAGCTGATGCTAGTCTTCTGTCTTGGCTTCCATACATCATGGCGTCTACCTTGAATCTGATCACACTAAAGTTGTCTGGAATTGTGACAGCATCAAGTCTTACTTCAATGCCATGGACCAACTGCTTAATCACCTGAGATTTAGTTCTCTGATCCCCAAATCTGAGAATATAATGTTATCAGTGCCTGTACTAGGCTCATTCAGCACCAATTATGATCAATCTGATGGTAAATGTTGGGAATTAGTTATAATTGGATGGTTATGAATCTACTAGACCCTCAAAACCATGCAGCATGACAAAGTTCATTTAACACAAGAAAAACAGGTATAGATTGCATGTCTTGGGGAAGCATTGCTTTCCTATCTTCTCTTCATCTCTCTCTTATAATAAACCATTTCTGTACGGATGTAGCATCTGGGTTGTGAATGTCCTCCAGCCATCCTGTCTCCATGCCCACATGGAGTGGGTCACCCGCCAGCCTGCCACTTCATCTCCCCAGCATGCCAGCATGTTTCCCTGCATGTGTGGGATACCCTCAGGGGACCCCCAAGTAAAAATTCATAACACTGTTGCCTGAAAGATCTAGGACTCTCAGCTACTATTTCAGCACCATGTCTGCCTGAACACTGCCATACTCCCTGTCATGATAATGGACTAAACCTCTGAAATTATGAGACACTCTAATTAAATGTTTTCTTTATAAGAGTTGCCATGGTCATAGTATGTAGTCACAGCAACAGAAATCCAAACTAAGATGGAAGTTGGTACCAGGAGTTGGGTATTGCTGTGATAGGCCTATCCATGTTTTTGTTTGGAGGAATTTGGACTTAGTTACTTTGGGTTTGGAAAGCAGTGGAATGTTTTAAGCACTGCTGAATGGACCATATTAGTAGAAGCATGAAAGACAATGGTGCTGAGTTATTTGAACTGTTGGAGGTTCACTTAAGAGGTTTCAGAGGAGAAGAATTTTAGTGTGTTGCCTAGAGATTGTTCTTGTGATATTTTGGTGAAGAATGTGGCTGCTTTTTGCCCTTGTCTGAATCATCTGTCTGATGTTAAAGTGAAGAGTTTTGGATTAATTCTGTTGGCAGAAGAAATCTCAAAATAGCCTAGTGTAGACTCTGTTTTTAGGTTACCAGTATTAACTCTAATGAAATATATGAATGAAAAGGAGCAAGCTGAGCAAGGAAAAATATTTGAGGAGAAAAGGAGCAACAGAAAGTTCTGTGTTCAAGGAGATAGACAGATTAAGAAATGGAATAAAGGGAGTGGTGATCAACTCCTTGTTTCATTGGTTCTTTGTATTATTATTTTTTGTTTCTATTTTATTGATTTCAGTCTTTAGTTTGATTATTTCTTGTCATCACCTCCTTTTGGGTTTTATTTCTTCTTTTTGTTCTAGAGCTTTCAGGTGTGCTGTTAAGTTATTAATATGAGGTCTCACCAATGTTTTTTTGTAGGTACTTAGTGCTATAAACTTGCATCTTAGAATGCCCCTTATTGTGTCCCTTAAGTCTGAGTGTGCTGCATATTCATTTTCATTCAATTCTAGAAAGTATTTAATTTCTTTCTTAATTTCTGTCTTGATCCATTTTTCATTCAGTAGAGAGTTGTTCAGTTTCCATGAATTTGTAAGCTTTTTGTTGTTGTTGGAGGTCAGCTTTGATCCATGGTGGTCAAATAGGGTGCAGGGTGTGTTTCAGTTTTCTTATATCTGTTAAGATACACTTTGTGTTTGAGTGTATGGCTAATTTTGGAGAAAATTTTATGAGGTGCAGAGAAGAAGGTGTATTCTCTTGTGAATTGTTCTGTAAATATCTGTTGGATCCATTTATTTTATAACTTCAGTTAGGTCCAGCATTTCTCTGTCAAGTTTTTGTCTGGATGATTTGTCTTTAAAGGAGAGTGAGTATTGAAGAAGTGTGAGGGCCAATATGCTGTTTAAGCTCTAGTAGTGTTTCTTTTACCAATTTGGTGACCTTGTGTTTGCTATATAGATGTTAAGAATTGCAATGCTCTCTTGGTGGATTTATCCTTTGATGACTATGTAGTGTCCTTCCCTATCTCTTATGATTAGTTTTGAAGTCTATTTTGTCTGATATTAATGTGGTTATACCAGCTTGCTTCTTAGGTCCATTTACTTGGAATGTCTTTTTCCATTCTTTTGTCCATCATCCTGTGGTGATGTCTATCCTTGATGTTAAGGTGTGTTTCTTGAATGCAGCATAAAGATGGACCCTGTTTTCCCACACATTCTGTTAGTCTGTGTCTTTTTATTGGTAATTTGAGACCAATGATGTTGAGACATCAATGAGCAGTGTTTGTTGAGTTCTGTTATTTTGTTGTGGTGGTATGGATTTTTTTTATCCTCCTCTCTTGATTTGCTCATCTGGGATTATTTATTACTTGTGTTTTCTTGGGTGTGGTTAACCTCTTTAGGCTGAAGTTTTCCTTTCTAGTATCTGGGTTTGTAGACAGATACTGCTTGAGTTTGGTTTCTCCTTCCATTGTGATTCAGAGCTTTTCTGGGTCTAGTAGTCTGGGGTGGCATCTGTTGTCTCTTAGAGTTTGTAGAACATCTATCTGGCTTTTCTGGCTTTTAGAATCTCCATTGAAAGTCAGGTATTATTTTAATATATCTGCCTTTATATGTTAATTGATCTTTTTATCTTGCAGTTTTAATTAATTAACTAATTAATTAATTAATTTTGCTGTGTATTTTAATTATTATGTACCACAGGGAATTTCTTTCTGGTCCAATCTACTTGGTAGTCTGTATGCTTCTTGTACCATGATAGCCCCCTTCTTCTTTATTTGTGATTATTTTTTTTCAAGACAGGGTCTCACTGTATAGCTCTGGCTCTACTGGAAATCACTCTGTAGACCAGACTGGCCTCAAAAACTCACAAAATTGACCTGTCTCTGCCTCCTAAGTGCTGGGATCAAAGACATGTGCCACTGCTCCCAGCTTGGCACCTCCTTCTTTAAGTTAGGGAAATTTTATTCTATGATTTTATTTAAACTATTTTCTGTGCCTTTGACTTGTGTTTCTTCTCCTTCCTCTATTCCTATTATTCATAGGTTTGGTCTTTTCATAGTGCCCCAGGTTTCCTGCCTAGATTTCTTTAGATTTAACATTTTCTTTGATTGAGTATTCATTTCGTCTATCTTGACTTCAATGCCTGAGACTTTCTCTTCAATCTTGTATTCTGTTGGGGAGGCTTTCCTCTGAGGTTCCTAAATTTTCACTTCCAGTTTTCCCTCAGTTTAGGTTTTCTCTCTTGATTCTCTTCTCAAATGGTTTTCTTTATTTCATTCTACTGTTTGTGTTTTCATCCATGAATTTATTCATATCCTAAATAAGGACATCTAAAATATTCATAAAGGCTATTTTGAAGTCCTTATGTTGTGTATCAGCTATATTACATCTCTCAGAGCCTACTCTAGTAGGGTTGCTGGGCTCTAGAGGAGACATACTGTATTTTGTGTTGTTATTGATTGTGTTTTTATGTTGGCACCTAGGCATTTGGGTTTGGGATGACTGCAATTCTAGGTACTGATATCTGTTCTTGTCTTTCTTGGGTGGATGTTGTTCTGCTCCTTAGTTTCTATTGATCTCACTGGTTCTTAGGAGAGTGTGGTGGCTATGGGTTTCTTGGTAGAGAATGCTCTGAGATCCTATCAGTTCTGGGTAGAAAGTGTTTTTAGGTATTGGGATCTGACACTAAGAAATGGGGATGAGCTAGAAATGGGGGTAGGTTGGAGAGGGGATCAACTGGAGGAAGGAAAGCAGGGTATAACACCAGGATCTGTGTAGTCCTTTGGTAATGGGGCAGAGAGGAAGGGGAGGCTGTAGCAAATGGCCTGCTACAGAGCTGGTGATGAGACTGGGGGATTAGATCTGGAGATGAGGAGGGAGAGTGAATATTGCCTACTTGTTTCCATGGTTAGCATGGCCAACAGGTTCACAGGGAAATTCTGAGGGAGTTGGCAGCTGAGGTGAAAGGAATTAAATTCCTTATTTGTTCCCATCTGGTGTGTACACACAGAATAAGTCTCCTCTACTTCCACTATTACAAGTATTAAATTGATTAATTTAGAGAGGTTAGCTGAGCCTCACCTATTAGAACTTTCTGGGTTCAGATTTGACCTTAAAATCCCCAGAAACATTTTTTGGCAATCCAAGCTAGAAGAAAAGATGTTTTATTTGTTCAGTAGAAAGTTAACCCAGAATAGAGAGGAAAGATTGAATGGTCCTAGCAGCTGTTGGAATCATTTTATTCCAAGGACTCCTTATCTTTCCACTTCATCCCCACCAACTGCTCTTTGCTAAGATAGGGGGGTTTGAAGTGCACAGACCCTGAGGTCTGACACTGGATGAGTTTCTCTCTGATCAGGGCACTTCCAGCATCGCCTTTCCTTTAGTTTGAAGGCTATGTTAAGTTTGAGTTCCTTTTGAACCGTTTCTTTCACTACCATTTGTGTGGCTAGCTTTGCTCTAAAGAGTTCTTCTGAGTCCTTTGGGTTCTCTTGAATCACTGTTAAGATTATGTCACGTATACAAAAGGCCTTGCCAGTTTGGAAGCCTTTTTGAGTGTTGAATTCTGTAGAAATATTTGGGTGTCTGATGTATGATAGGGAAGCTTAAATTGCATTGGTAACAAGGTATAATGCAGCCTACAAGACCAGCTCTCAAACTGCTTCCCAGGGTTGCTAAGAGAATGCTTTTCAGGAGTGGGACTGTAGCATGAATTCTAAATTGGTCTTAATAATAAAATCCTGGAGCCAATCAGTAAAGGATCCAGCCACCAAAAAGACTTTTTTTTTTTTTTTGGTTTTTTGAGACAGGATTCTCTGTGTAGTTTTGGTGCCTGTCCTGGATCTTGCTCTGTAGACCAGGCTGGCCTTGAACTCACAGAGATCTGCCTGGCTCTGCTTCCCAAATTCTGGGATTAAAGGCATGCACCACAACTGCCCGGCAAGACTTCTTACCTCTACTGAATCTTCAGCCTGAAACGGCCAAGCTCCTGTCTCCACCCTGCCTTATCACTTCTTCTCTCCTCCCAGCCATATCACTTCCTGTTTCCTCTTCCCAAGTGCTGCAATTAAAGGTGTGCACCACCATTGCCTGGCCTCTAGTGGCTAGCTCCCAACTCTGATCTCCAGGCAGGCTTTATTTGTGAGAGCACAAACAAAATATCACCATATGGGACTAAGAAAAATTTATTATCTGTAATAAATTCACACACAAACTGTTTGAGTCATGCTCTTTTATTCTTCTGCCACAGCTTCAACTTTCCATAGCTTATATACACACACAACAGTGAACTTTGGCAATAAAAATGTTACAAGGCTATTTCTCAGGGTCACAAATCATTCCTTGTAAACACAATAAGAGACACATGCAGTATAAACTTGTCAGCTTTGATTAGTGGCCAGCTGCAGCTATGGTTGAAAAAGTTTGGCTTGTAACACTATCTCTTAAAGGAACAGCTAACAGGAGTT
Organism: Peromyscus maniculatus bairdii; assembly: GCF_049852395.1. Lineage (NCBI taxonomy): Eukaryota > Metazoa > Chordata > Mammalia > Rodentia > Cricetidae > Peromyscus > Peromyscus maniculatus. The sequence continues at coordinate 3,587,446 of NC_134855.1, read as the reverse complement.
ACAAAGGGAAAAAGCTAAACCATTGGAAATCTAAGGAAGAAGTGAAGATATTGTGCACTATTCTACATTTCTTAAGTGTAACTAATATTATAGGCTAACATTTTATGATCAGCAAAATGCAAAAAGCACTGATTTTTCCTGGCCCCAGGGAAACACAGCCATGGTTGGAAACAGTTTGCAAGTAGCCAATGGGCAAGCTCTCTCTAAGTAATTGTGGCAACCTGTGTAAAGCAAGGTGGAAGAGAACAGTGCTGATTTGCATCACCATTTTTTCCAAAAGCTGACTAGTATAGAAAAACGTCTCAGGTATAAAAATATGTTTTCTATCCTGTGCATAACACAAGGAGGGAACCTTGTAACTGTTTTGTTCACAGGTGAGAGGCTGAGCTATTTCCCTGCAGTTCTGGCCATCTGTGAAGCCTCTCCCATGGTAACTGGGCATAAAACTATTTCTCTCCATTCATGGTTAGTCAGATAGTAGCTTTTTGCTGTTATTCACATATATTTCAGGACTTAAACACAAACAGTTAGTAAACTGAGCCTAAAATCTTGTACCATAAACTGAGGTTAGAATGTTCATACAAAGTGTTAATTGCTAAAGGGTCAGAGCAGGGGAGTGCTGTGGGTCCCGTTATCAGCTGGACCCAATGGGGGAAGCTTAGGCCAATTTAGGTCACTTTAGTCTCTGAAAGACTTTGATTCAACAAACCAGACACACTATAATTCCATCCTTGAATATAATCTGTGAAAGTCCAATGTGTAATCTATCCACAGAGATATTTCATCTGGCCAAATTGCCCTTTCAATATAGCTAATTATAAAGAATAGGCTTCTAAGTTTCTCACAATATGGTGGAACAAGCACTTGACTATGAAGGCTTATTTTATTCACCAGAATTACACAGTGTAGGAAGAAGTCATCTTTCTGTTAGTACCCAGGAATAATTGTGCCCAGAAAGTGAAGAACACACTGCCGAGGTTGTGGGACAAATCCCATGGCTGTTTTAGAGCGGGACCATGGCATCACACAAGAGAATTACAGACAGATGCAGTCAGCTGATCATAGGCAATATTTCTCACAAGCCTTGCTCATGATAATTATAATTATAATTATTGATATTAATTACATTATGCTCATGATAATTATATTATATGCTCATGATAATTATAATTATTGATATTAATAATATTAATTGATAATTATTCAAGACTGTGCTCCTAATAAATGAAATTCTTTTGTGTCTGAAGTAAGCCAAACTTAAAATGAGTCAAAACTTAATCTGTTCCTAGAATTCCTGAATATACCAGAGTAGCAAATCTCTATTTGTAGATGTAACCAACCTTCTTATTAAATAAGAAACACAGAACCAATGCAAAGAAGAAAGCCAAGAGATCAGAGCTAAGAGCCTTACCCTTCACTGCTGCAGCTATCCTCTTCAGCCAAGAGACCTACTTCCTGTGTGTTTGTCTTTATATAGACTTTCTGTTCTGCCTTCTCATTGGTTGTAAACCCAACTACATGACTGCCTTGTCACTGCTTGTCTGTATGGACCTCCAGGTCTTCTATGGTTGGTATTGAGATTAAAGGTGTGTGTCTCCAATGCTGGCTATATCCTTGACTACACAGAGATCTACCTAGCTCTGCCTACCAAGTGCTGGGATTAAAGGCATGTACCATGAATGCCCAGCTCCACTATGGCTTACTATTAGCTCTGACCCCCAGGCAACTTTATTTATTAACATACAAATAAAATCACAATTCAGTACAAATAAAATATCACCATATTTCCTCTTTTCTATTTTAATAAAAAGGAAAAAGGAAAAAGCTTATAACTAACATAAGAAAAACTATATACTAACATACAGTAACTATATACAATATATAGAATTAATAAATACCTAAACAATGTCTAGTCCATTTGTATTTGACAAATTCAGAGAAAATAATTCCATTATCTATCCTATTTTTGTATGTCCAAAATGTACCTACTTCACTTTCTATCTTAACTAGTCTTCAACTATAACTAACTAATTTTCAACTATAACTAACTAATCTTCAACTCCCTCAGAGACCCAAGAAGGAAATAATATTACCTAACAAAAATAAAAACGGGAAGTACATGCAAGCAACTTCCAAAAAATTTGTGAGTTGACAGAAACAGCCAGCTGCCTGGACAGTCACCCGAGGTTGGGTGTTGGGGCATCATCTTCAGCCTATAGGCTTAGCATATCTGACAGACTCATTTGTGAAGTAGGATGTACATAAGGTCAATAGTTCGACCTCACATTGGGTGAGAGCAGTCCATGTACCAGAAACACCTGAATTCCACTAGTGTCCTGTCATGATTCAGGATTTTAAATTCCGGAAATTGTTGACAGTTTTTGATTTCAGCTGTCCATTCTTCTTGGCTGTGTGTGTATGTGGCTTCATCTCAGCATCCTGTTCTTCTCCATATCCCTCTATTAAATGCCAGTCTACTATTGAGAGGCGTGAGCTTAGTTACTCTTCAAGAATAACTGTTTCAGCTGCTGTTCCATTGCCCATCAGAAGCCATCGGCCCACTGCCTGTTCAGCTGCCTTCGAAGAAAAGGGCACTGTACCTTTTCTGGATTGTGAAGGCCACTTCAGGGATGGTGCCATATTGTCCTAGGCTTCAGAAGATGCCTTTTGATAAAGCCATAACCACACTTGTTTTGGCAAGAATCAGTAGTCCTTTGTTTTGTGTCCTGTCTGTCCTGTTTGCCAGCAGTTGATTCGAGGATACTTTGTGTCCAGTGGCTAACTTTTGCCACAATGAAAGTTAACTCCAATTGCAGTTTCTCCAATGCTCATATGATTATGAGACATGTCGGCTCCTGGCAGTACCAATCTACTTCAGAGAGAATGTCTCATAATCATAACAAAAAGAAAATTTTTCTAAGTTATTAAAACATTTTAAATGCCATGTTCTGTGGATCTCTGAAGGGATTGAAGATGACTTGTCTATCTAAAATATATCTGCTCAATTTTTAAAACATACCTAATATGACTACATGTTCTATTATAATGTGTAACTACTAAGTTTCATTTCTTCATATCCTAACAGTTGGTAATAATAACATTCAAGGACCAGAAAATTGCATTACATTGTTAAATGAATGGTATAAGTACAATTAGAAATATACATATAGCATTTTCTAACAATAACAATTTCAATATATATAATTTGCATATAATATAAAACAACCCAATCCAATGTAAAGTATTTAAAACTAGTAATTGTCTTTTTCTTTTTTTTTTATTTTTTTAAACGAGAACCTTAAATCTAATCTCCTTTGCTTAGTCTTTTTCCTAACCCTTGACAATAACTTGTAACCAACCCTCCTAAACAATGAAAATTATCCCAGACCCAAAACCCATTAAAAAGACCAAAAAACCACCCACCCCACACCACCTATTTGGGAATGTGGGCATTGTATTCTTAAAATTGCTTCCTGCTGGGTATGGGCGAAGTTATCTTTATCCTGAAAAGAAATAATTTAGGTTAATTGTCAAATTCTAGGAAAGATAACTATATCCTTCATTATCCAGTCTGTGTATAATGCCAAAGTTCGGGGTTTATCTCAAGTCCTTATTCAAGTAGTCTTTGAGACTGGATCATCCCAGCTAGCCATCTCAAAATTGCTCTGAGTACTTTGTTGTCCAAAGCTAATCTGTAGATAATGTTTGTCAGCTTAATGATATTATTATTGTCCATGTGGAATTGTAGTTGTGGGGCCCCATCTTCTTCCTGGAGACTTCAGTTAATGTTAGGCTTGGCCCTGATTTCCTGCAGAAAACTGATAAGAGACTCGCATATATATATATATATATGAAGCTAATTGAAGCCTTTTTCTTTATAAAACTAATTAGTACTCTATATGACCATTCATATCTTAACAAAGTTTAAAATGTATATATATATATATTAATCTTATAAATTCTGATATAAAATTCATACTTTAAGAAAAGTTTAAAGAATCAGAATAGAATCAAAGAGTTGAGATTAGTAATAGAATAGTCCCTTAATTAATTTGGCTTTTCTCCTGTCCCATAGCAGAAGATGGCTCTTTTCTTCTGGCATGATACAGGGAGTTTGCATTTCCCTTTTAACAACATGCTTGAGTTTAAAGAAGGAGAGAGCCATTCTCCAACTCTAAAGTCAGCTTTAAATTTTAATTGAACTGGGACTACAAGAAGACCAAAAGTGTTAAATGTCTTTAGAGAAGAGCAGAAACAAACATTTAGGAAGACTTATAAATTTTTTTTAGATGATATACCCATACGCCATTTCACTCTGTTTCCTGGGATAGATGGTTTGTCCCTTTTCTTCAGTTGTCTCATTTGTCCTGTGTTCTTCAGATTCCTTAACCTTCATTCTCCTAAAAGACAAAAACAAAAACCTTTCCCCAAGACTAATTTTGGGGATGTTCCTTTTTGGCAAGTTGTTATCTGATTAAATGAAAAGGCATGTGTTACTGGTATAAGTTAGTTTAAATTGGATGTTCATGCTGGTTGATGAACTATCACTTCCTCTAATTAAGAGGTCTCTCTTGTTCAAATAGAACCTTTATCAATTTTGATGGTACCCACAGTTTATTTTCTCCTGTAGAAACAAAAGCAAAACCTCATCCCCAACGTAACACATATCCTGGTTTCCATTCTGAGGTCAGCACATCCTTAAAGTATACAGGCTGATTTAATTTGGTAGTTTTTTCTATTATCCAATGTCTCTCTGCAGCTGTTGTTTCTTTCTCATTGGCATTGAGAAAATTCAAAGTTAATAGAGCATTATGCAGTCTATTTCTTGGGGTTTTTGTTACCCATTTCTGTTTATTTAGCATATCCTTTAGAGTTCTGTTTGATCTTTCTATAACTGCTTGACCTGTAGGATTATGTGGTATGCCTGTAATATGCTTTATATTGTAATAAGCAAAAAACTGTTTCATTTTAACAGAGACATATGATGGAGCATTGTCAGTTTTGATTTGTGCAGGTATACCCATGATGGCCATAACTTCTAGCAAATGAGTGATTACAGAATCAGCTTTTTCAGAACTCAAAGCAGTTGCCCATTGAAATCCTCAATAAGTATTGATGGTGTGGTGTACATATTTCAATTTTCCAAATTCTGCAAAGTGAAACATGTCCATCTGCCAGATTTCATTCCTCTGAGTACCCTTTGGGTTACATCCTGCTGATAATGGCATTTGATTATAGAAGGAACAAGTAGGACATTCTTTACTATTTCTTTGGCTTGTTGCCAGGTTATGGAAAAACTTTTTTTTAAACATTTACTATTGACATGATGTTTTTAATGAAATTCTGAGGCCTCCAGCACATTTCCTATCAATAATTTATCAATCTCATCATTGCCTTGTGTTAGAGGGCCTGGCAGACCAGTATGGGATTGGATGTGAGTTATATATAAAGGATGACTCCTTTTCCTGATTGTATATTGTAATTGATTAAATAGTGAAGTTAATTCTGAAACATCAGGGATAAATTCTGCAGTCTCAATATGTAATACCACTCTTTCAGCATACTGAGAGTCAGTTACTATGTTGAGAGGTTCTGAAAAATCCATTAATACCAACAGAATAGCATACAATTTTTTGATTTTTGAACTTAATTATAAGGACTTTGAACCACTTTACTTAAATTTTCTGATTTGTAACCTGCCTTTCCTTGTTTGTTGGCATCTGTATAAAATGTACGAACTCCAGATATGGGTTTTCCCGTACAATTCGAGGCAAGATCCAATCAGCTCTCTTTATAAGATCAATTCTATCACTTTTGGGATATTTGCTGTTAATTTCTCCCAAAAAATTACTGCAAGCTCTTTGCCAAGGTTCACTTTCTGTCCATAATTTTTCAATGTCCTCCTTAGTTAAAGGTACAACAATTTCTGCTGGGTCTATTCCTGCTAATTGACAAAGTCTCAATTTTCCTTTCCAAATCAAGTCAGAGATTTTTTCCACATAAGTTTTTATTTGGTAAAAATATCCATTCTATTATAATATCTTCTCTATGTATTAATATTCCTGTAGGAGAATGCCTAGAATGTAAAACAACCAAAATGCAATCCAGCTTTGGATCAATACGATCCACATGCCCTTCATGTACTTTCTTTTCTACCAAGGCCAATTCTTTCTCAGCTTCAGGTGATAATTCCCTTGGACTATTTAGGAGAATGCCTAGAAGGTAAAACAACCAAAATGCAATCCAGCTTTGGATCAATACGATCCACATGCCCTTCATGTACTTTCTTTTCTACCAAGGCCAATTCTTTCTCAGCTTCAGGTGATAATTCCCTTGGACTATTTTAAGTCCTTGTCACCTTCTAAGGGTTTGAACAAATTATTCAGTTCATCATTTTTTACCCCAACAATATTTCGTAGATGAGAAATATCTCCAAATTATCTTTGAAAGTCATTAAGTGTCTGTAGTCTCTCTCTCCTAATTTATACATTTTGGGGTCTAATTTTTTGTAGCTCTATTTTATATCCTAAATAATTAATAGAATCTTGTAGATGTAACCAACCATCTTATTAAATAAGAAACACAGAACCCAAAAGACCCAGGATATCTAAAAGAATCCTATGCGATAAAGCAACCTTTGTAGGCATCACCATCCCTGACCTCAAACTCTACCATAGAGCTATAGTAATAAAAACAGCTTGGTACTGGTATAAAAACTGACATACGGACCAATGGAATCGAATTGAAGACCCTGACATTAATCCATGCACATATGAACATCTGGTTTTTGACAAAGGAGCCAAAACTATACAATGGAAAAAAGAAAGTTTCTTCAACAAATGGTGCTGGCATAACTGGATCTCAATATGTAAGAGATTACAAATAGATCCATATCTGTCACCATGCACAAAACTCAAGTCCAAGTGGATCAAAGACCTGAACATAAATCCAGTTACACTAAACTTAATAGAAAAGAAAGTAGGAAGCACTCTTGAATGCATTGGCACCGGAGACCATTTCCTAAATAAAACACCAACAGCACAGACCCTGAGCACAACAATTAATAAATGGGACCTCTCGAAATTGAGAAGCTTTTGCAGGGCAAAAGACACAGTCAATGAGACAAAAAGACAGCCAACAGAATGGGAAAAGACCTTCACCAACCCCACATCTGACAGAGGATTTATCTCTACAGTATATAAAGAACTCAAGAAACTAGACATCAAAATACTGAACAGTCCAATTAAAAAATGGGCTAAAGAGCTAAAGAGAAAATTCACAAAACAAGAATCACAAAAGGCTGAAAGACATTTAAAGAAATGTTCAACATCCTTAATCATCAGAGAAATGCAAATCAAAATGACTCTGAGATACCACCTTACACCTGTCAGAATGGCTACGATCAAAAACACCAATGACAGTCAATGTTGGAGAGGATGTGGAGCAAAGGGAACACTCCTCCACTGTTGGTGGGAATGTAAACTTGTACAACCACTGTGGAAATCAGTAAGGCGGTTTCTCAGAAAATTAGGAATTGAACTACCTCAAGACCCAGCCATCCCACTCTTGGGCATATATACCCAAGGAATGCTGATTCATACCATAAAGATACATGCTCAGCTATGTTCATAGCAGCACTATTTGTAATAGCCAGAACCTGGAAACAACCTAGATGCCCGTCAACAGAAGAATGGATGAAAAAAATGTGGTACATATACACAGTGGAGTACTACTCAGCAGTGAAAAACAATGAAAGCATGCAATTTGCAGGCAAATGGATGGAACTAGAAAAAATCATCCTGACTGAGGTAACCCAAACCCAGAAAGACAGTCATGGTATGTACTCACTCATAAGTGGATTCTAGATATAAAATAAAGAACAATCAGACCACAACTCATAGAACTATTGATGTTATATATATATAGCATGGAGGTCCCTAGGATGACTGTGGCTTATAATAAATTTCGGTTTTACTCAATTATTGAAAAAAAATAGCCAAACGAATGGAAATACATGAACTATGAACCAAAGGCTGAGGGGTCCCCAGCTGGATCAGGCCCTCTGAATAGGTGAGACAGTTGATTGGCTTGATCTGTTTGGGAGGCAACTAGGCAGTGGGACTGAGTCTTGTGCTCATTGCATGAGTTGGCTGTTTGAAACCTGGAGCTTATGCAGGGATGCTTGGCTCAGTCTGGGAGGGCGGGACTGGACCTGCCTGGACTGAGTCTACCAGGTTGATCTCAGTGCTCGGGGGAGGCTTTGCCCTGGAGGAGGTGGGAATGGGGGGTGGGCTGGGGGTAAGGGGAGGGGGTGGGAGGGGGTGGGAGGGGGGAGTACAGGGGAACCTGTAGCTGATTTGTAGAACTGAATGGTATTGTAAAATAAAATAAAAGGAAAAAAATACAAAAAAAAAAAAAGAAAGGCTATGGATTCAATCAAGGTTTATAGAGATCAGGTTTGATTTGGGGAGACCCCTGGGAAATCCTGGCTATAGACATAAATAAATAAATCTAGAAAAAAAAAGAAACACAGAACCAATGCAAAGAAGAAAGCCAAGAAGTCAGAGCTAAGAGCTAAAACCTTACCCTTCCTCCTTGGTGGTCCTACTTCTCCGAACCAGAGCTACTTCCTGTGTTAAAGTCTTTATATAGAGTTTCTGTTCTGCCTTCTCATTGGTTGTAAACCCAACCACATGACTGCCTCATCATGTCCTGTCTGTATAGTCTTCTATGGTTGGTATTGAGATTAAAGGCGTTTGTCTCTAATGCTGGCTGTATCCCTGAATACACAGAGACTTACCTAGCTCTGCCTACCAAGTGCTGGGATTACAAGCGTATGCCACCACCACCCTGTTTTCCTATGGCTTGCTAATAGCTCTGACCCCTGGGCAACTTTATTTATTAGCATACAAATAACATTTTAATACAAATAAAATATCACCATATTTCCCCTTTTCTATTTTAATAAAAAGAAAAAAGGAAAAAACTTATAACTAACATAAGAAAAACTATACACAAAAGTACAACTATATACAATATATACAAGTAATAAATACCTAAACAATGTCTAGTTCATTTGTGTTTGACAAATTCAGAGAAAATAATTCCATTATCTATCCTATTGTATCTAATTCACTTTCTATCCTAATTAATCTTCAACTATAACTAACTAATCTTCAACTCCCTCAGAGACCCAAGATGGAAATAATATTACCTTACAAAAATAAAAACAGGAAGTACATGCAAGCAACTTCCAAAAAATTGTGAGTGACAGAAACAGCCAACTGCTTGGACAGTCATCTGAGTTTTCTCCGCAGTGTTGGGGCATCATCTTCAGCCTATAGGCTTAGCATATCTGACAGACTCATTTGTGAAGTAGGATGTACATAAGGTTAACAGTTCAATCTCACATTGGGTAAGAGCAGTCTATATACCAGAAACACCTGAATTCCACTAGTGTCCTGTCATGATTCAGGATTTTAAATTCCGGAAATTGTTGATGTTTTTTTGAATTCAGCTGTCCATTCTTCTTGGCTGTGTGTGTATGTGGCTTCATCTCAGCATCCCCTTCTTCTCCACATCCCTCTATTAAATGCCAGTCTACTATTGAGAGGCGTGAGCTTAGTTACTCTTCAAGAATAACTGTTTCAGCTGCTGTTCCATTGCCCATCAGAAGCCATCGGTCCACTGCCTGTTCAGCTGCCTTCGAAGAAAAGGGCACTGTACCTTTTCTGGATTGTGAAGGCCACTTCAGGGATGGTGCCATATTATCCTAGGCTTCAGAAGATGCCTTTTGATAAAGCCATAACCACACTTGTTTTGGCAAGAATCAGTAGTCCTTTGTTTTGTGTCCTGTCTGTCCTGTTTGTCAACAGTTGATTCAAGGATACTTTGTTGTCCAGTGGCTAACTTTTGCCACAATGAAAGTTAACTTCAATTGCAGTTTTTTCAATGCTCATATTTTCTCTGAAGTAGATTGGTACTGCCAGGAGCCGACATGTCTCATAGTCATGACAAAAAAAATTTTCTAAGTTATTAAAACATTTTCAATGCCATATTCTGTAGATCTCTGAAGGGTTTGAAGATGACCTGTCTATCTAAAATATATCTACTCCATCTTGAAAACATATCTAATATGACTACAAGTTCTATTGTAATGTCTAACTACTAACTTTTATTTCTTTATATCCTAATAGTTGGTAATAATAACATTCAAGGACCAGAAAATTGCATTACAGTGTTAAATGAACCATATAAGTACAATTAGTAATATACATATATCATTTTCTAACAGTATCAATTTTTTTAATTGACTATCTTTTTTTTTTAAGATTTATTTATTTATTATGTACACAGAAGAGGGCACCAGATCTCATTACAGATGGTTGTGAGCCACCATGTGGGTGCTGGGAATTGAACTCAGGACCTCTGGAAGAGCAGCCAGTGCTCTTAACCTCTGAGCCATCTCTCCAGCCCGACTATCTTTTTAAATATTAAAATGAGGATAAGAAAAGTAATAAACTGAATAATTTGATCAATATTAATCTTCTCATATAGTTGTTCCATTGTCAGAGTGCCTAAAATTTCAAACAAAGTCCAATTTTCTTCCAATGTACACATAAAGCCCATTTTTTTAATGTAGAAAAAAAATTCTCTTTTAAATAGATATCTTTTTTTCCTTTTATTTCATTTTACAATACTATTCAGTTCTAAATATCAGCCACAGATTCCCTTGTTCTCCCCCCTTCTGCCCCTCTCCCTTTTCCCCCAGCCCACCCCCCATTCCCACCTCCTCCAGGGCAAAGCCTCCCCTGAGGACGGAGATCGACCTGGTAGACTCAGTCCAGGCAGGTCCAGTCCCCTCCTCCCAGATTGAGCCAAGCATCCCTGCCTAAGCTCCAGGTTTCAAACAGCCAACTCATGCAATGAGCACAGGAACCGGTATCACTGCCTAGTTGCCTCCCAAACAGATCAAGCCAATCAACTGTCTCACCTATTCAGAGGGCCTGATCCAGTTGGGGGCCCCTCAGCCTTTGGTTCATAGTTCATGTGTTTCCATTTGTTTGGCTATTTGTCCCTATGCTTTATCCAACGTTGGTTTCAACAATTCTCGCTCATATAAACCCTCCTCTTTCTTGCTAATTAGACTCCCAGAGCTCCACCCAGGGCCTAGCCATTGATCTCTGCATCCAGATTCCTCAGTCCTTGGATGGGGTTTCTAGCACGACTATTAGGGTGTTTGGCCATCCCATCACCAGAGTAGGTCAGTTCCGGCTGTCTCTTGACCATTGCCAGCAGTCTATTGTGGGGGTATCTTTGTGGATTTCTGTGGGCCTCTCTAGCACTTTGTTTCTTTCTTTTCTCATATCTTAATTGACTTACCAAATCTGCGTAGAACAGTAGAAATCCAAGGGAATTTCCAAAGAGCCACCTGGTGTTCGAGGTGTGAATCCAGAGAGAGAGAGAGAGAGAGAGAGAGAGAGAGAGAGAGAGAGAGAGAGAGAGAGAGCAAGAAAGCATAGCTGCTTGAGTGGAGTAAAGCCTTGGCTTTACAGGCAGGAGCCCTGTTCAGCAGGGCAGGCCTGAGTTGTTTGTAGCAGCAGCTTTAACCAAGTAGCTCCAGCTGCGGGTCAGTCAGACCTGGGCCCCAGCTAGGGAGCCGGGCCGCCCAGGCCAGAAACCAGACCTGCCACCAAACCAAGTCAAGCGGTTTTTAGTGGATTCTTGTCATGTTGGGTGCCAAGTGTAGATGTAACCAACCATCTTATTAAATAAGAAACACAGAACCAATGCAAAGAAGAAAGCCAAGAGGTCAGAGCTAAGAGCTAAAACCTTACCCTCCCTCCTTGGTGGTCCTACTTCTCCGAACCAGAGCTACCTCCTGGGTTAAAGTCTTTATATAGAATTTCTGTTCTGTCTACTCATTGGTTGTAAACCCAACCACACGACCGCCTCATCATGTCCTGCCTGTATAGACCTCCAGGTCTTCTATAGTTGGTATTGTGATTAAAGGCGTGTGTCGCCAATGCTGGCTGAATCCCTGAATACACAGAGATCTACCTAGCTCTGCCTACCAAGTGCTGGGATTAAAAGCGTACGCCGCCACCACCACCCTGCTTTCCTATGGCCTGCTAATAGCTCTGACCCCTGGGCGACTTTATTTATTAACATACAAATAACATTTTAATGCAAATAAAATATCACCATAGAATCTCCTCTTTGTATCTTTTCAGGAGCAATTTGTAATCCCCAGCAAGGCAAAATTTTCTTTACTTCTTCAAACATTCTTTCTAAAGTATCTGCATTTGAGTCAGCTAGTAAAATATCATCCATATAATGATAAATTATAGATTTAGGAATTTTTTTACGTATCATTTCCAATGGCTGTTGTACAAAATACTGGCACAGAGTTGGGCTATTCAACATTCCCTGTGGGCGACCCTCCATTGAAATCTTTTAACGGGTTGAGAATTATTATAAGTAGGCACCGTGAAAGCAAATCTTTCTCTGTCTTTTTCTTGTAAGGGTATTGAAAAGAAACAGTCTTTTAAATCAATAACTATGAGAGGCCATCCTTTTGGTAACAGAGTAGTCAAAGGAATTCCAGATTGTAGAGAGCCCATTGGCTGAATTACTTTGTTAATTGCTCTAAGGTCTGTTACCATTCTCCATTTACCAGATTTCTTTTTAATAACAAATACAGGAGAATTCCAAGGGCTGGTTGATTCTTCAATATGCTGAGCATTTAACTGTTCTTCTACCAGCTCTTCTAAAGCCTGGAGTTTCTCAGTTATTAAATGCCATTGCTGAACCCATATAGGCTTGTTTGTTAACCATTTTAAAGGTAGAGCTTTTGGTGTCTTTGGAAGATCATCAGTTGTTGTGCCCTGTTCTTGTATAATATAGATGGCTGGTGACCACTTATTAGAATAATATCTTCTAATATTTCTCTCAGAAACATGTGCTAGTTTATGATTTGTTTCTGAGATTGGAGGGATGTTAATCTGAGTATTCCATTGTTGCAGCAAGTCTCAACCCCACAGGTTCATAGCTATGTTAGCCACATATGGTTTTAATTTTCCTCTCTGTCCTTCTGGACCTATACATTCGAGCCATCTTGCACTGTGTTTCCCTCGAGATAATGTCCCAATTCCTAACAGTTGAACGTTTACCTCCTGAAGAGGCCAAGTTGGATGCCAAAATTCTGGTGCAATTATGGTAACGTCCGCACCTGTGTCTACCAGACCAGACAACAAAACACCATTTATTTTTATTGTTAATTTTGGTCTTTGTTCATTAATAGAAGTTTGCCAAAAAAATTTCCTTTATTTCTATTTCTGAATTTTCTATTCTCTTGGTTTCATTATCCTGACCAGCGTGATTTATTCCAATAGGCATTTGGTTATTTAATTGCTCTGAGTAGGGGTTTCCTCTACAACTGCAGGAAAGGTTTGAACTGGATTTACCTGGGGGCCTGCCTGTGGCCCCTGTAGGGGTTTCCCGAAGCCCGAGGCAAAGGATTACCTTGTCTGTCCCTTGTTGATCTACATTCATTGGTCCAGTGTTTTCCCTTACCACACCTTCTGTATATTTCAGAAGGAAGGGGCATTCTGTTACCAGTGTTCCTTGAAGAAACATTGTTTCTAGGAATGACCTGTCTACAGTCCCTTTTCAAATGTCCTTGCTTTCCACATCCAGAACATCTAACATTCCTCAAACCTTTTGAAATTGCTTCTCCTACCCACATATCATCATGGTCATGAGCCTCAAAATTAACAGTGTCTAATCCAGTCTTCCAAAGGTGCAGATCTTGCCTTTAACAGCCTGATTATTCTCTTGCATGCTGCATTTGCATTGTCAAAAGCCAAAGATTTTATTATTATATGACTGGCTTCTGAATTCAGGACCATTCTCTTTACTGCTGAAGTCAGTCTTTGTAAGAAATCTGTGAAAGGTTCTTTTGGGCCCTGTATAACCTTTGTAAATGACTCCATGTCGTGTCCCCGTTCCCCCCCCCCCCCCCCCGGTTTCCCAACTCTGTCCCATGCATTCAAGTCTGCCATTTGACATAGAATTAGGGTTTGGACATCATATAAACATTGTGTTTGTACTGAAGCATATTGGCCTTCTCCAATAAGCTGATCCTGGCAGACTTGTGTTCCTTTATCCCTCCATTGTTTTTCTATATTTTTAGCCTCATTCTTGAACCACATTTTCCACTGGAGTTTTTGTCAGGGTTCTAGAACAGCCTGTGCCAGCTCCTGTCAGTCCTGTGGTAGAATCCTATTATAAGTTGACCAGGAGTTTAACATTTGCTTTACATATGGGGAATGCATGCCATAAGATGCTATTGCCTCCTTAAATCTTCATAAGTCTAACATTTCAATTGGAATCCAAGTGTTTTGTCCATTCTCTTCACCAGGTAGCTGCTCTACAGCTACCAGATAAATTAAGGGCGATTGTGTGAAAACAGGCTTTCTTTCTGTAACCTTATGATCCAATTTTGAAACAACTTCACTGTTAATTTCTTCTGTCTGAATTTGAATTTCTCTATAATTCATTTTTACAGGTTTAACAGGTTTTTCTAAAACGTTTATCCTGGCACTTAAATTGACTATCTTTTTAAATAGTAAAATGAGGATAAGAAAAGTAATAAACTGCATAATTCAATCAATATTAATCTTCTCATATAGTTGTTCCATTGTCAGACTGCCTAAAATTTCAAACAAAGCCCAATTTTCTTCCAATGTATACATAAAACCCATGTTTTTTAATGTGGAAAAAATTCTCTTTTAAATATTTTCCTTTGCCGGTGGTGGTGGTGCACTCGGGAGGCAGAGGCAGACGGATCTCTGTGAGTTTGAGGCCAGCCTGGGCTGCCAAGTGAGCTCCAGGAAAGGTGCAAAGCTATGTAGAGAAACCCTGTCTCGAAAAACCAAAAAAAAAAAAAAATAGTTTCCTTTAAAATATTTGATATCTTATTTGATTTACCAAGTCTGCGAAGAACAGTAGAAATCCAAGGGAATTTCAAAACAGCAACCTAGGGTCCGAGGTGTCAATACAGAGAGAGAGAGAGAGAGAGAGAGAGAGAGAGAGAGAGAGAGAGAGAGAGCGCAAGAAAGCCACAAGTTCTGGCTAAGAGCTTCCTTAAGCTCCGACCACGTGCGTTGGCTGTACAGGCAGGGGCCCTGTTCGGCAGGACAGACCTGAGTTGTTTGTAGCACCAGCTTTAAGCAAGTAGCTCCAGCTACATGCAACCGCTTGGGGCTACAGTCAGTCTGGGCCTGAGGCCAAGCCGACCTGGCCCACTCAGGCCAGAAACTGGACCTGCCACCAGCCAAGCCAAGTGATTTTTAATGGATCCTTGTCACGTTGGGCGCTAAATGTAGATGTAACCAACTGTCTTATTAAATCAGAAATACAGAACCAATGCAAAGAAGAAAGCCAAGAGGTCAGAGCTAAAAGCCTTATCCGTCTGCTGTAGCTATCCTCTTCAGCCAAGAGAGACCTACTTCCTGTGTGTTTGTCTTTATATAGACTTTCTGTTCTGCTTTCTCATTAGTTGTAAACCCAACCACATGACTGCCTTGTCACTGCTTGTCTGTACAGACCTCCAGGTCTTCTATGGTTGGTACTGAGATTAAAGGTGTGTGTCTCCAATGCTGGCTGGTATCCTTGAACACACAGAGATCTACCTAGCTCTGCCTACCAAGTGCTGGGATTAAAGGCATGCACCATGAATGCCCAGCTCCGCTATGGCTTACTGTTAGCTCTGACCCCCAGACAACTTTATTTATTAACATACAAATAAAATCACAATTCAGGTGCTGGAGCCTCTGTCGCCAAGCCCAGACCACACTGCTGTTCATCGTGCACTAGCGGTCCCAAGAGGTTCAAAGTCCACTAAGATGGCAACCCTCAAGGACCAGCTGATTGTGAATCTACTTAAGGAAGAACAAGCCCCCCAGAACAAGATTACAGTTGTTGGGGGTTGGTGCTGTTGGCATGGCTTGTGCCATCAGTATCCTAATGAAGGACTTGGCCGATGAGCTTGCCCTTGTTGATGTCATGGAAGACAAGTTGAAAGGAAAGATGATGGATCTCCAGCATGACAGCCTTTTCCTCAGAACACCAAAAATTGTCTCTGGCAAAGACTATAGTGTGACTGCAAACTCCCAGCTGGTCATTATCACAGTGGGGGCCTGTCAGCAAGAGGGAGAAAGCCGACTCAATCTGGTCCAGCGAAATGTGAACATCTTCAAGTTCATCATTCCCAATGTTGTGAAGTACACTCCAAACTGCAAGCTGCTTATTGTTTCAAACCCAGTTGCTATCTTGACCTACGTGGCCTGGAAGATAAGTGGCTTCCACAAAAACTGAGTTATTGGGGGTGGTTGCAATCTGGATTCAGCTCGGTTCCGTTACCTGATGGGAGAAAGACTGGGCATTTACCCACTAAGTTGTCATGGATGGGTCCTAGGGGAGCATGGAGACTCCAGTGTGCCTGTGTGGAGTGGTGTGAATGTTGCTGGTGTTTCCCTGAAGAACCTGAACCCAGAACTGGGCAGCAATGCAGACAAGGAGCAGTGGAAGGAGGTTCACAAGCAGGTGGTTGACAGCGCCTATGAGGTGATTAAACTCAAAGGATATACATCCTGGGCCATTGGCCTCTCCGTGGCTGTCCTGGCTGAGAGCATGATGAAGAATCTTAGGTGGGTGCATCCCATTTCTACCATGATTAAGGGTCTCTATGGAATCAAGGATGATGTCTTCCTCAGTGTCCCTTGTATCCTGTGACAAAATGGAATCTCAGATGTTGTGAAGGTGACTCTGACTTCTGAAGAGGAGGCCCGCTTGAAGAAGAGCACAGATACACTCTGGGGCATCCAGAAAGAGCTGCAGTTCTAAAGTCCTCAGATGTCCTAGAGCTTCACTGTCCAGGCTGCAGCAGGGTTTCTATGGAGACCACACACCGTCTCCTCATCTGAACTGTGTTTATGTTGTTGTGTAAAGGTGGCAGTCCCCACAGCTCTACCCTGCTGCTAAGTGTACTTGTGTAGTGGTAACCTGGTTGGTGTGGCAGTCCCACTGTCGTCCCACTGTCTCTGAGACACACTGCCAACTGTGTGCAGGCTTCCGTTATCTTGGGAGCCTGCTGTGTCTGCTACGCACCCTCGCCAACATGCCTAGGCCAGTGAGTTCCCAGTTAGTCATAACGTGGCTCCAGTGGGTAAATCCATCATGCATATTTGTGCATAACTATTCTAAAGGATATTATTTTGTGTATTATGTGTCTGTAATGTGCATTGAAATACTGTATGAAAAGTAAGATTTGCATATGGATGATGCAACCAACTACTCAAGTGTCATGCCAATGAAAACACCAAATAAATCTTGAACAGTGATTACTCTGCAAAAAAAAATCACAATTCAGTACAAATAAAATATCACCATATCTATTATCTCTACTTCACATGTAAAAAAGCTTATTTCATGATAAAACTGTTATTTTTTTGTAGTTTGGGAACATTTATACATCCATAAAATGTGTTTTGATAAAGTCCACTCTCTACCCTCTCCTCTCCTATTTCTCTTTTATACCTCAAGTTGTCCTGACTAGTTTTATGTCAACTTAACAGGCTAGAGTCATCTGAAAAGAGGGAACCTCAATTGAGAAAATACCTCCATAAGATATAGGTGTAGAGTATTTTCTTAATTAGTGATTGATAGGGGAGGGCACAGCCCAATGTGGGTGATGCCATTCCTGGGCTGGTTGTCCTGGGTTCTATAAGAAAGCAGGCTGAGCAAGCCATGGAGGCAAGCCACCAAGTAGAACCCTTCCATGGCTTGTGTATCTGCACCTCTCCCCAGAATCCTGCTCTGTTTGAGTTCCTGTCCTGTCATCCTTCAGTGATGAACTGTGCTGTGAAAGTGTGAGCCAAATAAACCCTTTCCTTCACAAGTTTATTTGGTCATGGTGCTTCATCACAGCAGTAGTAACCCTAACTAAGACATCTACCAATATTCCCTTCCAGTTTCATGTGTTATTTTTTTAAACACATGGAGTCCACCTAGTGATGTCAGCTTGTGCATGGGTATAGGGGCAACTTACTGGATCACAGATAGCCCTTCAGAAACCAAATTCTTGACTAAAGCTGGCTCCCTAACTCTCAAAAGCCATCAATTGCACTGTATCCTCAGCTAGAGGTGGGAATTCATGCACACTTCTCTCATCCATGCTATGATTTTGTCTGGATTGATCTTGTACAGGTCTTGTATATGCTGTGTTAGCCTGTATGATTTCATATATGAACCTGCCATGTTGTGTCCTGGAAAATAATTTCTCTGTAGTCCTCTACTGTCTTTGGTTCTTACAACATTTCTTTGAGCCTTTGGATGAAAGGGCATGATATAGATGTCTCATTCAGGTTTATCACTCTGAAATCTCTTATTCTCTGAGGCTGACCAGTTGTGGGTCTCTGTGTTAAATTCTATCTACTACAAAAAGAAGTATATCCATTAAAGATTGAGAGGCACATTATCTATGACTATAAAGATAAGAACTTAGGGGAAATTTACTACCATGTACATTTAGCAGAATAATAGTAGTAGATTCTTCTATCAAAATTATGAACTTCCTACCCACAAATTCTTATTCCAGTGTGGTGGTTTGAAAGAAATGGTCACCAAAAGGAGTGGCACTTTTAGGAGGTGTGGTCTTGTTTGAGGAAGTGTGTCACTGTGGAGGTGTGCTTTAAGGTCTCATATATGCCCAAGCCATGCCCAGTGAGACAGGCCACTTCCGTGAGTCAAGATGGAGAATTCTTACCTACTTCTTTAGCATCATGTCTGCCTGTACACCTCTTTTGCACCAGGATGATAATGGACTAAACCCATGAAAATGTAAGCCACCCCAATCAAATGTTTTTCTTTTATAAGAGTTTCTGTGGTCATGGTGTCACTTCACAGCAATAGAAACGTGAATTAAGGCAGAAGTTGGTACCAGGGATGGGGTATTGCTACGATAGGCCTGATTATGCTTTTTTTGGGAAGAATCTGGCCTCGGTAATTTGGGTTAGAAAAGCAGTGGAATGCTTTTAATGGGCCATGGGAGGAGTATGGAAGACAAAGGTGCTGATAATGATTTGAACTGAATAGAAACTATTCTTGTGATATTTTAGTGAAGAATGTGGCTGCTTTTTGCCCTTGTCCAAAAAGTTTGTCTGAGGCTAAAGTGAAGAGTTTTGGATTAATTCCCTTGGCAGAGGAAATCTCAAGAGTTTAGTATAAACTCTTTTGTGGTTACTCTAATGAAATATATGAACGAAAAGGAGCAAGCTGAGCAAGGGAAAATATTTGAGGAGAAAAGGAGCAACAGAAAGTGGAATGAAGCTAAGTCCTATGTTCAAGGAGATAAACAGATTAAGAAATGAAATAAATGGAGTGGTGATCTCAGGGCAAGATCCTACCCAGCTAAATTTCCAACATGTGAAGAAGAACGAAAGGAAAGCTTTGGAGGTGGGTGTGGTGGGGCACACCTTTAACCTCCATCACTCAGAAGGCAGGGGTAGACATATCTGTCAGTTTGAGGCCCCCTAAGTATATCCAGTTTTAGGACAGCCAAGCTTAGGCAGTGAAGGACAGAAAGCTGGTAAAGATGTAATTGAATGAGGGGCCATGTTCCAGCCTCAGCAATCAGCAGAACTTGGCAGCTTTGACTATGTGATTCTGGCTTTAGAGTCAAGAATAGAAGAAAGGCATTATGTAATAGGTTTTCTGCCTTCTAATAGTAAGTTTCTCCACTAATGCAGTAAGCCAGATCAAGTCAAATTGAAAAAGTATAATAGCAGGTTTCTGGGGATCAACCCCTTTGCAGGTTCACTGATCTCAGAGAATGAGGTCAGAGAAGTCTTGCACCTGAGCTGGGGTAGGAACATTTTATAGATTGCAGGCAAGGAGTGATGGTGTATCTGCCACAAGCTGGGTTTGTGCCCAAGTATGGTCAAAAGCTGAGCGCTTAGGTAAGGACTTGGGTGGCTGGCAGCATCAGGGGAGGAAATTGGAATAGTCTCCAGGAATACAGAACTGGGCTTTTGGTGTCTTTTCTTTGTTAGGAGACTCTCTGAGTGGGTGGAGTTTGGAGAGAGAGAGAGAGAGAGAGAGAGAGAGAGAGAGAGAGAGAGAGGAAGGAATGGGATTTTCCAGACCATGCAGGAGCCAGCTGGAGACCCCAACTGAACATTATGGAACATAATGACTAAGGAAAGTTGCTGAGGTCAGGCATGTGTCAGGGGTGTCCCTGAATGGAGGCCTAGAGGGGCCATTGCATGAAGCTGTGAAGTTGAAGCCTGGATTGCTTTGGAGACCCCAACATGGAGGAGGTTTCAGAGCCATGGTATACCTGCTGAGGAGAGTGGTTAACAGGGAGTGGAATCAGTCCAAGAGAAATAAGTGTGTTGTAGTCAAGAAAACTGAAAGAAATCGGAGATCTGAAGAGTTTTTGACATCAGATATGAAGATGGAGAGTTTGGAGTTTGCTTAGGTGGTTTTAAGTCTTGCTTTGGACCAGTGTTTCCTCACTATGCTCCATTCCCTACATTTTGGAATGTTAATGTAGATCCTATGCCATTATATATTAGAAGTATACAATCTTATTTTATTTTAATTTTATAGGGGATTACAGTTAAAGAGATTGTGAACCTCAGAAGAGACTTTGAACTTCAGAATTTAAAATAAGATTGAGACTGTTATAGACTATGGGGACACTGGAAGTTGGACTGAATGCATTTTTGCATTATGATATGGCTACAAGCCTTTGGGGGCCAGGAGTGAAATGTGGTTTGAAAGAAAATGGCCCCGAAGGGAGTGGCACTATTAGGAGGTGTGGACTTGTTTGAGGAAGTGTGTCATTGTGGGGATGGGCTTTGAAGTTTCATGTATGCTCAAGCCATGCCCATTGAGACAGACCTCTGCCTATGAGTCCAGATGTAGGACTCTGCTATTTCTCCACACCATATGTGCCTGTACATCATCATGTCACACCATGACATTAATGGACTATACCTCTGAAAATGTAAGCCACCCAAATTGAATATTTTTCCTTTATTAGGGTTACTGTGGTCATGGTGTCTCTTCTCAGCAATAGAAACCCTTAACTGAAACACCCTGTAAACAGTGCCAGTGATGTAGAAGTTTTATCTTGTGAAGTGGGTCTCAAAATCAACCAGAAAGTGGTTAGTCACTCCTATAATATTTTTGCCACTACTTCACCTAGAATTCCTAAAAATAACTGAGTAACAAACCTCTGACAGCTTCATTTAGTACTTGAAAAAGCTTATTGGATGATAAAATAAATATTCTTTTTCATTGTTTGAGAATTTAATACATCCATGCAGTATGGGCATGCCTTAGCAGCCCAGCTATTATTGTAGTCTGTAGGGCTCATAGCTGGATGAGACTGATGATGATTTTTTTCCTCTTTAGTTTTCATAGCACCTTCCAGTACTGTGAAAGCAGACAGGAGGGATGAATCTTCCAGTTGGTTATCAGCCTGATTTCTCCACATTCTATGACTCAAGTGTGTGGTGTATTTATTTAGCTATAGGGTCTCATGGTTACCCCCAGATCCTGATAGTGAGACCTTAAAATTACCGTTCTTGTCACATATGTCTAAATTAAAATATGACTGTGTCCATTTTGTTAACCTTAAAAAAACAAACAATTATTTGCTGAATTGTTCATGTATTGCTCTTGTAGTCTCTATTTTATTAATTTATTATTTCTTATTATGAACTTGGCTGTAGTTTAGCCTTTTGTTTTGCTAGAGCCTTGAGGTTCATAATTATATTGTTTGAAGTCTGAGTTAAAAAATCAAAAAAGATTATTGTTGAAGATTATTATTATTCTGAGGGGGCTTCAGGTCCCAAAGAAGATATGTGGAGTTGGCTGGATGGGAGGAGATGGAGGAGATGGACATAATCTGAGGGTAAATTGGGGTGGCTGCCAGCAGCCTTTAATTGAAAAAGAATACACCCTTTATAATCTATAGTTGCACATAGGATTAAAGGGGAGACAAGAGGCATGTGAGAGCTGGGATGGCTTGAGATCAGGTGTTGAGGAATCTAACATTGACTTTGATAATAGGTATTACTCATATGTTAATGAAAGGCCACAAGTTCCTCTTGTTAGAGATAAGGAGAATGACTGCTTTATCAAGCAGGATGTTTCCTCAAGCCCCCAGAGAAAGGAGACCCTTATTCACATGACTGACCTTGGGAAAAGGACTTCTGGGGAGCAGACACTATATTACAATTTCTTAGTCTTACTATATGAACCTGTTCACCCCACAACACTCCCCAAAGGGAAGGTCCTGATGTCTTACTCTTTTCCTATTATATTGTACCATTCTGATTTCTCTATTAATTGAATTCTTGACCTTGATGGCCTCAGGCTCTGGATCTGAATTGTAGGTATTTCATTCTTGGGATCAGGTGTGCTAGTAAATATCTAACTTTCCTGTTCTTGGTGTAATTAAGAGGGCACAGTGGAATTTTTGGTTTGGAGGTGGCAGGGATTTTTTTTCCAAAGAATTATTTTGTTTAGAAAGGCTATCATTGTACACATTTTTATCCTTTTCCAAAGCCCACACAAAATTCCCCAATGGGAAAGGCATTAATATTGAGAACCATTAAAAATGAAAGTAAAATGGTGCTGGAGAAGTGCGGTCTGCAATGCCAAAATGCTGGAACTTAGTCAACCAGCAATGGTCACCATATGGTCCACACCAGCTTATTTTATTTAATGAGTCTTTAGTCTGTGTGTATGTCTGTATACTATTTGAGTGCTTACTGCCCATGGAATTCAGAAGAATTCATTGGCTCCTCTGGAACTAGAGTGATAAAGGCTTGTGAGTGCTGGGAATTCAACCTGGGTCTTTTGGAAAAACAGCCAGTGCTTTTAGTTAATTATTTTCACATTATTCTCTCTTTGCCTCTCAATGTGTGTGTGTGTGTGTGTGTGTGTGTGTGTGTGTGTGTGTGTGTGTGCGCACGCATGCTTGTATGTGTGTAGGTCAGAGGACAAGTTTCAGGATTAAGTTACTTCCTTCTACCATGTAGGTTCAGAGATTGAGTTCAGGTCACCAGATTTGGTGGCATGTAACCCCTCAGCCATCTCAATGGCCCCTATATGATATTTTTAAATGTGAGCACTTACAGCTATAAACTCTCATTTTAGGACTGTCTTATCTGTAACTCAGAAGATCTGTGCAATCATGCCAGTATTATGCCCAGATATCAGGGACACCCCCAAAACCACCACAGAGACAGAATCCATATGTAAAAGCAAAGAGCTTTTATTCAAGTTCAAGCTTGGGCCCTCCATCTGTCTGATGCAGTGGTGAGAGCAGAGAGCCCTAAGCCCAGTCAAAGTAGGGTTTTTGATCATAGCAGAGGTTAGGGGGAGGGGATTTCCAGGGTTTAGGATCCTGATTGGCTGACATTAGCCTAGGAGTATTTTGGTGAAAGGGGATAGGTATGTGCTGGGCTAGGATCTGGTGATCTTATCTATGACAATTGGAAATATTTGGAATTCAGGTACTTTCCCCTTAGGTTGGCATGTTAGGTATTTTACCCTTAGATAATGATGGACCCATTCTGTGGTGGTGCCAGTTTATGGCCTTTCCTGGAACTGGATGTTGTCTTACAGTAAACCTAAACACAGGCCTACTTTCTGGCTGGTGTCTCTCAAGCCTGTCATGGTGGCAGTTCAGTCAAGCTGCCCTGGGCCTACATTCTCCCCTTCACAAGTCCTAAGGATAGGACTCAATCATGGGTCTTGTCTCTTTAGGAGTTCAAGGGGATGATATTGGGATCTGAGAACTTTTAGCTGGATGCTGCTGACTTGATCCCTTACAAAGATGATCTATTAATCGGGCAAGGGCCAAGTGTAAGCAAAAGAGGTTAGATCATTAAGGGGCTGGCTAAGACAGACACCAGGGTGGTTAACCAGGGGGACAAGTGAACAGATTTTCATACTAGCTGGTTCCTTGTTGCTGTTGCCCTTCTCTGTTATGGATCTGCTTTGTCAGCAGGGTTAAGGAATCTCTAATGACTGCTGAGTGGTTAACATAAAAATAGCATTGTTCTCCTAAGGCTTTGCATAGGCCTCCTTGTTGAAGGAACAATAAGTCAAGACCTTTCCTATTTTAGAGAACTATTTTAGCTAGAGAGGTGAGCAATTCCTCTAAATGTATAACAGATTTTTTTCTGGGGCAGTGACATCTGCATCTATTGCCATTCTTAAAGCCCCGTAGTTCTGATCTGATAATCCTGAATGATTTATATAGAAATAACAATTTCTTAAGGCCATATAATATCTCTTGGGATCTGCATAAAGAAGGCCAAGTATCTTATCATATTGCAGAACCATTTTAGTTAATGAATCCATCAATTGACAACCCTGGGCCCATTTTCCTGGTATGCCAATGGGCATTATAGTTAGTCATTTTGTCTTTTATCCCAGGGGATTTCCTTTTGACTCAGCATTTCAATCTATTAAGGGCAGGAAGCACAGTACAATGTATTCTCTTCTGTAACTACTTCCAGCTGACACTGGGGTGTTGTTGTTGGGACCCAGGAAGACTGAAAGGCTAGTCAAAGGCTGGGCAATGGGGCATTTTTCAGAAGTATGTGGTTATCTGACCCAGCTGTAGAGATAGGGAGCAATCACATTGGCTGGACTGGTCCACATCAACTCTTAGCAAGTACAGGGCTCACAGTCATTTGAAGCAGGTTGTAGTCAGCAGCTGATGCTTGGATGTTTCTGCCAGCTATGTGAAAACCTGTTGAGATAAGTTTAAACTAGGAACAGAAGTTAAAATTTATGAACTTATTTGGAACTTTTAGGACCATAGTCTTAGTAATTGGGAAGGGCAGGAGTCCCAAGACCAGGAGAGAGAAAAATACCATCCTCTGGAATAGACAGGTAGGGAAAACTTAGGCTGTACTTATCTGGAGTCCTTTTGACCTGTGAGAAGTGGGTCCAAGTTTTATGACTTTTTTGATCCTTTGAAGCTTATATGAATTCTTATTTTACAAAAATGTCATAAAAATTTTAGATACAATAGTATTACCAATTTTTACTTACTGATGGCTTCAGAGTCCGGCTCTGAAGACTACAGGGTTCAGATGGCACACTACAGCAAGTGAAGGACACTAAGATATCTCTAAATTGAGGGGTTACAGAAAAATCTCACATGTCTTGCTTCAGTCATGTCTCTTTATTGTCCTGCTTCTTTAAATCTACAGCTTCTTTTTGTCTCATTTTTCCCAAGTTCTAATTTTTCTCAGCTCTCATTCTTAGCTCCTCTCTTGCAAGGCTATGTATACTTTTCTAACAGGAGACTCCTTGCAATCCTGAGGATAGATTCAAAACCCTCAAGGTCATAGCACATTCTGAGAATAGACAATAAGGAGCAGAGCCATGGCCACTGGTCAGAGTTATCTATCAGTCTGATTTTAGCTAGTGAAGAATTGGCATCATAACTTAGGTTGTTTTGTGCTAATGACCTTGATTCTGCAATAGACCTCTGAGAAACCTCTGAGAAAATGTCCTTGTGTATTTTTTGTGGAGGTTAACCTCATGAAACCTTTGCAGAAGCATTTAGTTTAGTTTGAAATTGTTCTAAAGTTATGAATAAGCCAATTGTCTATAGCAAGTTTAAATTGTTATTTTCTTATGTTAGTTTGGGTAAAAGGTACAAAGCAGGCTAATATTATGTGGCAAGGCTGTCAGGTTTTCAGTTTCTGAAGGACTATGATTTAAGAAAGTCAAACATTTCATGTTTTTGTCTTTGAATCCAATCTGTGAAAGTCCAACCTGTGATATAACGATAGAGACATTTCATCTGCCCAAATGCCCTGTCAGTAAGCTGATGATAGAAAACAGACTTCTTAGTGTCTACAGTCCATATGGAACAATAGATCTCTTTATGAAGCATATTTTAGTATGTTTTCTATATATCAAAATTGTACAGCTTAAAGAGAAGTCATCTTCCTGACTATCCATGGATATATTGCATGCCCAATAGATAGAATATATACATGAGGTAAACACATAAGCAGTGGGAAGACACCCACAGCAGTTCTTAGGGAAGAAATGAAATGGCAGATGAGAGAAATTACAGACAGGAGTAACTGGTCATTAACAGTCAGTAACTCCGTGGTCTTACCAGGTGGGCCTTCACATTAGTGAGTCTAGTGGGTAGACACGCTGAACACTGATTGGTACCTGCTGTATACTCCCATGGTCTCTTGCTACCAGCAGCTCTCAATATGTACTGAAATCCATATCAAAAAATGCAGGTAATGGGAATCTGTAAAACTGCAGAAGTAGACTTATAGCTA
The DNA here is from genome assembly GCF_049852395.1 of Peromyscus maniculatus bairdii. Lineage (NCBI taxonomy): Eukaryota > Metazoa > Chordata > Mammalia > Rodentia > Cricetidae > Peromyscus > Peromyscus maniculatus. Next base: position 3,561,041 of record NC_134855.1, on the reverse strand, counting down.
TGAGTCCTAGCAAAAACTACAGATTTGGGTCAAAAGAAACCACATTTTTTCTTCTGTCCAGACAGCCAAGTATAAATTGGACAGAGATGTCTTTGGCCTGGTGAGAAGCACCTTTAAGTTTATATTTAGAAGACAGCCAAAAGAAATATAAAATCTTGAGCTTGTGGCCCAAAGAGTAAGCAGTCACTGCTCTATTAGCTTGTCAGAACTCTATTAATGTTAAACTCCAAACTTTTGAAACCTTTATATAACAATATCATAGATGGGAAAGAAATATGAAGCAATTTTCATATTTTAAATCATATTTTTACCTTTGTAACTTCAATTTACATCTTAAATCATTTTCTGAGCTTTTATATTTTTAGACCTTTATATATCTCAGACCCTCAGAACTTACATAGATTCTGATATCCTCAGACTTTTAATTACTTTCTTTCTTTTAATTACAACCCATACTCAAACCTTTACAACTTACTTAAACTTTCATATCTTAATAACCTGCATTTTGCACACCTCAAGTCACTTTCTTAGATGATAAATCATTCTTGGATCCTCATATCTTAAGTTTTCATATCTTCATATACACTTTACACCTTAAAACATCTCTTTCTATGTAATTCACCAGGAGATACAGGTGGCTGACCACTGAGAGCAGCCACTGCAGATTGAGTTCCTTAAATAAAGGAATGGTAAAGGTTACATTGAAATCTGTTTTGTGAGTTTATCTCTTTTCTTAATCTGGTAGGAAAGTGAGCTATGTCTAGACTTATTATTAGCTCTAGGAGCACGAGGCCTGTGAATTTTACACAGAGAACTGAGATGGCAGCTGAAGCCTTCATGGCTGCTGTCAAGTTGACAAAGCTTCCACTAGCCTAGTCGTCAAACAGCATCAGAGTTCTGAGAAGGGTAAATTTTACCTGAATTCGCAAATGAAATGACAGATTCTTACTTGCTGGCTACTTAGACAGCCCCTCCAGGATCCACCAGGGTTGTTGAGGGCAGAGATCTCAAGCCATTATCAATCTTTGGCTGCCAGGCCTGCCAGAAAATCTGACAGCTGTGGAATGGAAACTTGAATTTGTGGGGCGACCAGGAACAGCCTACCTTGTCTAGGCAACTTGAGGCAATCAATTCCTGAGTGTCCTGTTCATAGTCTGGAGAAGGTCTTGGCAGCAGTTGAGGTGAAAGGCAGTTTTTTTCTCAGTGGGGGGCACCACCACATTTGAAGCAAGTTCTGGGTGGAGGTTCTTCTGTGCCTATTCATCTTCTTTGGAGGAATTGGGGTACTGTCAGGAGCTGGCATGTCTTTCTATCACAAAACTTTTTAATTAAACATTTTAAAGTCCATATTCTGCAGATCTCTGAGCATCTGAGGACTCTCTGTCTATTAAGTATATCTGAATAGGCAATATTTGCTTGTTTCTAGTTACTTGCTTTAAGCTTAAATTTGAAAACATATACAGGGGCTTAACTAAGGCTTATCCCTATAATTAATTATATTAGTACTTAGCATGACTACAATTAAAGAACTTCATCATTTAAAAGATGACTGACTGACTATTAACTTGTGTTCCTTAACAGTCTATAATAAGCAGTTTTCATAAGACTAGGATTTTAAGTTCCATTCCTGTCAGGTTTAGTCCTAAAAATAATGATTTTTGAATTGAAGCTCTTCTAGTATCAAAATAAACTTTGTAATCATAGAATATGGGCTCACTCAGTAAAGAAACCAAAATAGCATAAAAAACAGAACAAGTTTGTAGCAAGCTCTTAAAATTGTCTTTTGGGAAGGCAAGGAAAAGTGACAAGGGGCAGGATCTCAGAGCAAAATGGGAACAGGAGAAGAGGGGCTTTTGAGTTGGGGTGTGGCCTATGAGCAGGGACTGAGGGGGCACAGAAGCCAGCACTGCCCTTGGCAGGCCACGGGGGCCTTTGCTCAAATGCCCAACTCTGGGAAAAGGGACCTCTTGGGGTACTAGGCATTTCTATTTAGAATATATATCTTATTTATCAAGTACCTTATTTATCAAACACATGTTGCCATTTATTTAAATTCTCTAGAAGTTTGGTGTTGAACGTTTGGCAAAGACATAAGTACTTAGGTGTAAATCTCTAAGTTAGATTTTGTTAATCTGAATAGATCTTGATAACCTTAAATTTTTATCACCATATAGAGTATATTATAAACAAGAGTTTAAAATATAGTTTATAATCTAGAAGGAGATACAATGAACAGAGCTCATTAGGACTAAGAAATGTACTTTTTAACCTTAGTAAAAGACAGCTGCCAGCCCAAGCCACATGGCTGCTGTTTAAAACATGTTCTTCTAAACAATAGTTATGTGGACACATATGCACAATTGAATCCAAGTTATACACACATACATGCAGAGTTAAAGCTAGCTTACATTACATGTATAGAGTCAAATCCAAGTCACATACATGTACACACACACACACACACACACACACACACACACACACACACATCTTAAATGGGAGTTGAATAAATTAAAAGAAAGGGAGAACCTGTGTGTGTTGAGTGAGACAAAGCTGGCTTTTGTGGTGGTATTGTGTTCCCCAAAATATTGTGTACCTTAATAAACTTATCTGGGGTCAGAGAACAGAAAAGCCACTAGTTAGGCAGTGATATCACACACCTTTAATCCTAGCATTCCAGAGGCAGAAATCCATCTGGGATCTCTGTGAGTTCAAGGCCACATTGGAAACAGCCAGGCATGGTGACTCAAGCCTTTAATCCCAGGAAGCAAGCCTTTAATCCTAGGGAGTGATGGTAGAAAGCAGAAAGGTATATAAGGCATGAGGACCAGAAACTAGAAGCATTTGGCTGGTGAAGCATTTGGCTGGTTAAGCATTCAGGCTTTTAAGCAGCAGTTCAGCTGAGAGCCATTCGGAGGAGGACACAGAAGCTTCCAGTCTGAGGAAACAGGACCGGCTGAGGAATTGGCAAGGTGAGATAGCTGTGGCTTGTTCTGTCTCTCTGATTTACCAGCATTGACCCCAATAACTGGCCTCAGGTTTGATTTTATTAATAAGAACTTTGAAGATTCATGCTACAGGCTTCTCCATCTCTGAATCACACATTGCAGCAGATCTAGAAAGGACATTTAGAGGGGGAAAGCAGACAAACACAAGCAGGTATGAAGAATCAAAGCAAATATACAAATATAGTTCACATTTCCTCTGGCCTTCTACAACTTTTTATATACCTTCAGGTAAGTTTTTTTTTTCTATTTTAATTCCTCTGATTCCTAAGACATTTTTACTTTGGACAAATGCCTCTTTCTCTTTCCTTCTCTTCATTATTCCAGTCTCCTGTCTTCTCTCTTGCTTTCCAGACAACATAAAAAGTTTCTACCAAAGTCCTTTTTGTGGTTTCCCTCAGTAGTCTAGAATATATTGTATGGCTACAGCATTTTAAACAGGAACAGAAACATGCATAGACTATAACAAAAACAACTCTAAATTTGTGTAAACACCTAAAAACTTGTACCAGGGTGAAGCATCTGAGACTAACAGTTTTATTTTTTATTACCTTAACCAATAACAAAGTGTAACCAATACCTCTAAGCTCTAAATTGTATCAACCTTTTAGTTCTGAGAGGGAATGGTTCTCCAAGCCCATCTCCTAGGACATGGAATTTTCCCCAAGCCTCTCAGTGTAGCTTCCCACCCCCACCCTCAGCCATGGAGCCAAATCTTGGCCAGGTGCAGATGGAAGTGAAGGAAGTGATGCCATGGTGGGCAGCCCCCCTACCCTGGGGTGCGTTGCAGAAGCCCCACCTGGAGCATGGGAGGGGGTGGCTCACTTGGCAGAGCAGGGAAGGTGGGGCCTCTGGGTCTGGTGGGAGGCCTCACTATGCTGGGTTTGGAATCTAGGGTCAGGAAATGACCTGGTGTGGGAATTTGTTCCATTCAGTCAATAGCTTTGAGGTAGAAAGCTCTAGGGCCTGGCCTGGCCCCTATATGTGAGCATTTAAGAGCAGAGTTATAGGGATCATGCACTCTCTTGGGTGGCCAGAACCAGATCAAGTGGCATGCAGCAGCTTGTGGTTGATCCCCATCTTGCTTGGACAGGACAGTGGCAGCTGGGCCAGCAGGATCAGCAACAGTGTCTTTCTTGTTCTGTATCAGTAAGTTTGTATTTCCACTTCACCCCTTAATAAATTATTAAATAGAGTTTTGTGGGCTCACACTTCACTTGGCTCCCAACATGTAGGACTTACCCAACTGTTGCTGGCTCTGCAGTTGGGGTCTTGCTCTCTCTGACCCTGAGGGGAGGGTAGATGGGTAGATGCAGAGTCAATGACACAGACTCTCTGGGAGGTTGCAAACAAGCTCTTATTTATTAAACAAAGAGCTGAGGTTTATCTATGTGGATTTTTGGCGGGCTTTGCTCCTAGGTGCCATGGCATTTCTCAGTTGGCTCTGGGCTGCATGTCATCATCTTTTGGTTTGGATCTTATGGGTCAGGTTTCCTCTGACCAGAATGCTCTCTGTACATGTCACAGCTGTTTGTTTGCTTAGGGCATGGCCCAGTGCTTTTGGCCTTACCTGCCTCATACCACCCTTTTTACTTTCTTTTGTGGCTGCTAGTGGCAATTGGAGTTCTTTTCTCTAATCTTGTTGTCCTCACCTCAGGGGTCCCCCAACACGGTGACTGTGCCTGTCTTAGGTTGGCCTGCCTAAGAGGTTCTTACCTGATTCTGGCTACCAGCCCACAGAGGGTGGTTCCCCGGTAAAGCGCCTAGGGTGCAAGAGCATCAGACAATTTTCACGAACCAGGCTTTTATTACTTCCTTAGGCGGGTGATGATCAGGGCATTCCAGAGCCATTAGCAGTTGCAGGGTCATTTTGTTGATGTGGTGCTGCTAGGAAACATGCTGTAGGAAACACTTAAACAACATAATTAATAAGAGTATCATTCCCCTTGCTATAATTTTTGAAGGGTCAAGGACTGATTTTATGTATGTTGTAGACACCTCCAGTGTTTTCACATGTGTGGAGTTCAGGCTTAAGATTTCATTAGAGAGTTGTACCATAAGGTTTAAGAACTCTTTGCTCCATGGTCCCAATATGATTTCCCTTAACCGACTCCTGGCTTGTGTTATATTCAAGACTGAATAAGGGGTTAAACAAAAGGAGGAGAGTTGGGGAATCACAGTTTCCTCTTACCAGCCATCTTATTGTCTGAATTTCTTTATCCAATAAATCTAGTTGTTGTTGTAAATTAAGTATAGCTGATTGGAAATGGGAATTAATCAGCTGTTGAGTGTTTAATGATTGGGCTGATTCTTCTATGGCCATATTAAGTGTAGAGGGGGTGGCTCCCATTTGAACCAGGGAGGCTGTGGATGTCACCCTACCTGCCACAGCAAGCAGAATAATGGCTGTTATGGCTGCCATTATTCCAAAGTCTCTTCTTATTCTAGTACATTCCATCAATTCCACTCTATGATAGTATGTCACATTATTTAGTGGTATCCAAATGAAAGCAGGAATATGTACCAAAACTGTATGAAGGGCCTCATTTGCATTCCAGCAGGCACAGAGCCAGCATATTGTCTTGGTGCAATTCAGCTTAGGCTGTGAGAAATTGGTTAATATAAAGAAAAAGGGGGTCTTTACACAGATGAGGGTGTAGATCTACTGTGTAAATCTACTGTGGGAAGATTCAATATGGCCCAGTGACAATTGCTCTTCAACTAACTTTCTCAATTCTCTACCCACAAAGGCTTCTGCAATGTCCAATTTAATGGGATGGGCCTTGGAATATTTATATCTGTGCAGGGGGGCAGTGGCCCTTAGAATTGGAGGTGAAGGCTAGAGTTTCTACCAGATTGAACTGTCATGTCATGTGTTATTATATCCTCATAAAAGGCCTTATCATCTGTGGTAAGCATAGCCCCCATTTCCTTTAATAGATCATGACCCTAATGGGTGAGTTGAGGGGGGAAGGCTTGAGGTGGAGCAGGAGAAGGGATGAGAGAGGAATCTGTGGTTGATATGTAAAATGAATAAAATATTTCTTAATAAAAAAGAGGGAGGAGGCCAATCGGCGGCCCACAGAGGTAGACTGGCCCAGTGGCAGCGGCTGACAGGGACATACAGGCCCAGTGGCAGCCGGCAGAGGTAGATGGGCCCAGCAGCAGTGACAAGAAGAGGTAGGTAGGCCGACAGCGGCAGCCGGCAGAGACATACAGGCCCATTGGCGGCCCGCAGAGGCAGACAGACCCAGCGGCAGCTGACAGGGACATACAGGCCTGGCAGCAGACCACAGAGGTAGACAGGCCCAGGGACAGAGACAAGCAGACGCAGCTTGGAACAGGGACGCCCCTAACTCCAACACCTGGGGAAGAAGCTATCTCCGTGGGTCAGAACCAGGGCGAGTCTGGACACTCGGTCTGGGGACAACCCAGGGCCCAACTGCTGATCCTGTGAAACCCAACAACTTGGAGGTGTTGGTGAGACTACCCTGCTCAGCTGAAACCCATCTGGGAGAGGATTCAGATGCCTACAGTTTGAAGTCTGAAGAAACAAGATCAGCTGAGGAGTTGACGAATGAACAAAACGTGACCTGGGAACACAGAAGAAGGCACTACCCAGCCACCAAACCAGATCACCAGAATCATAAGTATATAATTCACCAACTGAAATCAGCTGCCCCTGAAGAAACAGCCCAATAGCACCAATTTAACCAAGAACCCCTACTAAACCAAGACTAAAAATTTAGAACAAGAGAGGCACTTGCAGACACAGACACCACCTGCACCACACAGAGGAAGAGATGAGTAGACGCCAGTGCAAAAATACAGGCAACAATATAAAGACCTATACGGCAACATCAGAACCTAGTGATTCTACACCTGCAAGACCTAAACATACCATGACAGAAGAAACAGAAGAAATCAACCCTAAAAATGACTTTAAGAAGATGATAGAGGCCCTTAAAGAAGAAATAAAACATTCCCTCAAGGAGGAAATAAAAACTTTCCTTAAAGAGGAAATGAAAAACTCCCTTAAAGAGGAAATAAAAACTTCCCTTAAAGAGGAAATGAAAAACTCCATTAAAGAGGAAATAAAAAACTCCCTTAAAGAAATGGAAGAAGGAGTCAGCTGGCGATTTCAAGATGGCGGAGAAAAGCAGACGAAGGTAGGCCTGTGGAGGCGGCCCACGGAGGTAGACGGGTCCGGCGGCGGTGGCGGCAGTGGCCGACAGGGACATTTAGGCCCGGTGGCAGCTGGCGGAGACATTCAGGCCCAGCGGCAGCCCACAGAGGTGGACAGGCCCTGCGGCAGAGATAAGCAGACGGAGGTGGACAGGACCGGCGGCGGCGGCCGACAGAGACATTCGGGCCCGGCGGCGGCCCGCAGGTCGGCGACTCGTGGATGTGGAAGGGCCCGGTGGTGGAGGCCGACAGGGACGTACAGGCCCAGCGGTAGCCAGCAGAGACATACAGGCCCGGTGGCGGCCCGCAGAGGTAGATGGGCCCGCGGTGGCAGCTGGCGGAGACATACAGGCCCGTTGGCCGCCCGCAGAGGTGGACAGACCCAGCGACAGTTGACAGGGACATACAGGCCCAGCTGCGGAGACAAGTGGACGCAGGTGGGCCTGTGGCGGCGGGCTACAGGGGTGGACAGGCCCGGGGACGGAGAGGGACGAACGCAGCTTGGAACGGGACTCCCCTAGACCCAACACCTGGGGAAGAGGCTATCTCCATGGGTCGGAACCAGGGTGAGTCTGGACACTCCGTCTGGTGACAACCCAGGGCCCAACTGCTGATCCTGTGAAACCCAACCACTTGGAGGTGTTGGTGAGACTACCCTGCTCAGCTGAAACCCATCTGGGAGAGGATTCAGATGCCTACAGTTTGAAGTCTGAAGAAACAAGATCAGCTGAGGAGTTGACAAATGGACAAAACGTGACTTGGGAACACAGAAGAAGGCGCTACCCAGTCACCAAAACAGATCACCAGAATCATAAGTATATAATTCACCAACTGAAATCAGCTGTCCCTGAAGAAACAGCCCAATAGCACCAATTTAACCAAGAACCCCTACTAAACCAAGACTAAAAATTTAGAACAAGAGAGGCACTTGCAGACACAGACACCACCTGCACCGCACAGAGGAAAAGATGAGTAGACGCCAGTGCAAAAATACAGGCAAAAACATAAAGACCTATATGGCAACGTCAGAACCTAGTGATTCTACACCTGCAAGACCTAAACATACCATGACAGAAGAAACAGAAGAGATCAACCCTAAGAATGACTTTAAGAAGATGATAGAGGCCCTTAAAGAAGAAATAAAACATTCCCTCAAGGAGGAAATAAAAACTTTCCTTAAAGAGGAAATGAAAAACTACCTTAAAGAGGAAATAAAAACTTTCCTTAAAGAGGAAATGAAAAACTCTCTTAAAGAGGAAATAAAAACTTCCCTTAAAGAGGAAATGAAAAACTCCATTAAAGAAATGGAAGAAAAAACAAACAAAAAATGGGAAGAAATCAAATCAAGCCAAGAAAAAGCAATTAAACAGATGAAAGAAACATTCCAAGATCTGAAAAATGAATTTGAGACAATAAAGAAAACACATGTTGAGGGAATGCTGGAAATAGAAATCCTGACAAAACGAACAGGAACTACAGAAACAAGCATAACCAACCGATTGCAAGAGATGGAACAGAGAATCTCTGACACTGAAGACACAATAGAGAAAACAGATTCGTCAGTCAAAGAAAACACTAAAGACAAAAAAGTCATAACACAAAACGTCCAGGAAATTTGGGACACCATGAAAAGACCAAACCTAAGAATAATAGGGATAGAAGAAGGAGAAGAATACCAACTCAAAGGCACAGAAAATATATTCAACAAAATCATAGAAGAAAACTTTCCTAACCTAAAGAAAGAAATACATATGAAGATACAAGAAGCCTACAGAACACCGAATAGGCTGGATCCAAAAAAAAAAGTCCCCTCGCCACATAATAATCAAAACACTAAACACACAGAACAAAGAAAAAATATTAAGAGCCGCAAAGGAAAAAGACCAAGTAACATATAAAGGTAAACCCATCAGAATAACACCAGACTACTCAATAGAGACTATGAAAGGTAGAAGATCATGGACAAATCTCATGCAGACACTAAGAGACCATGGATGCCAACCCAGACTATTATACCCAGCAAAACTCTTAATCACCATAGACGGAGTAAACAAAATATTCCAGGATAAAACCAGATTTAATCAATACCTGTCTACAAACCCAGCCCTACAGAAAGCACTAGAAGGGAAAATTCAACCCAAAGAAGCTAAACACATCCATGAAAAATCAAGCAATAGATAATCCCACACCAGCATACACCACAGAAGAAACAAGCTGGTGTAGCTATCCTAATATCTAGAGAAAAAGGATGTTTCAAAAGAGAAGAAGTCTTGTGGTAATGCCTCAGTGGTCCAGGTAACTACCATAACTCGGAAAAGTTGGTTGAAATTGGGATTGACTGGGAGGCCAAAGATTTAAAAAGCAGAAGATTCTCTCAAGACACAAGTTGTGTGATAATAGTGTGTTTTGTGTGTGTGAATGAGAATTTGTAAATGTTGAAATCTAGGCTTCAACAATCATTGTCAGTGCAGATTAAGCTGCAAGTATTTATGCCTTAAAACTTAAATTATAAAGCTAGTTACGTCTTTCTAACAACTAGTTTTAATGTTTATGAGCATATTTTACCTACATTACCTTTTCAGGATGTTGAGAAAGATGCATCACAAGCACAGGCTCGAGGCTGGGGGCTAGATGGTTTTGAGGAAGAGGTCTTGGTGGACTCTTTCATAGAGCAAAGGGAAGCAATGCCTTCTGGGAAATGAGCTAAGTTTGAATCTAGTCTTTAAGATTAGAAGTCAAAAACAAAAATATTAAGGAAAGGAAAACCTTATTGATCTTTGAAGTATTGTTATGTGGAATTGAGTGGGACTTTTGAGGCCTTTCTTCCAGAAAACAAGGACTTGGTTGTCAGGCCTATATTAGGCCTAAACCTTGGTGTCATGTGGTTGTACTTAAATCATTTCAATGGAAAGTGTCTTAGTGATTGGAACTTCTAGTGCAGTTTGGAGTTCTTCCATTTGAAAAATGTGATATTTGCATGGGATTGTTTGAATCTTGTTTCCTAGTCCCTCCCCATCACCACCCTCATAGTCTGAAGGTAGATTTTTCTCTTGATAAAGAAACAAAAAAGGTGAACATCTTGTTTGTAAATAGGAATCTAGTAACTAGTGGTAAACTTGAAATGGTAGAATTCTTTAAAGCCTAATTCTAGATAGCCTCAAGAAAATGTATCTTAATTACTTTTGAACCTGATTTCACCTTGTTTTTTTCAAATATCTTAAGTTATATTTTCTTTTTCAGAGCTGCTTCTTATTTGGGGCTACTTTTTTTTTTTAATTGAGGCGTAATTCATAAAAGGGTATATTGTTTTGATGAGACTTTTTACAACTGTGGCTGGATGTCTTTCTTTAGTCTTCCAAGAAGGGCCATTTTACTTTTTTAGAGTTACTTTTAAAAGTCATGAGGTCAACAACTTGGACTACTATGCATGTAAGTGCTAATGCAAATTAAAGCCCAAGTTGACCTCCAGCAGCAGTTCATTCTATGTTGACAGTGAGAGAACACTTTGCCTGTTAGGATACTGTTACTCGTGGACTGAAATGCTGAAGAAACCCCTCCCCCTATTTTGTTTTTTTGCAAAATCAAGGTATATTCTAGGGTTTCCTGGTTGACCTCAACAGATAAACTGAGATGATAGTCTTAGTTTAGAAATGATCTGAATGTAGATTTACAGTCTACGTGTACAGCTGGCTAAGTGAGATCGCTTTCACAGTTCTGCATGTATCCCATTGGCTCCCCATTAGTCACTGAACTCTTAAAACTGGTATTGTAACATTATCACAATGTTTTGCGCCAACTTTATAAACTTTACAGTGCAATATGTGTTCCTTTTCTGAAGCAAACCAAAGGTATATTTCTCAAGGTTCTGCTGCTATCAGCAGCATTGATGGAGGATTTTTTATACATTTGTAATAGATAGAAATAAACCAGAAAAAAAGAAGAAGAAAAAAAAGTGGTGGAGGAAAAGGTGAACACTGCAAGAATACTCAAAAGGGCTGAGAGTTGCAAACGCCGAGAATGGCTTTGCATAGTAAATGGAATAGAACAGCTCTGAACTATAGCTTACTTTTCCTGGTTTGGTCTGACAGAATGATTGAATGCTTTTGTACAAAAATCAGAGCCTTAAAAACAAGGATTTGGTGAGATTGTAAAATGGTGTGCCACTTTGGCAAAACAGTTTGGTGGTTGGTCATAATGCAAAACATTGTTACTCTGTTACTCAACAATTCTACCCTTAGGAATATATCCTCAAACTACTGAAAATGTGCACCTATGAAACATGTACATGAAGGTTTACAGCAGTGTGTTGCTAATAGTAAAAAAGTTAAAACAACTCAAATAGCTATCAAATACTGGAGAGAAATAAAATGTGGCTTATTCATACAATACAATATTATTTTTTTTTCCATCACAGGCAATTTATTTTGTTCTATTCATTCACAGTTAATACAGAAAATACTTGGAAACATTTCCATATAATGTTTAACACAGAAATCATCAAATAGAAGTATACAATGTTGACAGGAGGCAGTATATTTATAATTTATAACCCCTAATGTATTTATAAATTAGAAATGGAAAGATCTACAAATGAAATTATGAAGGTTCACCAAAGTCATTTAATCTGTCAGTTTCTCATTCATTTTTATGTCTTAATAATATTCTATTGTATGAATAAGCCACATTTTATTTCTCTCCAGTATTTGATAACTATTTGAGTTGTTTTAACCTTTTTACTATTAGCAACACACTGCTGTAAACCTTCATGTACATGTTTCATAGGTGCACATTTTCAGTAGTTTGAGGATATATTCCTAAGGGTAGAATTGTTGAGTAACAGAGTAACAATGTTTTGCATTTTGACCAACCACCAAACTGTTTTGCCAAAGTGGCACACCATTTTACAATCTCACCAAATCCTTGTTTTTAAGGCTCTGATTTTTGTACAAAAGCATTCAATCATTCTGTCAGACCAAACCAGGAAAAGTTAGCTGTAGTTCAGAGCTGTTCTATTCCATTTAATATGCAAAGCCATTCTTGGCGTTTGCATCTCTCAGCCCTTTTGAGTATTCTTGCAGTGTTCGCCTTTTCCTCCACCACTTTTTTTTTCTTCTTTTTTTCTGGTTTATTTCTATCTATTACAAATGTATAAAAAATCCTCCATCAACGCTGCTGATAGCAGCAGAACCTTGAGAAATATACCTTTGGTTTGCCTCAGAAAAGGAACACATATTGCACTGTAAAGTTTATAAAATTGGTGCAAAACATTGTGATAATGTTACAATACCAGTTTTAAGAGTTCAGTGACTAATGGGGAGCCAATGGGATACATGCAGAACTGTGAAAGCGATCTCACTTAGCCAGCTATACACGTAGACTGTAAATCTACATTCAGATCATTTCTGAACTAAGGCTATCATCTCAGTTTATCTGTTGAGGTCAACCAGGAAACCCTAGAATATACCTTGATTTTTGCAAAAAACAAAATAGGGGGAGGGGTTTCTTCAGCATTTCAGACCACGAGTAACAGCATCCCAACAGGCAAAGTGTTCTCTCACTGTCAACATAGAATGAACTGCTGCTAGAGGTCAACCTGGACTCTAATTTGCATTAGCACTTACATGCATAGTAGTCCAAGTTGTTGACCTCATAACTTTAAAAAGTAACTCTAAAAAAGTAAAATGGCCCTTCTTGGAAGACTAAAGAAAGACATTCAGCCACAGTTGTAAAAAGTCTCATCAAAACAATATACCCCTCTATGAATTACGCCTAATTTAAAAAAAAAAAAAAGGTAGCCCCAAATAAGAAGCAGCTCTGAAAAAGAAAATATAACTTAAGATATTTGAAAAAAACAAGGTGAATACAGGTTCAAAAATAATTAAGATACATTTTCTTAAGGCTACCTAGAATCAGGCTTCAAAGAATTCTACCATTTCAAGTTTACCACTAGCTACTAGATTCCTATTTACAAACAAGATGTTCACCTTTTTTGTTTCTTTATCAAGAGAAAAATCTACATTCAGACTATGAGGGTGGTGATGGGGAGGGACTAGAAAACAAGATTCAAACAATCCCATGCAAATATCACATTTTTCAAATGGAAGAACTCCAAACTGCACTAGAAGTTCCAATCACTAAGACACTTTCCATTGAAATGATTTAAGTACAACTACATGGCACTAAGGTTTAGGCCTAATATAGGCCTGACAACCAAGTCCTTGTTTTCTGGAAGAAAGGCCTCAAAAGTCCCACTCAATTCCACATAACAATACTTCAAAGATCAGTTAGGTTTTCCTTTCCTTAACATTTTTGTTTTTGACTTCTAATCTTAAAGACTAGATTAAAACTTAGCTCATTTCCCAGAAGGCATTGCTTCCCCTTGCTCTATGAAAGAGTCCACCAAGACCTCCTCCTCAAAACCATCTAGCCCCCAGCCTCCAGCCTGTGCTTGTGACGCATCTTTCTCAACATCCTGAAAAGGTAATGTAGGTAAAATATGCTCATAAACACTAAAACTAGTTGTTAGAAAGACGTAACTAGCCTTATAATTTAAGTTTTAGAACATAAATACTTGCAGCTTAATCTGCACTGACAATGATTGTCGAAGCCCAGAATTCAACATCCACAAATTCTCATTCACACACACAAAACACACTATTATCACACAACTTGTATCTTGAGAGAATCCTCTGCCTTTTAAATCTTTGGCCTCCCAGTCAATCCCAAGTTCAACCAACTTTTCCAAGTTCTGGTAGTTACCTGGACCACTGAGCATTGCCACAAGATTTCTTCTCTTTTGAAACATCCTTTTTCTCTAGATATTAGGATAGCTACACCAGCTTGTTTCTTCTGTGGTGTATGTTGGTGTGGGATTATCTATTGCTTGATTTTTCATGGATGTGTTTAACTTCTTTGGGTTGAATTTTCCCTTCTAGTGCTTTCTGTAGGGCTGGGTTTGTAGACAGGTATTGATTAAATCTGGTTATATCCTGGAATATTTTGTTTACTCCACCTATGGTGATTAAGAGTTTTGCTGGGTATAATAGTCTGGGTTGGCATCCGTGGTCTCTTAGTGTCTGCATGAGATTTGTCCATGATCTTCTAGCTTTCATAGTCTCTATTGAGTAGTCTGGTGTTATTCTGATGGGTTTACCTTTATATGTTACTTGGTCTTTTTCCTTTGCAGCTCTTAATATTTTTTCTTTGCTCTGTGTGTTTAGTGTTTTGATTATTATGTGGCGAGGGGACTTTTTTTTTTGGATCCAGCCTATTCGGTGTTCTGTAAGCTTCTTGTATCTTCATAGGTATTTCTTTCTTTAGGTTAGGAAAGTTTTCTTCTATGATTTTGTTGAATATATTTTCTGTGCCTTTGAGTTGGTATTCTTCTCCTTCTTCTATCCCTGTTATTCTTAGGTTTGGTCTTTTCATGGTGTCCCAAATTTCCTGGATGTTTTGTGTTAGGACTTTTTTGTCTTTAGTGTTTTCTTTGACTGACGAATCTATTTTCTCTATCGTGTCTTCAATGTCAGAAATTCTCTGTTCCATCTCTTGCAATCGGTTGGTTATGCTTGTTTCTGTAGTTCCTGTTCGTTTTGTCAGGATTTCTATTTCCAGCATTCCCTCAGCATGTGTTTTCTTTATTGTTTCAAATTCATTTTTCAGATCTTGGAATGTTTTTTTCATCTGTTTAATTGCTTTTTCTTGGCTTGATTTGATTTCTTCCCATTTTTTGTTCATTTTTTCTTCCATTTCTTTAAGGGAGTTTTTTATTTCTTCTTTAAGGGAAATTTTTATTTCCTCTTTAAGAGAGTTTTTCATTTCCTCTTTAAGGAAAGTTTTTATTTCCTCTTTAAGGTAGTTTTTCATTTCCTCTTTAAGGAAAGTTTTTATTTCCTCCTTGAGGGAATGTTTTATTTCTTCTTTAAGGGCCTCTATCATCTTCTTAAAGTCATTTTTAGGGTTGATATCTTCTGTTTCTTCTGTCATGGTATGTTTAGGTCCTGCAGGTGTAGAATCACTAGGTTCTGATGTTGCCATATAGGTCTTTATGTTGTTGCCTGTATTTTTGCACTGGCGTCTACTCATCTTTTCCTCTGTGCGGTGCAGGTGGTGTCTGTGTCGGAGAGTGCCTCTCTTGTTCTAATTTTTAGTCTTGGTTTAGTAGGGGTTCTTGGTTAAATTGGTGCTATTGGGCTGTTTCTTCAGGGACAGCTGATTTCAGTCGGTGAATTATATACTTATGATTCTGGTGATCTGGTTTAGTGGCTGGGTAGTGCCTTCTTCTGTGTTCCCAGGTCACGTTTTGTTCATTCGTCAACTCCTCAGCTGATCTTGTTTCTTCAGACTTCAAACTGTAAGCATCTGAATCCTCTCCCAGATGGGTTTCAGCTGAGCAGGGTGGTCTCACCAACACCTTCAAGTTGTTGGGTTTCACAGGATCAGCAGTTGGGCCCTGGGTTGTCCCCAGATGGAGTGCCCAGACTCGCCCTGGTTCTGACCCACGGAGATAGCCTCTTCCCCAGGTGTTGGGGCTAGGGGCTTCCCCGTTCCAAGCTGTGTCTGCCCCTCTCCATCCCCGGGCCTGTCCACCCCTGTGGCCCGCTGCCATAGGCCCACTTGTGTCCGCTTGTCTCCGCTCCCGGGCCTGTATGGCCCTGTCAGCTGCCGCTGGGTCTGTCTGCCTCTGCAGGCAGCCAACAGGCCTGTATGTCTCTGCCGGCTGCCACTGAGGGCCTACCTACCTCCGTCTGTCACTGCTGCCGGGCCCATCTACCTCTACGAACTGCCACCGGGCCTGTATGTCTCTTCCGGTTGCCACCGCGGGCCTGAATGTCTCTGTCGGCCGCCTCCGCTGGACCGGTCCACCTCCGTCTGCTTACTCCGCCTCAGGGCCTGTCCACCTCTGTGGGCCACCGCTGGGCCTGAATGTCTCCGTCAGCTGCCGCCGGGACTGAATGTCCCTGTTGGCCGCTGCCGCCGGACTTGTCTACGTCTGCGGGCCGCTGCCACAGGCCTACCTGCGTCTGCTTGTCTCCGCCATCTTCAGAACTATACTACAATACAATATTATTAAGACATAAATATGAATGAGAAACTGACAGATTAAATGACTTTGGTGAACCTTCATAATTTCATTTGTAGATCTTTCCATTTCTAATTTATAAATACATTTGGGGTTATAAATTATAAATGTACTGCCTCCTGTCAACATTGTATACTTCTATTTGATGATTTCTGTGTCAAACATTATATGGAAATGTTTCCAAGTATTTTCTGTATTAACTGTGAATGAATAGAACAAAATAAATTGCCTGTGATGGGAAAAAAAAAAGAATCAATAAAGAGTTATGTTAAAATAAAAAAAAAAGAAATGGAAGAAAAAACAAACAAAAAATGGGAAGAAATCAAATCAAGCCAAGAAGAAGCAATTAAACAGATGAAAGAAACATTCCAAGATCTGAAAAATGAATTTGAGACAATAAAGAAAACACATGCTGAGGGAATGCTGAAATAGAAATCCTGACTAAACGAACAGGAACTACAGAAACAAGCATAACCAACCGATTGCAAGAGATGGAATAAAGAATCTCTGACACTGAAGACACAATAGAGAAAATAGATTCGTCAGTCAAAGAAAACACTAAAGACAAAAAAGTCGTAACACAAAACGTCCAGGAAATTTGGGACACCATGAAAAGACCAAACCTAAGAATAATAGGGATAGAAGAAGGAGAAGAATACCAACTCAAAGGCACAGAAAATATATTCAACAAAATCATAGAAGAAAACTTTCCTAACCTAAAGAAAGAAATACCAGCCGGGCGGTGGTGGCGCCCGCCTTTAATTCCAGCATTCGGGAGGCAGAGCCAGGTGGATCTCTGTGAGTTCGAGGCCAGCTTGGGCTACCAAGTGAGTTCCAGGAAAGGCGCAAAGCTACACAGAGAAACCCTGTCTCGAAAACCAAAAAAAAAAAAAAAAAAAAAAAGAAATACCTATGAAGATACAAGAAGCTTACAGAACACCGAATAGGCTGGATCTAAAAAAAAAAAAAGTCCCCTCGCCACATTATAATCAAAACACTAAACACACAGAACAAAGAAAAAATATTAAGAGCCGCAAAGGAAAAAGACCAAGTAACATATAAAGGCAAACCCATCTGAATAACACCAGACTACTCAATAGAGACTATGAAAGCTAGAAGATCATGGACAAATCTCATGCAGACACTAAGAGACCATGGATGCCAACCCAGACTATTATACCCAGCAAAACTCTCAACCACCATAGGCGGAGTAAACAAAATATTCCAGGATAAAACCAGATTTAATCAATACCTGTCCACAAACCCAGCCCTACAGAAAGCACTAGAAGGGAAAATCCAACCCTAAGAAGTTATACACATCCATGAAAAATCAAGCAATAGATAATCCCACACCAACATACACCACAGAAGGACAACACAACACAACCACAAAAAATAAAAGGAATTAACAATCACTGGTCATTAATATCCATCAATATCAATGGTCTCAACTCACCTATAAAAAGACACAGGCTAACAGAATGGATAACAAAACAGGATCCATCCATCTGCTGCATACAAGAAACACACCTTAAGTTCAAAGACAGACACTACCTCCGAGTAAAGGGCTGGGAAAAGGCTTTCCAAGCAAGTGGACCTAAGAAACAAGCTGGTGTAGCTATCCTAATATCTAATAAAATAGACTTCAAACTAAAATCAATCAAAAGAGATCAGGATGGACATTACATATTTATCACGGGAAAAATCCACCAAGATGGTCTCGATTCTAAACATTTATGCTCCAAATACAAAAGCACCCACATTCATAAAAGAAACACTACTAAAGTTTAAAACACACATCAAACCCCACACATTAGTAGTGGGAGATTTTAACACACCACTCTCACCAAAAGATAGATCTACCAGACTGAAACTTAACAAAGAAATAAAGGACCTAACAGATGTTATGACTCAAATGGACCTAATAGATATCTACAGAATATTCCATCCTAACACAAAAGAATATACCTTCTTCTCAGCACCCCATGGAACCTTCTCAAAAATTGACCACATGCTTGGACACAAAACAAATCTCAACAGATACAAAAAATTGGAATAACCTCCTGTATCTTATCAGACCACCATGCCTTAAAGTTAGACCTCAACAACAACAAAAATTATAGAAAACCCACAAACTCATGGAAACTGAATAATGCCCACCTGAAACATCAATGGGTCAAGGAAGAAATAAAGAAAGAAATTAAAGAGTTCCTAGAATTCAATAAAAATGAAAGTACAACATACCCAAACTTATGGGACACTATGAAAGCAGTGCTGAGAGGAAAATTCATAGCTCTAAATGCCCACATAAAGAAGATGGAGCAATCCCATACCAATGAATTAACAGCACAACTGAAAGCTCTAGAACAAAAAGAAACAAACTCACTCAGGAGAAATAGACGCCAGGAAATAATCAAATTGAGGGCTGAAATCAACGAAATAGAAAACAAGAGAACAATACAAAAAATCAATGAAACAAAGAGTTGGTTCTTTGAAAAAATCAACAAGATAGACAAACCCCTAGCCAAATTAACCAAAAGGCAAAGAGAGAGCACCCAAATTCACAAAATCAGAAATGAAAAGGGAGACATAACAACAGACAACGAGGAAATCCAGAGAATCATCAGATCATACTTCAAAAACCTGTACTCCACAAAAATGGAAAACCAGGAAGAAATGGACAATTTTCTGGATAAATACCACATACCAAAATTAAATCAAGACCAGATAAACCATTTAAGTAGACCAATAACCCCTAAAGAAATAAAAACAGGCATCAAAAGTCTCCCAACCAAAAAAAGCCCAGGACCAGATGGTTTCAGTGCAGAATTCTACCAGACTTTCAAAGAAGAACTAATACCAATATTCTTCAAAGTGTTCCACACAATAGAAACAGAAGGAACACTACCAAACTCTTTTTATGAGGCTACAATTATCCTGATACCCAAACCACACAAAGATGCAACAAAGAAAGAGAACTACAGACCAATCTCCCTCATGAACATTGATGCAAAAATACTCAACAAAATATTGGCAAACCAAATCCAAGAATACATCAAAACAATCATCCATCACGATCAAGTAGGATTCATCCCAGGGATGCAAGGATGGTTCAACATATGAAAATCAGTCAATGTAATACACCATATAAACAAACTGAAAGAAAAAAAAACACATAATCATCTCCTTAGATGCTGAAAAAGCCTTTGACAAAATCCAAAACCCCTTCATGATAAAGGTCTTAGAAAGATCAGGAATACAAGGAACATTTCTAAACATAATAAAAGCAATTTATAGCTAGCCAACAGCAAACATCAAATTAAATGGAGAGAAACTCAATGCGATACCACTAAATTCAGGAACAAGACAAGGCTGTCCACTCTCCCCATATTTATTCAACATAGTACTTGAAGTTCTAGCTAGAGCAATAAGACAACAAAAGGAGATCAAGGGGATACAAATTGGCAAGGAAGAAGTCAAACTTTCACTATTTGCAGATGATATGATAGTATACATAAGTGACCCCAAAAACTCTACCAGGGAACTCCTACAGCTGATAAACTCCTTCAGTAAAGTGGCAGGATACAAGATCAACAAAAAAATCAGTAGTCCTTCTATACACAAATGATAAAAGGGCTGAGAAAGAAGTCAGAGAAACATCACCCTTTACAATAGCCACAAATAATGTAAAATACCTTGGGATAACACTAACTAAACAAGTGAAGGACCTTTTTGACAAGAACTTTAAATCTCTAAAGAAAGAAATTGAAGAAGATATCAGAAAATGGAAGGATCTCCCATGCTCATGGATAGGTAGGATTAATATAGTGAAAATGGCAATCTTACCAAAAGCAATCTACAGATTCAATGCAATCCCCATCAAAATCCCAACACAATTCTTCACAGACTTGGAAAGAAAAATACTCAACTTTATATGGAAAAACAAAAGACCCAGGATAGCTAAAAGAATCCTATACGATAAAGCAACCTTTGGAGGCATCACCATCCCTGACCTCAAACTCTACTATAGAGCTATAGTAATAAAAACAGCTTGGTACTGGTATAAAAACCGACATCCGGACCAATGGAATCGAATTGAAGACCCTGACGTTAATCCATGCACATATGAACATCTGGCTTTTGACAAAGGAGCCAAAACTATACAATGGAAAAAAGAAAGTATCTTCAACAAATGGTGCTGGCATAACTGGATCTCAATATGTAAAAGATTACAAATAGATCCATATCTGTCACCATGCACAAAACTCAAGTCCAAGTGGATCAAAGACCTGAACATAAATCCAGTTACACTAAACTTATTAGAAAAGAAAATAGGAAGCACTCTTGAATGCATTGTCACCTGAGACCTTTTCCTAAATAAAACACCAACAGCACAGACCCTGAGCACAACAATTAATAAATGGGACCTCTCGAAACTGAGAAGCTTTTGCAGTGCAAAGGACACAGTCAATGAGACAAAAAGACAGCCTACAGAATGGGAAAAGATCTTCACCAACCCCACATCTGACAGAGGATTTATCTCTACAGTATATAAAGAACTCAAGAAACTAGACATCAAAGTACTGAACAGTCCAATTAAAAAATGGGCTAAAGAGCTAAACAGAGAATTCACAAAACAAGAAACACAAATGGCTGAAAGACATTTAAAGAACTGCTCAACATCCTTAATCATCAGAGAAATGCAAATCAAAACGACTCTGAGATACCACCTTACACCTGTTAGAATGGCTACGATCAAAAACACCAAAGACAACCAATGTTGGAGAGGATGTGGAGCAAAGGGAACACTCCTCCACTGTTGGTGGGAATGTAAACTTGTACAACCACTGTGGAAATCAGTATGGCGGTTTCTCAGAAAATTAGGAATCGAACTACCTCAAGACCCAGCCATCCCACTCTTGGGCATATACCCAAGGAATGCTGATTCATACCATAAAGATACATGCTCAGCTATGTTCATAGCAGCACTATTTGTAATAGCCAGAACCTGGAAACAACCTAGATGCCCATCAACGGAAGAAGGGATGAAAAAAATGTGGTACATATACACAATGGAGTACTACTCAGCAGATGAAAACAATGAAAGCATGCAATTTGCAGGCAAATGGATGGAACCAGAAAAAATCATCCTGAGTGAGGTAACCCAAACCCAGAAAGAAAGTTATGCTATGTACTCACTCATAGGTGGATTCTAGATATAAAATAAAGAACAATCAGACCACAACCCATAGAACCATAGAGGCTATATATATAGCATGGAGGTCCCTAGGATGACTGTGGCTTATAATAAATTTCAGTTTTACTCAATTATTGAAAAAAAAATTGCCAAGCGAATGGAAACACATGAACTATGAACCAAAGGCTGAGGGGCCCCCAGCTGGATCAGGCCCTCTGAATAGGTGAGACAGTTGATTGGCTTGATCTGTTTGGGAGGCATCTAGGCAGTGGGACCAAGTCCTGTGCTCATTGCATGAATTGGCTGTTTGAAACCTGGAGCTTATGCAGGGACACTTGGCTCACTCTGGGAGGAAAGGACTGGACCTCCCTGGACTGAGTCTACCAGGTTGATCGCAGACCTCGGGGGAGGACTTGTCCTGGAGGAGGTGGGAATGGAGGGTAGGCTGGGGGCAAGGGGAGGGGGTGGGAGGGGGAGAATAGGGGAACCCATGGCTGATAAATAGAACTGAATGGTATTGTAAAATAAAAAATATATATGTATATATATAAAAAAAGAAACTGACCGCTTGGGGGAAGCTTTCTTTGAATAAAATTTGATTCTTTTTCTCTTAAAAAAAAAAGAGGGAGATTTTTCCCATATTAAAAAATGGGAAACACTATTACAATAAAGGGAGTTAGATCTGTGTATAATACACTGGATGGCTTGAAAATGGAACAATTAAATGAGAGGATAATTAATTTAGATGGGATTTATGTGATGTCAATGATAAACATTATCAGTTTTATCATTTTTGTTTCATCACTAAAAAAGTTGGTTAATATCAATGCTAAGATACAGGTTTTAGAAAAACTTATTAAAACAGATAATAGAGATATTCAGACCCAGACAGAGAAATTTAAAGGGAAACCAACATCAGCATTGCATTATAAGGTTAGATGGAAACAGCCTAAGGTATTCAAACAAGCAACTTTAATTTATCAAAGAACATTACAGGAACTGCCAAATGATTGACACCCTCAAGACTGTGAAAGAGCTGAATGGACTCCTTGGGAAATGTTAGGGGATTCAAGGAAGTGACAGTCTCATATGGCATGCATTCACCTTTTGTGAAGCAGATGTTAAACTTGTGGTCAACTTGTAATAGAATTATTACTCAAGACTGGGGAGACTTGGTTGCAGCAGTTTTGGAGCCTGGTCCTCAATTACAGTGGAGAACCTGGTGGAAAGATGAGGCTAAAACCATTGAACAATGAAGTAGGGCTGGAGGTATGGAAATCTCCCAAGACCAACTTCTTGGAGAGGGAAAGTATCATAATGTACAAAGGCAATCTCTATATGATGACCACACCCTGGCTTTATTCTGCACAGCAACTTTGAGTGCTTGGGACAGAATTGATGAAATAGAAAAGAAAACTGAGTCATTTACTAAAGTTACTAATGTTACTGAGCCCAAAAGTAACTTTCACTGATTTCTTAAAATGATTGACTTCAGCAGTAAATAAATTGATTTGAAAGCTAGACAAATAATAATTGAATCTTTGGCTTTTGAAAATGCTAATGCACAGTGCAAAAGGGTAATTAGGCCATTAAAGGCAAGATCAGTACCCTTAGAAGAATGGATCTGGGATACAGTCAATATTGAATCTTATAACCATGATGGTGCTTGGATAGAAGGGGTGATTTCCAGAGTTTTAGAGAAAAATCAGAGACAGGGAGTACTCTGAGCCTGTTCCATATCGTCAGTCTCATAAGTCAGAAAGAGAACAAACAGTACAACAATACGCAAGACAATAAATAGATAAATGACCCTCCTGGCACCCAGAGGCAGAACTGAAACTGAGATGCCAGCCTCATGCCAGTTCGCAGGAGTGACCTGCATCATATCTAAATCAACCAAAGGGATCCAATCCCATTTTAAAGTTCAAAAGTGTCCTGGGACGTCTCTTAGGCACCCTGCCCATGGTCCTCCAGTGCATCGGCTTAGACTGTCTGAAGGCTCTATGGGCAATGATCCCGGTGGATCCCAGATGAGCACCCAAATGTTATGCCTAGATAGCAGGGACTTCTCAAAGATCACCATGGAGAACAAATCCATATGTAAAAACAAAGAGCCTTTATGTATATGTAATCTATATGTAAATCCATATGTAAAAGCTCAAGCTTGGGCTCTTCATCTATCCAATGCAGCTGTGAGAGCAGAGATCTCCCAGCCCAGTCAGGGTAGGGTTTTTATCATAGCAGAGGTTGGGGTGAAGTTAGGGTGAGGGGATTTCCAAGGTTCACAATCCTGATTGGCTGACATTTGTCTATGGGTATCTTGGTGAAAGGGGTAGGTATGTACTGGGCTAAGGGACATCTGGAGATCTTATCCATAATGGTCAGAAATGTTTGGAATGTCAGGTACTTTCCCCTTAGGTTGGAAGGTTAGGTATTTTCTCCTTGGATGCTGATTGGCCTGTTCTATGGTGGTGCCAGTTTATGGCTTTTCCTGGAACTGGGTGTTGTCTTACAGTAAACCGAAACAGGCCTACTTTCTAGCTGGTCTCTCTCAAGACTGTCATGGTAGCAGTGCAGTCAAGCTGCCCTGGGCCCTATAGCCAGCATTTTTTCATTTGTTTCTAGAAATTAAATTTCCTCCAGCCAAAAAGATGGGCCACTTACAATATGATAGCTTCCCCTTTTCCCGATAATGAAAGGCTAGGCTAGGTGTCGAACACAGAACCAGGCTAGGTGTTGAATCCATTTTTATCATTTTCACTGACATGGGGATGACACAAGTTATTACAGAACAACTAGTAAAAATCCCTGAAGCTTCAGGTCATTCCGGTGGATCTTCATAGGAGAGCTTGATTGACAATCCTTAGATTCCTGAACCTTAACTTTCTCTGGCTTACAGAATTCATTGAATTTGTCTATACCCACAGAAGAGGAATCTCACCAAGGAATAAGATAAGATAAAGACATTAAAGAGATAAAAATAGGAAAGGAAAAAAATCAAAGTATCCCCATTTCTGCATGACATGATTCTATGTTTAACTGAGATGTAGCTAAGGTCCCTGGCTGGGTCTCACTCAGAGTTTCATGTCTAAGCCTTGGTCCCAGGGTGGCTGTGCTGTAAGGTGAGGGTCTACAGTGAAGGTGTCTGTTATTGGGTCACTGGGGAGTGGGCCTCAGTTGCCCTTGGACTTCCTGTTAATAGCTTGAGCAGGCCTTTCTCTTCCAAGCACTCCCACCATGATGTACTGCTTCACCACAGACCTGAAACAATGGAGACAACCGATCATAGTCTGAAACTTCCAAAACTGGCACACGGAGTCTTGGACTCTAGAAGTTTATCATCTCAGGTATTTTGTGATAGTGGTGGGACCATGACTAATATAGTGCCCTTGACTCAGAGGACACATGCTTATGTGACTCTTGGGAGAGCAGCTCAGTGCCTGCTCAGCTCCTCCTGCACAGGCTCTTCCCCAAGGACTGGCAGGAACTGAAGCTAATTATTCCACTTGATTCTTTTCCTAAGCAGGAGCTCTGGGACTCTCTTCCCGTTTATTTCTCTGGAGCTTAAGGGCAGACAGAGTAAGGTCAAGAGGTCCTGGCATAAAATAGGATATCTAGTTACTCTTAGTTCTTGGTGTCCTTAATGGAATCCAAGTGCTCAGAGAGGTGGGTTATCAGATGCCTGAGCAAACCAATGCCTGGCAGAGTTCAGTGGGAGCTGGCAGCTCTTGGTGTGTCTCTGTGTTTATGTGTCTTGCATATGTACTCTACATTATATATGTATTTATGCTGAGTGGCATTTCATTGCTTGTAAAAGGTAGGTATATCTACTCTTTGTGAGATTTGCTCATGTCTTGCATGTGTGTATGTGCATATGTATGATATATAATTGACTAGCTTTTATCTCTCTAGATCCACAACACACAAATCTAAATTAGGTTCACAAGAGTAGGTTATTTCTATGTGTTTGGGATCTCCAAATCAGTTCATTTGGTCTAAAATATTTGACATGCTCTCATTATGTTGACTCCCTTTTTTTCATCTATGTTCAAACACATTCAAGCAGAGGAGACTGAAAGGTCTGAAGAATACAATATGTATTCAGCAATCTGAAACCATTTTCTGTATTTTCTTGTTTTTACATGTGTGTGTGTGTGTGTGTGTGTGTGTGTGTGTGTGTGTGTGTGTGTTTACTTGCATTTTGTCCGAGTCATATTTGGTGTATGATTGCATGTCCTTGAGAGTAGAACGAGAGAGAGAGAGAGAGAGAGAGAGAGAGAGAGAGAGAGAGAGAGAGAGAGAGAGAGAGAGGGAGGGAGGGAGGGAGGGAGGGAGGGAGGGAGGGAGGGAGAGAGAGAGAGAGGGGGGGGTTTGTAGCCATTTGACTTATTTGGAGGTGATGTTTATGTGGTATGTCTATGGGTGAAAGGGGCTCCGAGCTTCACTGACTGAAGCTCTGTATGTTAGGCACAGGTCAGTGGGAACCGAAACTGTTATTCTGAGTGGGGTGCATGTGTGCACAGTGTGTAGTGTTTGTTTCCTGAAAAGAAGAGGCATGCCTATGTAATTGTTATTATATTTTGGTATGGCTTTTTCATGATGTATTTGACCTTGCATTTTCGTTGTCGTGTGTGTGTGTGTGTGTGTGTGTGTGTGTGTGTGTGTGTGTGTGTGTTTATATCCACAGTATGAGCTTATTCCTCTAAGATGTTATCTTTATGTGTTGATTTTTTTGGTTGTCCTATGTATATGTGTGTCTGTGTGTATCCAGAATATGAACCTATTCCTCTGAGGTGTGATTTTTATGTAATGTTGAATGGGTTGTTTGTTTTGATTTTTTTGGTTGTCTTGTGTGTGTGCATGCATGTGCATGTGTGTGTGTCTCTATCTAGAAAATGAGCTTATTCCTTTGAAATGTGATTTTTATGTATTGTTGAATGTGTTGTGTTGATTCTAAAGCATCTGTCATTGTGAGAGTTGTTTGTGTGTTGTATATTAGTTATGTACTTTGCTATTATGACTATGAGTGCCATTCCTTCCTTAGGGCAACTGTAGCTGGTAAGAAACCACAAATCATCAATGCAAGTATCTGATATATATGTGTATACACACACACACACACACACACACACACACACACACACACACTTACAATGCATGTTTGTTTCATCCATGTGTTTTAGATGTTCTGGTTGGTCCCTGAAAAGTCCAGTATGTCCTTGGTGGTCTCTAACAGTTGTGATTCTGCATAGGGCAGACAGGCTCACATGTGTTTCGTTACCACACAGCTCTTATCTTCTGGAAGAGCTCAGCATCAGTAAGCCATAATTGGATCTAATTCTCAATATGACCTTTATACATTTTGTGGCCTTAGTGAGTGAGTTCAGTTCTCTTAGATACATGTTCCTCATTTTTCAAGGACAGTAACCAGCCCAACTTTACAGAAATATTCTGAAGAATAAGTAAACCATTGTATATAAACTATTCAGTGCTGTGTTTGGGATATGATAGTCAGTAAAAATAAATTATTATTGTCTTTCCCCAAATCCAATGTTTGGGTGGTGGAGGTTCATTAGTTCACTATTATCTATGGAAAGAACATGTAGAAAACTGGCCTATTTAGGCTTACTCTCACTCTTCAGGGTCACCGGCTAGCTCCTTCCTGAAAGATCTTACCCATAGTAGGGTTTCAGTGTTCACAGGTGGCTTACTTTGGCTTCACAAGGTGATACAGAGCCTGCCAGTGGGCAGCCAGGCCTCTGCATTGCCATTTGGTCACCATCTTCCTTGGGGCCATGACCTGTAATAACCTGTGCCCTGGTGAAGGTGCAAGTTCATCCAGGATGTCTTACTGCAATGCCCTGTCCAAGATGGGTAACCTCCCACATCTTGGTCCAAGGTCAAGTTAAATGTACTTGTTTATTTCTGTTTCTATCCCCCCTCTTTGTGTGTGTGTGTATATGTGTGTGAATGCACACATGCCATGGAGTGGGTATGCTGTTCAGAGGACAACTTCGGAGTTGGGTTTTTCCTTCCACTACGTGGGCTCCAGGGATCAAACTCAGGACATCAGATTTGGTGACAAGTTCATTTACCCATTAAACCAGTGGTTCTCAACCTTTCTAATGACCCTTTAATAAAGTTTCTCTTGTTGAGTGACCCCTAACTGTAGCTAGAGTTTTCCTGTCTTGCCCACAGTCAGGACAAAGCTTTGTCACTCGCCAGTCCCACAGCCGCTCAGACCCAACCAAGTAAACATAGAAACTTATATTGCTTATAAACTGTATGGCCGTGGCAGGCTTCTTGCTAACTTTTCTTATATCTTAAATTAATCCATTTCTATAAATCTATACCTTGCCACATGGCTTGTGGCTTACTGGTACTTTACATGCTATTTGTCCTGGTGGTTGGCAGTGATTCCTTCTGCCTTCCTGTTCTTTTATTTCTCCTCTCTGTTAGTCCCACCTATACTTCCTGCCTAGCCACGGGCCAATCCAGTTTTACTTATTGACCAATCAGAGCAACTTGACATACAGACCATCTCCCAGCACAGCCAAGTGCAGACTATCTCAGACACCTGCACTCAGGCTCGTGGTCCTAATCATCCTCTATGCGGACCTGCTGGGTAAAGCCACGAGGAACCCAAGAACGGGTCCCCACAGGACATACAGAACATCCCACAGCACCCCCCATAAAATTATTTTCATTGCTACTCCATAACTGTAATTTTGCTACTGTTATGAATTGTAAGGTAAATATTTTTGGAGATAGAGATTTGTCAAAGGGGTTGCAATCCACAGGTTGAGAACCACTGCAACCATCTCACTGGGTCCAAATACATCATACTTTGAAAGAAGTTATAATATGCTAAAATCTTTTGTAAACTGCATGATGTATAAAATATGAGTGGCACCTTTTTGTAAGACTTTTGAAAAAAGTAGTGGACACTGTACAGCATATTTAGATATTTTGGTGAGAACTGAATGTAGTTTTTGTTGGGAATGGTTAAGATCAGGGATTCTGCTTGCCAAATGTACATTGTGATTTTACCTGGTACACTTGCTTGCACACTTAGGTGCTCTGTATTTATTTCTTCACTGTTAAACTGGGTATGATAATGTGTGTCTGTTAGGAGAAGGGGAGGATTGCACTGGAAAATATATGTAAAACATTGAAATCAATATCTGATGCTAAATTAATGTTGGGCTTGGAAACCAGATGAATACTTTTGGTGACAGGTAATTTGGAAGAACTTAGAACAGTTAAGACCTACCCATTACACTTCATGCCTGTGAGAAAGGTTTAAACAGTTCTGTTTTAACTTAGGACATTTTACATTATTTAAAAAATAATTGATACTCTAGGAAGTGCTGGTGTATGTATTTAATTCCAGCACAAGGCAGGCAGAAGTCAGCAGATCTCTGAGTTCAAGGCTATCCTGGTCTACAGAGTGAGTTTCAGGACAGCCAGGGCCACACAGAGATACCATTTCCCAAAAACCAAAACCAAAACCAAAACCAAAACCAAAAGTAATTGATAATCATCACTTAATTCTCTATATTTGACTATATTAAAATTACACATGTGAGATTTTTCAATATTTTCTTCTTATATTTTCCCAAGAAGAGCTAGGTTGTATTGTAGAAAAGAAAGTATATAAATAAATCTTTTTTTTTGAAGAGAGTTCTATAATTACATTTATGCACAGAGAACTTAGATGTGTACATTTGACCCAGATCAGTGGCAAGTTGTTTGGCCTTGGCCTTTTCCAGCTTGGCAATATGAGGAACAGATCTAGGACCCAGGACATTGCCTCCCCAGTGGTGGTTGATCAAATTGTATCTGAGGTTGTAATTGGTGCTAATAGCTTCCACCAGCTTAGCCATCCTTGTCTTCTGAGTTAACCTGTGTGAAGGCAACAGTGGTGCATGTCTTCCTGTGGGCCAGCCGCCCCAGCCTGGCCTATGCCCAAAGGAAAGAAGGCCAAGGGGAAGAAAGTGGCCCTGTCCATGAAGAAACAGGAGGCCAAAAAGGCAGTGTGTCTTCTGTTTGAGTAAAGGCTAAAGAACTTCGGCACTGGGCAAGATATTCTGCACCAAAGAGATCTTACATGCCTCATCAAATGGCCCCTGTACACCAGGCTGCAGTGGCAGAGGGCCATCCTCTATAAGCATCTCAAAGTACCTCCTGCCATTAACCTCCCCCCAGGGCCTGGACCTGCAAACAGCCACCCAGCTGCGAAAGCTTGCCCACGAGTACAGACCAGAGACAAAGCAAGAGAAGCAGCAAGGGCTGCTAGCAAAGGGACGTCCCAACTAAGAGGTCAGCTGTCCTTCGAGCAGGGGTCAATACAGTCACCACCTTAGTGGAGACAAGAAGACTCAGCTGGTGGTGATTGCCCATGATATAAATAATCCTTAGTAGCTTGGAAAAACAAGCAAACATAAAACCCATGTAAATGATGGACACCCATTTCTTACTGTTCATTTCTCATTTCAGAGCAAAGTACTGAGATTTAAATCTGGTTGATATGAAGACATAAACTTCTACACTTAGACCAGGCTATTTCTTCACTTCTATGTGTTCATGTGCTTGTCCATGAGTAAGCAATGGGGTCAAGACTTTTTCTAAGTAAATATGGATTAAGCAAAGTGCTGGTAACATTATTTTCTTTGGAAAGATATTTCATTAATGTGAAGGTGTGATGTATCATTGGAGTTAGAATAGGAGATGTTTATTCATTATTTATGCACCAAAAAGTTGAAGAAATCAAGAGAAGCATAGCTGAAGTTCAGCTGAGTGGAGGAGTGACTAATGGTGGGTGTGGGGGGTATGAAGGTGAACATGACATACGACATACTTAAATACAAATATCTTAATGAAATCATCACTATGTTACAATGAATATTTATAAATAAACATTTGGAAAAAGAAAACAGGAATAAATATCTGTTTTAAAAAAAGCAAACAGACCCCCATAATACAAATCTAATTGAGATAACATACACACATGATAAGCTGTGTATCCTATGATAGGATATAAATGCCAGAATTCTTACTATTGTAGTGCAAATAAGGAAGTGGCATTTAATACCAATTGGGTACTGCCCAAAGAGTTATTTTAAGTTGAAAGTAAATAAAAACTAACTCTTGAAAAATTCTACAGCTGTATAAGCAGAATAATTACTTGCATGTAAAGCCAAGAAGGAGAATCACACAGAATTATCATTGTACTTGTGTGATGGCCATGTTCACTGGTATTTCATCCTTCTTCTAATTCCCAACAGAGGCAAGAGCAGCATGAAGAGGGAGAACCAGAGCAGTGTGTCTGAATTCCTCCTCCTGGGGCTCCCCATCAGACCAGAGCAGCGGAACATCTTCTTCATCCTGTTCCTGGCCATGTACCTCACCACGGTGCTGGGAAACCTGCTCATCATCCTGCTCATCAGGCTGAACTCTCACCTCCACACCCCCATGTACTTCTTCCTCAGCCATTTAGCCTTCTCTGACATCTCTCTTTCATCCATTACAGTTCCCAAAATGCTGATGAATATTCAGTCTCAGCAACATTCTATCTCCTACAATGGATGCATCTCTCAGATGTATTTTTTTGTTTTTTTTGGCTGCTTGGACAATTTCCTCCTTGCAGTGATGGCCTATGACAGGTATGTGGCCATCTGTCATCCATTGCACTACATCACTGTCATGAGGGAGGAACTCTGTATCTGCTTAGTTGCTGGGTCCTGGTTCTTCTGTTGTGTCCATGCACTGCTCCACACTCTCCTCTTGATCCAACTGTCCTTCTGTGTCAAAAATACCATCCCCAACTTCTTCTGTGACCTCACTGCCCTCCTGAAGCTGAGCTGCTCAGACATCTCCCTCAATAAGCTAGCCATCTTCACTGAGGGAGGATTACTTTTCATCCTGCCTCTGAGTGGCATCCTGGGCTCTTATATTTGCATAGGGAGCACTGTCTTGAGGGTCCCCTCTACAAAGAGATTCTTTAAAAGCTTTTCTACCTGTGGCTCCCATCTCTTTGTGGTATCTTTATACTATGGGACACTTGCGGGTGTTTACTTCTTCTCTTCATTTCAAAGTTCCAGCGACAAAGACATAGTTGCGTCTGTAATTTATACAGTAGTTACACCCTTGCTAAACCCTTTCATCTACAGCTTGAGGAACAAAGATATAAAACAGGCTTTAGAGATATTTGTCACTAGGGCCAGCTCCTTTAAGTGACAGACATTCACTACACTTATTGTGTAGTTGATAATTCTGTGTGTTTAATATAATATGCATTACATTGTTCTGTGCAGGATTATCTGTTTTTGTTTAGTTGTTTGATACAGTTCAAGGGGTTGGACCTAGGGACTCACTAATGGAAGGCTACATCCCAAGTCCCGCAGAGTGTTTTCAAGATGTCTATTAGATCAAGTTTACCTCTTGACCTGTTTGATCTTCTCTGTCATTAATCTTTGCTTGCTCATCATCCTACATAATTGAGTATTATGATCTATTCCTAGTGGACTGACTCATATTGTGGTGTGCTGAAGCAGACTTAGACCAAAATTATGCTGTTTGTTTACATCACTACCCAACTGGCCGTTATGACATCATACAATAGCTTGAAATCAAACTCACAGGAATGATTACACTGTGGAAATGGAATAGTTCTGCAAACACTTATTCAGTCAGCACACATCATAGCATTTATAATAATGATAGTTCATGTCATCTTTACTGACAGCCCCTGTCTTGTCATCTCTACTTCTCATAATAGCATAAAAATGCCTGCTTCTTATATATCAATGAATATATGGTATTTTTTTTCAGTAATTTTACATGTGAGGTATCCATTTTAAACAGTGCAAAGTCAAATTTTTCTCTCTTTATATTCTTTGAAAATTACATTCTAGAGAAGTCAATTATTAACATTTAATGTAACTGTGGTACAGCTGGATTTACATTTTCCACATTTCTATTTTCTGTATGAGACATTTATCACAAATGTTTCTTTGCATTTTGATTATATAGCTCTGTTATTCCATTTCCCTATTAATTTGTTTTGGGTATTTTGGTTGTTCATTTGTTTCTTTGAGACAGGTCTCACTATGTAGCCCTGGTTGTCCTGGAACCCACTATGTAGTCAAGGCTGGCCTTGACTCACAGAGATCCACCTGCATCTGCCTCCCAAGTGCTGGGTTTAAAGGTGTGTGCCACCAAGCTTGGTTTCTTGACTAACTTGTTAATAACATGACATTTGTAATACAAATTGCTAAATGGTCTTATTAATATAAAGCCCAGAGCCAGATATTGAAGTAAAAGTTGAAAAATCAGAGAGGCAGATCAGCAAGCCACTAGTTCTTACCCCTACAAAATTCTCCGCTGAAAGAGAGTAAGCTCCTCTCTCCACTCTGCCTTATCACTTCCTTTCTCTGCCTAGATCTATCACTTCCTGTCTGTCTATACAGACCTCCAGACCTCTATGGTTAACTAGTGGCTAGCTCCTCCTTCTGATTTTCAGGCAAGCTTTATTTGTTAGAGCACAAATAAAATATCACCACATTTCCCTTTTTTGTTCTAAAATAAAAAGTTTATAACTAATATAAGAAAAACTATATACAGTAAGTACAATAACAATATGCAATATATGCAGGCAATAAACACATCAACAATGTCTACTCCATTTACATTTGATGAATTCAGAGAAAATACTTCATTATCTGTGCTATTTTTGTGAATCCAAAGGATTGTATCTAATTTACCTTCTATCCTAATTTGCGTTACCAACTGAAAACTATCTTTTGATGTCTTTCCAACTTATACACTTCACACCTCTTTAGTGAGTTTCTTTTCTGAATATAAGGGATGATTCTTATTCCTGATTATTTCTTGTAACTGAATAAATAACAAAGTTAATTCTGACTCATCAGGGATAAATTCTGCAGTTTCAATATGTAAGACCATTCACTCTTTCAGCAAACTGAGAGTCAGTAACTATGTTGAGAGGTTCTGAAAAATCCATTAATACCATCAGGATGGCATATAATTCTGATTTTTGGAAAGTATTATAAGGACATTGAACCATTTTACTTAAATTTTCTGATTTTTAACCTGCCTTTCTTTGTTTGTTTGCATCTGTATGAAATGTAGGGGCTTCAGATTTTGGTGTTTCCCTTACAATTCAAGGCAGGATCCAATTAGCTCTCTTTATAAATTTAATTCTATTGCTTTTGGGATATTTGTTGTTAATCTTTCCCTAAAAATTACTGGAAACTCTTTGCCAAGGTTCACTTTCTGCCCATAATTTGTCAGTTTCATCATTAGTTAAAGGCACTACAGTTTCTGCTGGGTCTATTCCTGCTAATTGACAAAGTCTCAATTTTTCTTTTAAAATCCACTCAGAGATTTTTTTTTTGTTTTTTTTTTGAGAGAGGGTTTCTCTGTGTAGCTTTTCACCTTTCCTGAAACTCATGCTGTAGCCCAGGTTGGCCTCAAACTCACAGAGATCTGCCTGCCTCTGTCCCCCGAGTGCTGGGATTAAAGGCATGTGTCACTACCGCCCAGCATCAGAGATCTTTACCACATAAGTTTTTAATTTTTATTCTGTTTATTTGGTAGAAATATCCATTCAAATATAATACCTTCCCTCAGCGTCAAAATTCCTGTAGGAGACTGCTTAGAGAGTGAAAAACCAAAATGCAATCAAGCTTTGGACCCACACAGTCCACATGTGCATCCTGTATTTTCTTTTCCACCAAAGCCAATTCTCTGTCAATTTCAGTCAATAATTCTCTTGGACTATTTAAGTCCTTGTCACCCTCTAAGGTTTTGAACAAATTACTCAGTTCATCATTTTTACCTTAATAGCAGTCCATAGGCTTGAAATGTCTCTGAATAATCTTTGAAAGTCATTAAGAGTCTGTAATTGATCTCTCCTAATTTGCACCTTTTGGGGTCTAATGTTTTGTAGACCTTTTTTTATATCCTAAATAATTAATAGAATCTCTTCTTTGTATATTTTCAGGAGCAATTTGTGATCCCCAACAAGACAAACTTTTCCTTACTTCTTCAAACATTCTTTCTAAAGTATCGACATTTTAATCAGCTAGTAAATGTCATACATGCAATGGTAAATTCAAGATTTAGGAAACTGTTTATGTATTACTTCCAATGGCTGTTGTATAAAATATTGTCACAAAGTTGGGCTATTTAACATTCCCTGTGGGAAAACCATCAATTGATATCTCTTGACTGGCTGGGAATTATTATAAGTAGGTACTGTGAAGGCAATTTTTCTCTGTCTTTTTTTTGTAAGGGTAATGAGAAGAAACAGTCTTTTAAATCAATAACTATAAGAGGCCATCCTTTAGGAAACAGAGTAGGCAAAGGAATTCCACATTGTAGAGAGCCCATTGGCTGAATTACCTGTTAATTGCTCTTAGATCTGTTAGAACATTCTGTATGCTGTGAATATGTATTGTTCTGATTGGTTGATAAATAAAGCTGTTTGGCCAATGGTGAGGCAGAATAAGGTTAGACAAGACATTCTAATCCGAGAGAGAGGAAGTAGAAAGACAGAGAGAAGAGATGCTCCTAGCCCCTGCCAGGAGAAGCAAGATGTAAAAGTACTGGTAAGCCACAAGCCATGTGGCAAAGTATAGATTTATAGAAATGGATTAATTTAAGATGCAAGAGATAGCTAGTGAGAAATCTGAGCCATTAGGCCATATCATTTGTAAATAACATAAGCCCCTGTATGTTTACTTGGGTCAGAGTGGATGCAGGACTGGGGGATGAGAGAGATTTGTCCTGACCGTGGGCCAGGCAGGACACAAGAAAACCTCTGGCTACAATCTGTTACCACTATCCACTTACCAGATTTCTTTTTAATGAGAAATACAGGAGAATTCCAAGGACTGGTTGATTCTTCAATATGCTGAGCACTTAACTGCTCTTGTACCAGCTGTTCAAAGGCCTGTAGTTTCTCTTTTGTTAAAGCCCATGCTGAACCTATATAGGTTTGTCTGTTAACCATTTTAAAGGTAGGGCTGTTGGTGTCTTTGAAAGATCATCAGCTGTTGTGCCTTGTTCTTGTACAATATGGATGGTCAGTGACCTTTCTTTATAATACCTTCTAATATTTTTATCAAAAACATATGTTAGTTTATGGTTTGTTGCTGAGATTGGAGGAATGTTAATATGGGTATTCCATTGTTGTAATAAATCATAGCCCCATAGATTCATAGTTATATTAGCCACACATGGCTTTAATTTTCCTCTCTGTCCTTCTGGTCCTATACATTCAACATATTTCATGCTCTGTTTCACTTGAGATAATGTTCCAGTCCCTAAAAGCTGAACATTTGCCTCCTGAAGAGGCCAATTTGGATGCCAAGGTTTTGGTGCAATTATTATTATATCTACACCTGTGTCTACAAGACCTTCAATGAGAATGTCATTTATTCTTATTTTTAATTTTGGTCTTTGTTCATATATGTTCTATCACCCTGAGCAGTATGTTTTTTTCCATAATAGGCATTAGATTATTTAATTGCACTGGGAAGGGGTTTCTTCTGTGATGGCAGGAAAGGACTGAACTGAGTTTGTCATGGGGGCCTATGAGAGGCCCCTCAGGGAGTTTCCCATTGGCAAAGGCAATGATTACCTTGTCTGTCCCTTGTTGATCTACATTTGTTAGTCCAATGTTTGTCTTTACCACACCTTCTGCACATTCCAGAAGAGAGGGGCATTCTGTTGGAATTATTATATATATCCAAAGGAAGTGGCCATCAATTTGAGAAGGAATGAGTGGGGAGACACTCGAAAGGTTGGGGGGGAGGAGATGAAGTAATTATATTTTAATTAAAATAAACCTAAAAAAAGGAAAATTCTTTTACTGAGTCAACAGCTAGGTAGTATGAAATAATAAGGAAATATGAAAAGAATATATGAGATCCTGAGATACCATTAAAAAGTCAAATTTAGAAGTATTTATGTAGAAGAACAAGTATAAGTAAAGGCATAGAAAATATACTCAAAATCCCATTAATCTAGGCAAAGATACAGCCATGCCAGATACAGGACACATTTGATTGCTAAACATTCAATATCAGAAAATAACCTCGACACATTATAATAGAGTTTAAACATTAAGGATGAAGAAGAAAGAAAGGTTATTGATGGCTTCAAAAGAGAAGCACCAAGTCACACACAAGGCCAAAACAAAAAGACTGTTGGTGGTTTGAATAGGAATGGCCCCCATTGACTCACAAGTGAGAATACTTGATCCATCGTATCTCACTGTTAGGAGGTGTGGCCTTGTTGGAGGAAGTATGTCATTGTGTAGGCAGGCTTTGAGGTCTCATATGCTGAAGCTAGGTCTAGTGTGTCAGTCTCCTTATTCTGCCTGTGGATCAAGATGTAGAAATCTCAGCTACCTCTTTAGTACCATATCTATCTGCATGCCATGTTTCCTATTCTGACAATAATGGACTAAACCTCTGAACTATAAGCCAACTTCAGTTAAATCTTTTCATTTATAAGGGTTACCATGGTTATGGTGTTTCTTTACCACAATAGAAACCCAAACTAACAGCCTGGTCTACAGAGCAAGTTCCAGGACAGCCAGGACTGTTACCTAGAGAAGCCCTGTTATGAAACAAATAAATGAATGAACAAAAAACCAAACAACAACAACAATAAAAAACAAAGACAGAAGTTGGTACTAGGTACTGAGATATTGTTATTTTATTTCAATTTATGTATATGGGAATTTTGTCTGCATGTGTTTGTGTACCACGTGGGTGCCTAGTGACCTTGGATCCACTGTGTTGCAGACAGTTGTGAGCTGACATGTGGGTGCTTGGAATTGAACTCAGGTCCTCTGAAAGAGCAGCCAGTGCTCTTAACTGCTGAGCCATCTCTCCAGTCGGTACTGAGGTATTGCTGCAATAGGCCTGATCATGTTTTTGTTTGGAGGAATGTGGATTTGGGACTTTGGATTAGGAAAGCTGTGGAATGCTTTAAGCAGGGCTTAAAGGGTCATACTAGAAGGGATATGGAAGACAAATGAGAATGATTTTAACTGTGCAGGGCTAGCTCAAGAGATTTCAGAGGAGAATTTTAATATGTGGCTTAGAGACTGTTCTAGTGATATTTTGGCTAAGAGTGTGGCTGCGTTTGCACTGAAAAGTTTGTCTGAAGTTAAATTGAAGTGTTTTGAGTTAATTCCATTGACAGAGGAAATCTCATAATAGCCTGGTATTGACTCTGTTGTGTGGTTATTATTGTTTACTCTAATGAAGAACTATAGTGAAAAGAAGCAAGATGAACTAGGAAAAATTAAAAATATACAATTTGAGGAGAAAGGGGGAACAAGGAAGTGGAATGGAAGCTAAATTCTGTATTCAAGGAGATGAACAGATTAAAGAAATGTCTGGTGTTAAATGGAATAAAGGAGTGGTGACCTCAGAGCAAGATCTACCTAGTTAAGTTTCCAACTTGTGAAAAGGAATTAAAGAAAAACTTAGAGCCACTATGATAGTGTAGGTCTTTAACCCTAGCACTGGAAAGGCAGAGGCTGGTGGATCTCTGAGTCTGAGGCCATCTTGGGCTACACAGAAAGTTCAAGGACAGTCAAGCTTAGGCAGTAAAGGAAACAATGGAGAACCGAAAGTTGGTGAAGATGTAATTAAACAAGGGGCTATGTTCCAGCTTCAGTAAGCAGCAGAATTTGGTAAGTTTGGCCACATGGTTCTGGATTTAAAACCAAGAATAGATAAAGGGGTAATGAAATCTCCCCCTGTGACAAAGGAAAGCCCCAGAGGCTAGGTGTGTGGCAGGGGTGTCCCTGAATGGAGGCACAGGGAGGCTGTTGTGTGAAGCTGTTGAAGGTGAAGTTTGGTTTGCCTTGGAGACTCCAGAGCTATGAGATACCTGCTGAGAAGAGCTGTTAACAGAGAGTAGAACCAGTCCAAGAGGAGGAAGTGTGTTGCAGCCAACAAAGCTGAATAGAGTTGGAGATCTGAAGAACATTTTGGCATCAGAGATGCAATTTGGAGTTTGCCTGGCTTGTTTTCAGTCTTTCTTTGGTTCAGTATTTCCTCACTATACTCTCTTTTGGAATGGTAATGTATGTACTGTGCCATTGCATGTTGGAATTATGTACATACATTACCATACCAGAATGTTCTTCAGACTAGCCACAGACCATGGGGTTCAGATCACGCTGGGCACCACTTGAAATAAGAGCCAAGAGGGTATATATATAAATATATATCAATTTATTAATGGGTACCATAAGAAGAACAGACTCACAGATACAGGATAAGGTAGATCTATTTGCAGGGTCCTTCCATTTTGCCCAAGGGGTGAATGGAACCATCAGTCTAGTCTCTAACCATCACAAAAGAGAGTGAGCAGCCACCTGCTCCTCAGTTTTAAGCAGACACATACCCATAGAAAACTATACCTCTATCAGGCCAGATACCCAAAGGTCATTGGCAGATTTTACTTAAACAAGCATGCTTGGGTTTAGAGAAGGAGAGAGTTGCACTCCAACTTCAAAGCCAGCTTTAATATTCAATTGAACTGGAATTACAAAAAGATCATTTACATTATGTGTCTGTAGGGAACAATAGAAACAAATATTTGGAAAGGTTTTTGAAATTTTATCCTGTTGAAAGTATAATATAGCAATAGGCCAATTTACCCTTTTTCTTGGGATATTTTTTTCTGGATGATTTGTCCTTTTTCTTCAGATGTCTCATTTGTCCTGTGGTCTTCAGATTCCTTAGCTGGATTCCTTTATTTTCCTGAAAAGACAAAAACAAAACCCTTCTCCAACCCCAATTTTGGGGAGGTTCCCTTATGGCAAGTTATATCTGATCAAATGAAAAAACATTTTTTAGTTTTATAGGTTAGTTTAGATTGAACAGCCACATAGTTTGATGAACTATTACCTCTTCTAATCAAGAATTCTCCCATGTTCAAATCTAATCTTTATCAATTTTGATTTCTGGTTTCTCCTGAAAATTTTGTTTTCTTTTTAATGCTGTTCTATCATCCAGAGCAATATGGCTTTTACAATAGGTATTAGGGTCTTTAATTGCTCTGGGAAGGAGTCTCCTTCATGATGACAGAAAATGACTGAACTGAATTTGACATGGGGGCCTGTGAGAGGTCCCTCAAGGTGTTTCCCAATGGTAAAGGGTTACCTTGACTGTCCCTTGTTGATCTACATTTACTAGTCTAATGTCTGCCTTTGCCACACCGGCATACTCCAGAAGGATTATTCTTAGAAAAAAACATTGTTTCTAGGAACATCCTGTTTACCATCCCTTTTGAGGTGATATTTACTGCAATTGAAACATTTGAAATTACTATTTTTCTCCAAATCTCTGGAAATCACCTCTCCTATCCAAGCATCATCATGGTTATGATGTTCAATATTGACTATATCTCAGATCTATTTCTTTAACGGTGCTGATCTTGCCTTTAATGGCCTAATTACCATTCTTGCATTGTACATTAGCATTTTCAAAAGCTAAAGATGCAATTATTATTTGTCTAGCTTCCAAATTTGTTAGCATTCTATTTA
This sequence comes from Peromyscus maniculatus bairdii, assembly GCF_049852395.1. Classification (NCBI taxonomy): domain Eukaryota; kingdom Metazoa; phylum Chordata; class Mammalia; order Rodentia; family Cricetidae; genus Peromyscus; species Peromyscus maniculatus. The sequence goes on along the minus strand of NC_134855.1, from coordinate 3,520,971 downwards.
CCACTAAAGTCAATATTTGTAAGAAATCAGTGAAAGTTTCTTTTGTGCCTGTATAAATTTAGTTAATGACTCAGTTTTCTTTTCTATTTCTTCAATTCTGTCCTAAGAATTCAAAGTTTCTGTGCAGCATAAGGCCAGGGTGTGGTCATCATATAGAGATTGCCTTTGCACATTAGCATAATATTCCTCTCCAAGAAGTTGGTCTTGGGAGATTTCCATACCTCTAGCCCTACTTCATTGTTTAATGGTCTTAGCCTCATCTTTCCACCAGGTTCTCCACTGTAATTGAGGACCAGGCTCCAAGACTTCTGCAACCAAGTCTCTCCAGTCTTGAGGAATAATTCTATTACAAGTTGACCATGAGGTTAACATCTGCTTCACAAAAGGTGAATGCATGCTATGTGAGATTATCAATTCCTTGAATCTCCTTAAATCTAACATTTCCCAAGGAGTCCATTCAGCTCTTTCACAGTCTTGAGGGTGTCTATCATTTGGCAGTTCCTGTAATGTTCTTCGATAAATTAAAGTTGTTTGTTTGAAAAACTTAGGCTACTTCTCTCTAACCTTATAATGCAATGCTGAGGTTGGTTTTCCTTTAAATTTCTCTATTATCTGTTTTAATAAATTTTTCTAAAACGTATATCTTAGCACTCATATTAACCAACTTTTTTAGTGATAAAACAAAAATGATAAAAATGATAATGTTTATAATTAACATTACATAAATCCCATCTAAATCAATTATTTTCTCATTTAATTGTTTCATTTTCAAGTCATTCAGCATATCATCAAACAGACCTAACTCCTTCCATTGCAATAGTGTTTCCCATTTTTTAATGTGGGAAAAATACCTTTTTTATTAAGAGATATTTATTCATTTTACATATCAATCACAGATCCCCTCTCATCCCTCATGCTTTCTCCAAACCTTGCCCCCTCAACTCATCCCCCATTCCCTCCACTGAAAAGATAAGGCCTCCCATGGGAATTCAGCAAAGAATGGCACATTCTATTGAGGCAGGTCCAAACCCCTTCTCCTGTATCAAGGCTGTGAAAAGTGTCCCATCAGAGGCAATGGAGGTCAAAGTGCCAGCTCATGCACCAGGGATAGATCCTGATCCCACTGCCAGGGCCCCTTAAAGTGACTGAGCTACACAACTATCTCGCTTATGCAGAGGGCCTAGTCCAGGGCCATGCAGGTTTCACAACTGTTGGTCTAAAGTTTATGAGTTCCCACTAGCTTGGTTCAGTTGTCTCTGTAGAATTATCCCCATCATGATATTGATTCCCTAGCTCATAAAATCCCTCTTCCCTCTCTTTGACTGGACTCCTGGAGCTCAGCCTGCTGCTTGGCTGTGGATCTTTGCATCTGTTTCTATCAGTTACTGGATGAAGGCTCTATGATGACAGTAAGGGTATTCACCAATCTGATCACTGGGTTAGGCCAGCTCAGGCACTCTTTCCACTCTTGCTGGTAGTCTAAGCTGGGTTCATCCTTCTGGATTCCTGGGAACTTCCCTAGCATCCTGTTTCTCACTATCCCTGCGATGTCTCCCTGTGGGGCGTTTACCCACCACCCCGACAGCTTCCCAGAGTTTTCTTGAGTGCGATCAGCAGGAAATATTAGATAGAAGGATTTATAGCAGAGAATCTTGCGGGGATAAACAGATAGAAAATAAAGGATAGCCTCAAGAGGGCCTGGAACCTATTCCAACAGGCCCCGACTGTCTCTGGCCCAGGGTTTTTATGGAGACGCCAAGGGGGTGGAGCAAAAGACCTCCTCCCCCAGCACAGCCAAGTGCAGACCATCTCAGACACCTGCACTCAGGCCTGTGGTCCTGATCATCCTCTATTTGGACCTACTGGGTAAAGCCACGAGGAATCCGATAACGGGCTCCCACAGGTCCCCCCTTCTTAATATATAAAAAAAAAATTATTAATGGCTTACAGCAATCTCTATAGCTGTTACACCTCCCAGTATGGGAGTAGAGGATGATATAGATGGCATTTCTCTTTTGAATTAGGTCCAAGGTGACCACAGCAGTCTTAGCTGCCTCAAGCCCTATCTAAACTAAAAACTCTTAAGGCGACTACAAACTTAAAAAATCCCTTAGGTTCATCATTACCATTAACAGGTTAACATAAATATCGCTATACATAGTCACAATTCTCTCAATCTTACAATTCAAAGCAAACTCTTAACAGAACCATTTGAATTAGCATATATGGTGCTATATATAGTTAACAATTTTCTCTGTCCTACAACTTTAACTCAGTCATTTGAATTTTCTTGTTAACAGAACATAGGAAAAACTTCGATGTATTCACAAACTTAAACATTTCCTCAACTCCACAAAACCAGGGTGCATTAATATCAATAGGTTTCTGCGAACATAATTCAATCTCATAGCTCCTCCTTTTCTTTATAATTTTTAAACAAAAACTCAAACCTAGTTAGAGGAACCCAAACTTATACAATTCCTACAAACCCATATTGAAAAGCAATATTTTCAATCTAACCATTAACACTTTGAAAACTTTTGGCAAAACATCCAAAAGCTATTTCTTAATAAAACTCTTTACACGCTTTAAAAGTAGTCTCTTAGTATACCCCATTTGCATTTCTTACTAACAAGACATGACATTAATCCACTCAAACAATAATTTAAATTAAATAGACTAAGGAATATTAACTCTCCCTTTTCTTTATAATTTTAAGTAAAATCTCAAGCCTAGTTAGAAAACCCAAACTTTTCTGTTTAAACAGTTCCATTTGTAACACAAAACCAGTTCCATAAGTAATTCCATTTTTACATAAACAGTTCCACAAAACAATTCATAAGTCACCAGTTAATAAAGCATATACGCATACACAAAATTGCATCTTGATTCTAAGTAGAAATACATTTCTTCATTTAAACAGTTCAATTTTTAACCCAATTCCAGAAAACCGTTCCTAGGTCACTACTCAAAACTGTCCCATTGCAATGAAATCTCTATTGTTTGTTTCATTTAAGTTTTAAAATTCAAATGATAAATTCTGGTACTAGCCTTCCAAATATGAGAAATCCATAACCAAAATCTTTTTGTAATTTTATCTCATTTTTAAGTTCAAAAAGTTCAAACAAGAAAAATTCTGATATCAGGCTTTCACTTCCAAATATGAAAAGACGTTTTTCAACCAAAACTTTTTGCAGTTAACAATTTTTGTTCAAACAAGCATCTCTGCAACTTTTGTTCTCACAGACAGACCTTTTTAGTTATAGTAATATTTTAAACCGCACCATTTTTGCTGTTAGCTCAGGTTTTTCTGTGCTGCGTTGATATTCCACGGATCTCAGCTGCAGATGCCTTGTGCTGGTTCTGGCGTCCGCCATTCTTAGCTTCTTAGTGGCTTCTGGAGCTTTTGAAACCATTCAGACTGCCTACCTTGCAGTCTACTAGGACACTATCTCCTGTGTCTCAGATGTTTTCACCATATACATTAATAGACTCACACTTAACATTTACACTTTTTCACAAACTCACATAACATGTGCTTAAGCATAAACTCACTCAACATTACACATTTTTACAAACTCACATATTAACATCTACTTATTTATACTTTAAGGAAACTATAGAACTACTTTAGCAAATATATTTCTTATTAATTCTTATATACTTATATTCATTCCATCTTATTTCTTATTTAAACTTACATTTACAACTAGCATCTTACAAGCTTATTACTACATGTCTTAAGACTACCTTAGATACTTCTTACAAGCTTATATTCTTTTTTTTTTTTTTTTTTGTTTTTTTGAGACAGGGTTTCTCTGTGTAGTTTTGCGCCTTTCCTGGAACTCACTTGGTAGCCCAGGCTGGCCTCGAACTCACAGAGATCTGCCTGCCTCTGCCTCCCGAGTGCTAGGATTAAAGGCGTGCGCCACCACCGCCCGGCACAAGCTTATATTCTTAAAGGAACTCTATAGATCTATTTTACAAACTTATATAGGCTACCATTAGCATATATCTAACTTAGCAAACACCTAAAGATTTCTTAACACAGATCTAACAAGACAGAATTTTTACAAACTCACATATCTTATATTCGTCTTTCTACTTCTTACTCTTAATTATTATCACCATCTCTATCAGAAAGATTCTCTTAACTAGACAGGAAGTACGTACATCATTTCTAAAGTTTACAGTTTATAGTTAGCTTTGTTATAAAGCACTGGGATTTAGTGAGTGTTGTCATTATAGAGTTGTGATACTCGTTGCTAGGGGATTGTAACATTCTCAGGACGAAGCCACACCCCAAAATTGTGAGTCGGCCTTTTCGAACCGGCAGAGATGCACTGTCAGCGGTAAACGGTTTTTAACTAGAGGCTGTCCCTTCACCCAAATTCATAATGGCTCCCCTAAGAACTTCAAACAAACGTTTCTATCACAGCAGTACTTTTGGTTTGCTCTACTGAAAAACTTCACTTCACACTGAGGGTGAAATTACCATATTTAGCTGCTGTAAAGCTCTTCACCAAAAACTGCACAGCTATTAGGTGGTATTTTAAGGACTTTAAAGTGACTTGTTTGCTCTTATAGGTAGCTTTTTGTCATCCAACTGCCGTAAAAACTTTGCACAGCTATTAGGGTAAATAAGGCATTTTACCAACAGCGCCCCAAACCACGAAGCACCTAGTTCCGTATCCTTTCAATTTTTCATTGGAACTGACACTTAAACCCTTAGACGACTTTTCCCCTTTTTCTTTTAAAAGCTGTATTTTAATTTTAGAGCTGACAAAAGTGTTTCAGGGCAATGTCGCCATCTTTAGCAGAAAAACTACCTTTCCCAGAATGCATTTCCCTTATATCAGTCCATAATAATATCAGTCCCATATCAGTCCCTTATATCATTTCCCATATTTCTTATCGGGTTTGAGAGTCAACTGGTTCTTTTACCAGACTTGCTTACAAATTCTTGCCCGGGAGGTTTGAACAAAGTTTTTTGGCTTTTGCAATGGGAGATTTGAACAAGCATTTTACATTTTCAGCTATGGGACATTGGGAGGTTTCTGGTCTCTCAGCTGGCTTCAACAGGTGTCTTTCCTTCATCAGACACTGGCCCCCGAATCAGAACCGCACCTGCCTCGTTAGCACGCATTGAGGCTGGCATTTCTGAGAGCAACTTTCCTCGGGGCTTGTGTTTGTTTTAGCCAGTCAGTGAAAAACAAGATCATTTACAACAGCTTTTCCATAGCTCCTTCAGAGATTTTCTCCCACTGATTTATCTCATTTTGCTTGTTCCTTCCCCCCCCAGGTGCAGAGCTTCAGGTATCTGAGGCTCTGTTCCTCTGCTAGCTGCTTTTGGAGGTAGGGGCTTCCCCCCCCCCCCCCCCCCCCCGAATCTGCCTCAAACTCTAGCAGCTTTGTCAGGTCATACATTTTCTGGGGAGGAATCTGTCCCCTCTGTTTCTTCAGAGACTTTCTCTCTGACAGTATCCAGTTTGGTCTCAGTTTATCCCCTCTACCCCAGAAACAGTTTCAGACACTACAGTGGCGGTTTTCCCTGCTACTGAAGGTAGGGGCTTTTTGTCCGTTTCTGTTTTCGGGGTCCGTGTGGTTTGCGTACAGACTGAAAAATTTAACAAGGGAGGTTTTTGCCATTTCTAAACTCCCATTATGATAGGTGCTTTTCCTCATCAGGCCTTCACCTGGCCCAGTCCCCCAGTGGGTTGTGTTTGTCCCTGTGCTCAAGGACAGAGCTTATGCCAGAGGCAATCACCCCTTAGGGCTACACTCCCTCATCTCACCAGGAGTCAGTTGAAACAAAGCTTTCTCAAAGAGGTGCTTTCTCTGACAGAAAAGAAAGCTTTACTCCTGGATAGTTCTGTTCTGCCTGGCTGGGCTCTTTCCCCAGACAGCGTTCTGACTCAGCGGCATGACTGCTTCAGACACAGTTCAGCTTTACTGTTTTCCCAGAAAGGTCCTTTCTCTGATAGGAAAGCTTTTCTCAGATTTTTTGCAGTTGTGGACCTTTCAACCCAGGACTTGTAGGAAAGCAGGCAACTGTGCTGTTCCCACCGGCTTTAGCTTTGTTCATTAGCAATCATCCCCTGGGTCCTGCACCTTCCTGACTCAGCTCTGCACTCCAGGAAGTTTACCACTGCAGGAACCCTAGTATCCCCGAAATGCACCCCAACTCAGAGACGCTGGCCAGTCGCCTCTAGGTTTTTGGTCAAAAGTGAAGATACAATGCTAACAGTTTGCATTGCTTCAGGGGATTCTTTGCATTCGGACGATTAGGAGCACCTTTTCATTCTGAAACGCTCACTCAGACAAAACCCTTGATGCCTCAGCTCGGCTGTAACTGTGAAGCTTGGCTTTTTTTGCTTTTCTCAGGTAAAGTTTCCTGCCCTTTTGGGCTCTCTGTAGCTCTTCACCCACACTCTCCCAAGTGTTCCCCTCAGGGGACTCTGACCCACTGTCTTTTACTAGCTTGAAGAGAGCTTAGAAGGGGTTTTTAGAAACTTGTCCTTGCCTCCTGCATTGCAGGGAGGATTTTTAAAGCTTGAAAGAGAACTTAGAGGTTTTGCTGTCTTAAGAGGTTTGTTGTTTTCCTTTAGAGCTAATCACAGGTGGTCCCCATACTAATATCTTCAGGTGATTCTAATTTTTGTCCTTCTGAAAGAGTTCTGAAAGACTTTAGTTTTTAAGTTTTTTAAGAGCTTTTGAGAAAGATTAAGGCTTTTTTAGAGAGTTTTTTCCCCCAAATTTTCCAAGAAAAGCTTTATAGTTTAAGAGAAAGATTTTTTCCCCCCAGGAGAAAGACCAACTTTTCCCAAAACTTCCCACCTTTAAACTTTGACTTCTTACACCCCCATTTTTGCCTCAGGGAGAAAACACTTTCTCCTGCCACTTGGACTTAGCATTTCAGCTGTCCCCAGGTCAAAAGCTTCCATAGGAAACTTTTTCTTCCCCATAAGCTCAAAGAAGAGCTTTTTTACTACCCGTAATGCCCAAAGAAAGATTTTTTCCCCCAGTTTGCTTTCAAAGCCCCCAAAATTAGAAAATTGAAGACTTTTTCTGTCTAGTTGCCTTACTTATTTTTTCCTACACAATCTTACACTTCTAAGTTTTTCCTAAACTATATTACTACCCTATATCTTACTTATTTTTCACAGATAGAAATTGAGAAAGGGATAGAAGATAGAAAATTTTGACAGAAGAGAATTTCGCTGCAGCATCGGACATCCTTCCATTCTGCTTTCCTTTTCTCTCGAGGATAAAACCCCTGCCTCACCAAAATATATATATATATATATATATATATATAAATTTTTTTTTTCATAACACCGGCATGCCTTTCCACTGGCAGGGCTGACTCAGCACTTTCACCAAAAACTCTGTATTAAAACTATTATTTTCCTTTATCTTTGGTCCCTATTACTTTGTTTTTAGTCCCTGTTCATTTGTCTTTAGTCCTCCTTTTTTGTCCCCCTTTTTTTCTTCAGTCCCTTTTTTTTCTTTTTTCTTTAGTCCCTGTTCATGGCACTATTCTGTGGGGCATTTACCCACCACCCCCACAGCTTCCCAGAGTTTTCTCGAGTGCGATCAGCCGGAAATATTAGATAGAAGGATTTATAGCAGAGAATCTTGCGGAGATAAACAGATAGAAAATAAAGGATAGCCTCGAGAGGGCCTGGAACATATTCCAATGGGCCCCGACTGTCTCTGGCCCAGGGTTTTTATAGAGACGCCAAGGGGGTGGAGCAAAAGACCTCCTCCCCCAGCACAGCCAAGTGCAGGCCATCTCAGACACCTGCACTCAGGCCCGTGGTCCTGATCATCCTCTATTTGGACCTACTGGGTAAAGCCACGAGGAACCCGAGAACGGGCTCCCACATCTCCCTCTATTAAGAAATCTCTTTCATTGCTCTCCCACTCCATTCCTTGTAGATAGAAGCTTCTCAGTCCCACCTAGCCCTGAGTTCTGGATGAATCTCTCCTTCCTGTGGATCCTCCACCACTTGTAAAATAATTACTGAGAGGCTTATATTAATTACAAACTGTTTGGTCTATGGCTCAGGATTTTTGCTAGCTAGCTCTTTCATCTTAAATTAACCCATTTATATTAATCTATATTTTTCCTCGTGGCCATGATATTGCTGATCTACTGGCACCTTGGGTGGATGGCTCAGAGTGTCTGCCTAGTTCTGCCTTTTTTCTCTATCTCTTAGATTTCCCTACTTGACTCTTCCCTGCCAAAGGCCAAAGCAGCTTTATTTATTAACAAATGAAAACAACATATAGTCACAGAATACGGAAAGACATCCCACAGCAGTCCCTGTTCCAGCTCAACCATAATGTTCCCTTATATTCTCATCCCCCATTCTTTGCTCTCCATTACCCCCACCTCACTCCCAGTTTGCTCACGTAGATCTCATCTACTTCTCCTTCTCTGGTTATCTATGTGTCCCTCTTAGGGTCCTCCTTGTTAGCTAGCTTCTCTGGAGCTGTGGGTTATAGTCTGGTTATCCTTTGCCTAACATGTAGTATCCATTTATGAGTGAGTTCATATCATGTTTGTCCTTCTGTGTCTAGGTTACCTCACTCAGGATGATAGTTTCTATTCCATCCATTTGCCTGCAAATTTCCAGATATCATTGTATTTTACTGCCATGTAGTATTCCATTGTATATATATGCCACATTTTCTTTATCCATTCTTTGAGTGGCATCTAGGTTATTTCCAGGTTCTGGCTATTACAAATAATGCTGCTATGAACATAGTTGAGCATGTGTCCTTGTGGTAAGATTGAGCATTCCTTGGGTATATGCCCAAGAGTAGTATAGCTGGGTCCTGAGGTAGATTGATTCCCAATTTTCTGAGAAACCACCATACTGATTTCAAAAGTGGCTGCACAAGTTTTCATTCCCACCAACAGTATGAGAGTGTTTCCCTTCCTTCACATCCTCGCCAACATAAGCTGTCTACAGTGTTTTTGATCATAGCCATTCTGACAGGTGTAAGATGGTATCTCAGAGTCATTCTGATTTGCATTTCCCTGATGACTAAGGATGTTGAGCAATTCTTTAAATGTCTCTCAGCCATTTGAGATTCTTCTGTTGAGAATTCTCTGTTAAGCTCTGTAGCCCATTTTTTAATTGGATTTTTTGTTATTTTGATGTCTAGTTTCTTGAATTCTTCTTTTTCATTTTCCTTTATTAAGAAATTTTCTACTTACTCTACATATCACCCACAGACCCCCCTCCTCCCTTCTCCTACCCTCCAGCCCTCCCTCCCAAGTCACCCCAACATCCCTCATCCCGCAAATCAAGGTCTCCCATGGGGAGTCAGCAGAGTCCAGCACACTGAGCCTAGGCAGGTCCAAGTCCCTCTGCATTGCACCAAGGCTGTGTAAGGCATCACACCATAGGCACCAGGCTCCCAAAAGCTTGCCCATGCACCAGGGACAGATCCTGATCCCCCTACCTGGGTGCCCCCCAAAACAGTTTGAGCCAAACAACCGTCTTTCATATCCAGAGGGCCTAGTCCAGTCCTATGGTGGCTCCACAGCCACTACTTTACAGTTCATGGTCTTCTACTAGTGTGGCCGGTCATCTCTGCACATCTTCCCATCATGATCTTGACATGCCCCACCTGCAGAATCCCTCCTCTCTCTCATCAATTGGATTCCTGGAGCTCAGCCTGGAGTCTGGCCATGAAGCTCTGCATCTGCCTCCATCAGTCACTGGACAAAGGCTCTATGATGATGGTTAGGATATTTACTAGACTGGTCAAGAGAGTAGACAAGCCCAGGCACCCTCTGGACCACTGCCAGCACTCCAAGGTGGTGTCATCCTTGTGGATTCCGGAGAGCCTCACCAGTACCTTGTCTCTTCCTATTCCTATGATGTCCTCATCTGTCATGGTATCTTCCTCTCTGCCCTCCCACTCTGTCCCTGTTGCAGCTCAAACCTCCCATTTCCCTATGCTCTCATCCCCCACTCCTCGCCCTCAACCTCCGGACTCACAGTCTGCACATGTAGATCTCATCTTCTTCTCTTTAGCAGGGCCATCCATGCATCCCTTCTAGAGTCTTTCCCTGCCAGCTAGTCTCTTTGGAGCTGTGTGTTGCAATCTGGCCATCCTTTCCCTCACATCTAGTATCCACTTATGAGTGAGTACATACTATGTTTGTCCTTCTGAGTCTGGGTTACCTCACTTGGGATGATATTTTCTAGTTCCATGCATTTGCCTGAAAATTTCATGATGTCATTTTTTTAACTGCTGAGTAGTACACCATTTTGTATATGTGCCACATTTTCTTTATCCATTCTTTAGTTGACGGGCATCTAGGTTGTTTCCATATTCTTGCTATTATGAATAATGTTGCTATGAACATAGTTGAGCATGTGTCCTTGTGGTAAGATTGAGCATTCCTTGGGTATATACCCAAGAGTGGTATAGCTGGGTCTTGAGGAAGATTTATTCTCAATTTTCTGAGAAACCGCCATTCTGATTTCCACAGTAGTTGTACAAATTTGCATTCCCACCAACAGTGTAGGAGTGTTTCCCTTGCTCCACATCCTCTCCAACACAAGCTGTCTTCAGTGTTTTTGATCATAGCCATTCTGACAGGTGTAAGATAGGTATCTCAGAGTTGTTTTGATTTGCATTTCCCTGATGACTAAGGATATTGAGCAGTTCCTTAAATGTCTTTCAGCCATTTGAGATTCTTCTGTTGAGAATTCTCTGTTAAGCTCTGTAGCCCACTTTTTAATTGAATTGTTCAGTATTTTGAAGTCTAGCTTTTTGAATTCTTTATATAATTTGGAGATCAGCCCTCTGTCAGATGTGGGGTTGGTGAAGATCTTTTCCCATTCTGTAGGCTGTCATTTTGTCTTATTGACCATGTCCTTTGCTCTACAAAAGCGTCTCAATTTCAGGTGATCCCATTTATTAATTCTTGCTCTCAGTGTTTGTACTACTGGTGTTATATTTAGGAAGTGGTCTCCTGTGCCAATGCGTTCCAGACTACTTCCTATTTTCTCCTTGCTCAAGTCCAGTGTAACTGGATTTATGTTGAGATCTTTATCCCCTTGGACTTGAGTTTTGTGCATGATGAGAGATATGGATCTATTTGCAATCTTCTGCATGTTGACATCCAGTTATGCCAGCACCATTTGTTGAAGATGCTTCCTTTTTTCCATGGTACAGTTTTGGCTTCTTTGCCAAAAATTATATGTTCATAGGTGTGTGAATTAATGTCAGAGTCTTCAATTCGATTCCATTATTCCACATGTCAGTTTTCATGACAGTACCAAGCTGTTTTTATTACTATATCTCTATAGTAGAGCTTGAGGGCAGTGATGGTGATGCCTCCAGAGGTTGCTTTATTCACAGGATTCTTTTAGCTATCCTGGGTTTTTTTCGAAATGAAGTTCAGTATTGTTCTTTACAAGTCTGTGAAGAATTGTGGTGGGATTTTGATGGGGATTACATTGAATCTGTAGATTGCTTTTGGTAAGATTGCCATTTTTACTATGTTTAATTCTACCTATCCATGACCATGGGAGATCGTTCCATTTCTGATATCTTCTTTTTTTTTTTTTTTTTTTTTTTTTTTTTTTTTTTTTTTTTGGTTTTTTTTTGAGACAGGGTTTCTCTGTGTAGCTTTGCGCCTTTCCTGGAACTCGCGTTGGAGAACAGGCTGGCCTCGAACTCACAGAGATCTGCCTGGCTCTGCCCCCCGAGTGCTGGGATTAAAGGCATGCGCCACCACCCGGCTCATTTCTGATATCTTCTCCAGTTTCTTTCTTCAGAGACTTAAAGTTCTTATCATATCAGCCTTTCACTTGCTTTGTTAGTTACCCCAAGGTATTTTATATTACTTGTGGCTATTGTAAAAGGTGATGTTTCTTTGATTTCTTTCTCAGCCCATTTATCATTTGTGTATAGGAGGGCTACTGATTTTTTTAAGTTAATCTTGTATCCTACCACCTTACTGAAGGAGTTTATCAGCTGTAGGAGTTCCCTGGTAGAATTTTTGAGGTCACTTATGTATACGATCATATCATCTGCAAATAGTGAAAGTTTGACTTCTTCCTTTCCAATTTGTATCCCCTTGATCTCCTTTTGTTGTCTTATTGCTCTAGCTAGAACTTCAAGTACTATGTTGAATAAGTATGGGGAGAGTGGACAGCCTTGTCTTATTCCCAATTTTAGTGGAACCGCTTTGAATTCTCTCCATTTAATTTGATGTTGGCTGTCAGCTTGCTGTAAAATGTCTTTATTATGTTTAGTTACGTTCCTTTTATTCCTGATCTCTCTAGAACCTTTGTCATGAATGGGTGTTGGATTTTGTCAAAGGCTTTTTCAGCATCTGATGAGATGATCATGCGTTTTTTTTTCTTTCAGTTTGTTTATAGGTGTATTACTTGACAGATTTTCATATGTTGAACCATCCTCGTATCTCTGGGATGAAGCCTACTTGGTCACGGTGGATAATTTTTTTGATGTGTCCCTGGATTCAGTTAGCCAGTATTTTATTGAGTATTTTTGCATCAATGTTCATGAGGGAGATTGGTCTGTAATTCTCTTTCTTTGTTGCATCTTTGTGTGGTTTGGGTATCAGGATAACTGTAGCCTCATAAAAAGAATTTGGTGATTTTTTTTCTGTTTCTATTGTGTGGAACAATTAGAAGAGCATTGGTATTAGCTCTTCTTTGAAAATCTGGTAGAATTCTGTGCTGAAACCATCTGGTCCTAGGCTTTTTTTGGTTGGGAGACTTTTAATGACTGTTTCTATTTCCTTAGGGGTTATTGGTCTATTTAAATAGTTTATCTGGTCTTGATTTTACTTTTGTATGGGGTACCTATCCAGAAAATCATCCATTTCTTTCAGATTTTCCAATTTTTGTGGAGTACAGGTTTTTGAAGTTATGACTTGATTCTCTGTATTTCCTCATTGTCTATTGTTATGTCTCCATTTTCATTTCTGATTTTGTTAATTTGGATTCTCTCTCTCTCTCTCTCTCTCTCTCTCTCTCTCTCTCTCTCTCTCTGCCTTTTGGTTAATTTGGATAAGGGCTTATCTATCTTGTTGATTTTCTCAAAGAACTAACTTTCTTTCATTGATTCTTTGTATTGTTCTCTTTGTTTCTATTTTATTGATTTCAGCCCTCAGTGTGATTATTTCCTGGCATCTGTTTCTCCTGGGTGAGTTTGTTTCTTTTTGTTCTAGAGCTTTCAGGTGTGCTGTTGAGGTGCTAGTGTGATGTTTCTCCAACTTCTTTATTTTATTTTATTTATTTTATTTTATTTTCCATCACAGGCAATTTATTTTGTTCTCTTCATTCACAGTTAATACAGAAAATACTTGGAAACATTTCCATATAATGTTTGACACAGAAATCATCAAATAGAAGTATACAATGTTGACAGGAGGCAGTACATTTATAATTTATAACCCCAAATGTATTTATAAATTAGAAATGGAAAGATCTACAAATGAAATTATGAAGGTTCACCAAAGTCATTTAATCTGTCAGTTTCTCATTCATTTTTATGTCTTTTTTTTTTTTTAAAGATTTATTTATTTATTATGTACACAGCAAGTATGACTGCAGGCCAGAAGAGGGCACCAGATCTCATTACAGGTGGTTGTGAGCCACCATGTGGTTGCTGGGAATTGAACTCAGGTCCTCTGGAAGAGCAGTCAGTGCTCTTAACCGCTGAGCCATCTCTCCAGCCCCCATTTTTATGTCTTAATAATATTCTATTGTATGAATAAGCCACATTTTATTTCTCTCCAGTATTTGATAGCTCTTTGAGTTGTTTTAACTTTTTTACTATTAGCAACACACTGCTGTAAATCTTCATGTACATGTTTCATAGGTGCACATTTTCAGTAGTTTGAGGATATATTCCTAAGGGTAGAATTGTTGAGTAACAGAGTAACAATGTTTTGCATTTTGACCAACCACCAAACTGTTTTGCCAAAGTGGCACACCATTTTATAATCTCACCAAATCCTTGTTTTTAAGGCTCTGATTTTTGTACAAAAGCATTCAATCATTCTGTCAGGCCAAACCAGGAAAAGTAAGCTATAGTTCAGAGCTGTTCTATTCCATTTACTATGCAAAGCCATTCTCGGTGTTTGCAACTCTCAGCCCTTTTGAGTATTCTTGCAGTGTTCACCTTTTCCTCCACCACTTTTTTTTTCTTCTTTTTTTTCTGGTTTATTTCTATCTATTACAAATGTATAAAAAATCCTCCATCAACGCTGCTGATAGCAGCAGAACCTTGAGAAATATACCTTTGGTTTGCCTCAGAAAAGGAACACATATTGCACTGTAAAGTTTATAAAGTTGGCGCAAAACATTGTGATAATGTTACAATACCAGTTTTAAGAGTTCAGTGACTAATGGGGAGCCGATGGGATACATGCAGAACTGTGAAAGCGATCTCACTTAGCCAGCTGTACGCGTAGACTGTAAATCTACATTCAGATCATTTCTGAACTAAGGCTATCATCTCAGTTTATCTGTTGAGGTCAACCAGGAAACCCTAGAATATACCTTGATTTTTGCAAAAAACAAAATAGGGGGAGGGGTTTCTTCAGCATTTCAGTCCACGAGTAACAGTATCCTAACAGGCAAAGTGTTCTCTCACTGTCAACATAGAATGAACTGCTGCTGGAGGTCAACTTGGGCTTTAATTTGCATTAGCACTTACATGCATAGTAGTCCAAGTTGTTGACCTCATGACTTTTAAAAGTAACTCTAAAAAAGTAAAATGGCCCTTCTTGGAAGACTAAAGAAAGACATCCTGCCACAGTTGTAAAAAGTCTCATCAAAACAATATACCCTTTTATGAATTATGCCTCAATTTAAAAAAAAAGTAGCCCCAAATAAGAAGCAGCTCTGAAAAAGAAAATATAACTTAAAATATTTGAAAAAAACAAGGTGAATACAGGTTCAAAAATAATTAAGATACATTTTCTTAAGGCTACCTAGAATTAGGCTTTAAAGAATTCTACCATTTCAAGTTTACCACTAGTTACTAGATACCTATTTACAAACAAGATGTTCACTTTTTTGTTCCTTTATCAAGAGAAAAATCTACCTTCAGACTATGAGGGTGGTGATGGAGAGGGACTAGAAAACAAGATTCAAACAATCCCATGCAAATATCACATTTTTCAAGTGGAAGAACTCCAAACTGCACTAGAAGTTCCAATCACTAAGACACTTTCCATTGAAATGATTTAAGTACAACTACATGGCACCAAGGTTTAGGCCTAATATAGGCCTGACAACCAAGTCCTTGTTTTCTGGAAGAAAGGCCTCAAAAGTCCCACTCAATTCCACATAACAATACTTCAAAGATCAATTAGGTTTTCATTTCCTTAATATTTTTGTTTTTGACTTCTAATCTTAAAGACTAGATTAAAACTTAGCTCATTTCCCAGAAGGCATTGCTTCCCTTTGCTCTATGAAAGAGTCCACCAAGACCTCTTCCTCAAAACCATCTAACCCCCAGCCTCGAGCCTGTGCTTGTGATGCATCTTTCTCAACATCCTGAAAAGGTAATGTAGGTAAAATATGCTCATAAACATTAAAACTAGTTGTTAGAAAGACGTAACTAGCTTTATAATTTAAGTTTTAAGGCATAAATACTTGCAGCTTGATCTGCACTGACAATGATTGTCGGAGTCTAGAATTCAACATTTACAAATTCTCATTCACACACACAAAACACACTATTATCACACAACTTGTGTTTTGAGAGAATCTTCTGCTTTTTAAATCTTTGGCCTCCCAATCAATCCCAAGTTCAATCAACTTTAACTAAAACTTCACTCAGAATTTCACCAAGCTTTTCACCCACACATTAATGCTTGTTGTATCTTTCATCAACTGTCAAAATCTGAAGCCTGCTCAGAGATCGCCAGGTAAAAGAAAATAAATGAAATACACAGAGGTTATTTCAAAACAGAACATGACCATCATCAAAAAAAAAAAATGTCATGATTCCCGATTGGGATCATCCTTTGTTTACTACTAGTAAGAAAAATCCCACGTTGGACTATTTCACACTCCGACATTGGCCAAAGGACACGAGAGCTGGTTCTGGAGCATGCAGTTTCTCACACAGGTGTCCCCAGAGGAACACCAGGGATAAAGTCACGTGAGGTCTCTCCCGTACAGAGGCTGTTTCACAGGGGCAGCGAGGACACCCACTAGTTTGTGGAGATGCCTGAGAGAGTATGATTCTTAAAATCTTGACTGTACATAATTCACATCAGCCCTGTTCAAGTACTCACTGGAAGAAAGATGCAGCTGTTTGCCAGAACTCAGCACTCCACTCTAGATCAGCCATGTGGCCATGATGGTTTTTTCACAAGTGATATTCTCTAGTTTAAAGGATAATTATGTTGGGCTACAGATTTGCTATTTCCAAGGATGACTTGGAGTTCATCACTCATCACTTGATTTGAATAACCATCCCAACATCAACCATCTATTTGTGGTTGTGTTGTGTTGTCCTTCTGTGGTGTATGTTAGTGTGGGATTATCTATTGCTTGATTTTTCATGGATGTGTTTAGCTTCTTTGGGTTGAATTTTCCCTTCTAGTGCTTTCTGTAGGGCTGGGTTTGTGGACAGGTATTGATTAAATCTAGTTTTATCCTGGAATATTTTGTTTACTCCGCCTATGGTGATTGAGAGTTTTGCTGGGTATAATAGTCTGGGTTGGCATCAATGGTCTCTTAGTGTCTGCATGAGATTTATCGATGATCTTCTAGCTTTCATAGTCTCTATTGGTGTTATTCTGATGGGTTTACCTTTATATGTTACTTGGTCTTTTTCCTTTGCGGCTCTTAATATTTTTTCTTTGTTCTGTGTGTTTAGTGTTTTGATTATTATGTGGCGAGGGGACTTTTTTTTTTGGATCCAGCCTATTCGGTGTTCTGTAAGCTTCTTGTATCTTCATAGGTATTTCTTTCTTTAGGTTAGGAAAGTTTTCTTCTATGATTTTGTTGAATATATTTTCTGTGCCTTTGAGTTGGTATTCTTCTCCTTTTTCTGTCCCTATTATTCTTAGGTTTGGTCTTTTCATGGTGTCCCAAATTTCCTGGACGTTTTGTGTTATGACTTTTTTGTCTTTAGTGTTTTCTTTGACTGACGAATCTATTTTCTCTATCGTGTCTTCAGTGTCAGAGATTCTCTGTTCCATCTCTTGCAATCGGTTGGTTATGCTTGTTTCTGTAGTTCCTGTTCGTTTAGTCAGGATTTCTATTTCCAGCAATCCCTCAACATGTGTTTTCTTTATTGTCTCAAATTCATTTTTCAGATCTTGGAATGTTTCTTTCATCTGTTTAATTGCTTTTTCTTGGCTTGATTTGATTTCTTCCCATTTTTTGTTCGTTTTTTTCTTCCATTTCTTTAAGGGAGTTTTTTATTTCCTCTTTAAGGGAAGTTTTTATTTCCTCTTTAAGGTAGTTTTTCATTTCCTCTTTAAGGAAAGTTTTTAATTTCCTCTTTAAGGTAGTTTTTCATTTCCTCTTTAAGGAAAGTTTTTATTTCCTCCTTGAGGGAATGTTTTATTTCTTCTTTAAGGGCCTCTATCATCTTCTTAAAGTCATTTTTAGGGTTGATTTCTTCTGTTTCTTCTGTCATGGTATGTTTAGGTCTTGCAGGTGTAGAATCACGAAGTTCTGATTTTGCCATATAGGTCTTTATGTTGTTGCCTGTATTTTTGCGCTGGCATCTACTCATCTCTTCCTCTGTGCGGTGCAGGTGGTGTCTATGTCTGAGAGTGCCTCTCTTGTTCTAATTTTTAGTCTTGGTTTAGTAGGGGTTCTTGGTTAAATTGGTGCTATTGGGCTGTTTCTTCAGGGACAGCTGATTTCAGTCCATGAATTATATACTTATGATTCTGGTGATCTGGTTTAGTGGCTGGGTAGCACCTTCTTCTGTGTTCCCAGGTCACGTTTTGTTCATTCGTCAACTCCTCAGCTGATCTTGTTTCTTCCGACTTCAAACTGTAGGCATCTGAATCCTCTCCCAGATGGGTTTCAGCTGAGCAGGGTAGTCTCACCAATACCTCCAAGTTGTTGGGTTTCACAGGATCAGCAGTTGGGCCCTGGGTTGTCCCCAGACCGAGTGCCCAGACTCGCCCTGGTTCCAACCCACGGAGTTAGCCTTTTTCCCAGGTGTTTGAGCTAGGGGCATCCCCATTCCAAGCTGCGTCCGCCCCTCTCCATCCCCGGGCCTGTCCACCCCTGTGGCCTGCAGCCACAGGCCCACCCGCTTGTCTCCGCCGAGGGGCCTGTATGTCCCTGTCAGCTGCTGCTGGGTCTATCTGCCTCTGTGGGCCGCCAAGGGCCTGTATGTCTCTGCTGGCTGCCACGGCGGGCCCACCCACCTCTGCTTGTCACTGCTGCCAGGCCCATCCACCTCTATGGGCAGCCACCGGGCCTGTATGTCTCTGCCGGTTGCTGCTGGGCCTGTATGTCCCTGTCGGCCGCTGCCACCGGGCCCGTCCACCTCCGAGGGTCACCACCGCGGACCCACCTGCGTCCGCCTGTCATCGCCGTGTGGCCCGTCCACTTCTGTGGACCGCCACCAGGCCTGAACGTCTCTGTCGGCCGCTTCCGCCGCCGGGCCTGTCCACCTCCGTCTGCTTATCTCCGCCACCGGGCCTGCCCACCTCTGTGGGCCACCGCTGGGCCTGAATGTCTCCGCCGGCTGCCCCCGGGCCCGTCTACCTCCGTGGGCCGCCGCCACAGGCCTACCTGCTTCTGCCTGTCTCCGCCATCTTTTTTCGAGAATCCTTTCCAACTTCTTTATATGGGCATTTAGTGCTGTGAATTTTCCTCTTAGTACTGCTTTCATAGTGTCCCATAAGTTTGGGTATGTTGTACATTTGTTTTCATTGAATTCTAGGAAATCTTTAATTTCTTTCTTTATTTCTTCCTTGATTCAATTGGGCACTATTCAGTTTCCATGAGATTGTAGGCTTTCTGTAATTTTTGTTGTTGTTGAGTCCTAACTTTAAGCCATGGTGATTTGATAGAATACAGGAGGTTATTCCAATTTTTTTGTATCTGTTGAGATTTGCTTTGTGACTGAGTATGTGGTCAATTTTAGAGAATGTTCCATGGGGTGCTGAAAAGAAGGTATATTCTTTTGTGTTAGGGTGGAATATTCTGTAGCTATCTATTAAGTCTATTTGAATCACAATGTCTGTTATTTCCCTTATTTCTCTGTTAAGTTTCTGTCTGGCAGATCTGTCCATTGGTGAGAATGGGGTGTTGAAGTCTCCCACTACTAGTGTGTAGGGGTTGATGTGCATTTTAAACTTTAGTATAGTTTCTTTTACAAATTTGGGTGCCCTTGTATTTGGGGCATAAATGTTCAGAATTGAGACATCATCCTGATGGATTTTTCCTCTGATAAATATGTAATGTCCTTTCCAGTCTCTTTCAACTAATATTAGTTAGAAGTCTATTTTTTTTAGCTATTTTATTTTAGCTATTTAGGATATTTAGCTATTTTTTTTTTTAGCTATTTAGCTGCACCCACTTGCTTCTTAAATCCATTTTATTGGAAAGTGTTTTCCTGGCCTTTTACTCTGAGGTAGTGTCTGTCTTTGAAGTTGAGGTGTGTTTCTTGTATGCAGTAGAAAGATGGGTCCTGCTTTCATATCCATTCTGTTAGCCTGTGTCTTTTTATAGGTGAATTGAGACCATTGATATTAATGGAAAATAATGATCAGTCATTGTTAATTCCTGTTATTTTTTGGTGGTAGTGTTGTATGTTTCCCTTCTTTGGTATTTGTTGGTGTGGAACTATCTATTTCCTGTGTTTTCATTGGTGTATCTAAATTCCTTAGGTTGGATTTTTCCTTCTAGTGCTTTCTGTAGGGCTGGATTTGTGGAAGGATATTGTTTAAATCTGGTTTTATCATGGAATATTTTGTTTACTCTGTCTCTGGCAATTAAGATTTTGCTTATTATAATAGTCTGGATTGGCATCCATGGTCACTTAGTGTCTGCATAACATCTGTCCAGCACCTTCTGGCTTTTAGAGTCTCTATTGAGAATTCAGGTGTTATTCTTGTGGGTTTTCCTTTATATGTTACTTGTCCTTTTTCCTTTGTAGCTCTTAATGTTTTTTCTTTATTCTGTTGTTTAGTGGTTTGATTTTTCTGTGGTAAGGGGACTTTTTTTTGGATCCAGACTATTTGGTGTTCTGTAACCTTCTTGTGTCTTTATAGGCATTTCCTTCTTTAGGTTGGGAATGTTTTCTTCTACAATTTTGTTGAATATATTTTCTGTTCCTTTGAGTTGGTATTCTTCTTCTATCCCTATTATTCTTAGATTTGGTCTTCTCAAATCCATTTCCTGGATGTTTCATGTTATGACTTTGTTGGCTTTATTGTTTTCTTTGACTAATGAATCTATTACCTCTATGGTTATCTTCAGTGTCAGAGATCCCCTCTTCCATCTCTTGCATTCTGTTTGTTATGCTTGCATCTGTAGTTCTTGTTCATTTACTCAGATTTTCCACTTCCAGTTCCTTCAGTTTATGTCTTCCTTATTGTCTTGATTTCAGTTTTCAAATCTTGAACAATTTCCTTCACCTGTTCAATTGCTTTCTCTTGGCTTCCTTTAAGGGATTTGTGTCTCTTGGCTTTCTTTAAGGGATTTGCTGATGTCTTTTTCTTGATTTCTGTAAGGGAATTTTTCATTTCCTCTTTAAAGGCCTCTATCATCTTCTTAATGTCATTTTTTAAGGCAGATTTCTTCTGTGTTGGGATATTTTAGGTCTTGCTGATATATGTTCTGATGGAATCATATTGATTTTTATGTTGTTGACTGTATTTTTGCACTGGCCATCTACCCATCACTTTCTCTACCCAGTGCAAGCATTGTCTATGTCAGAAGGAGCCTCTCTTGGTCTGATCAATACTCTTGGTCCTTTGAGAGCTCTTGGTCTAGTCAGGGCTCTTGGTCTAATTGGTGCTGATGGATGCTTTGTCTCAGGGAATAGCTCTTAGTCCAATTGGCACTGATTGGCTCTGTCTCAGGGAGTAGCTGCAGTCTCAGAGGGTGGGTTGGTTTGGGAGGGTTGGGGCTTGTGGGTTGCAGGGTCTGGTGGGGGATGGTGGTTGTGCTACCTGTCTGCCTACTGGCCTGCCTACTGGCCTGAAACTGGGACTGCAATGGGGGTGGTGTGGAGGTGTATGGTTGTGCCCCTGGGCCCAAAGCCTAGAGGCTAAAATATTCAAGTATAAGGACAAAGACACCTCTTAGTCCAATTGGTGCTGGCTAGTTCTGTCTCCATTATTTTCTGATTATATTTTATAAGGAATTCTTCTGAGAGTAAATTTTTTTTGTTTTGTTTTTCGAGACAGGGTTTCTCTGTGTAGCTTTGCGCCTTTCCTGGAACTCGCTTTGGAGACCAGGCTGGCCTCAAACTCACAGAGGTCTACCTGACTCTGCCTCCCAAGTGCTGGGATTAAAGGCGTGCGCTACCACCGCCCGGCTGAGAGTAAAATTTTTATTCTGATCTATATTTATTAGGTGAAATTTAGTCAATAATAACTATGGTGATAGAATAAGAATATGGCTTCTATATAAAAAAACTCACTAGAAGGGTTATTGTGTAAGAGATTATTTCTTCTTTCAATGAGGTTGTACAGCAAGACTTGCTTTTTCTTGTCCATCTATAAGTCCATTAAAACAGATTCTCTTAAAAATTTGTTTTTGAGAAATTCATGTATAACCACTGTATTTACACCAATCATTTTCATCTCCTCTTTCTCAGACTCCTCCCACGGGCATCCCACCCCTTCCAAATTCATGGCTTATTATTCTTTAATTATTCTAGATAGGTATATATGTGTACATATAAATTTATAAATACAGCATGCTGAGTTCATTTAGTGTCACTTATGTTTGTCTGTATTTAGAGCTGACTACTTGGAATTGGATAACTTTTTAGAGAGCTCATCCCTGGAGAAGTCTCAATATCTCTCTCAGCAGCTATTAATTGCCTGTAGCTCTTCATTTAGGGATTGGACCTTGTGAGATTCTGCCATCCACACTGGCATGTTAATTGGTAATACTAATTCTTTTGAAATCCATCATTTGAATCTATTCTTTTGCTGTCCACACACTACCTTCCTTTGTCCTCTCAGAGGGAAATGACTAGCCTGAACTGCACAAATGATTCTCATGATTTTGTAGTTTATTTTATTTTTATTTATCTCTAAATTATATAATTTGTATTTATAAATATACATTTATATTACATTACATGGGCTGCTATACTAATATACCAGAGACAGAGGGATTTAATGTAAATCCATTTTCCCACTATTCAGGAAGCTAGAAGTTCAACATCAAAGGAACAACACAATGTTTTTCTCTGTTGTATCTGATGGTGTGATCCTATGTGGCTTACTAACTCCAGACTGCTTTCTTCTTGTTATAGCCTCATTCTGGGGTCTGGGAAGGACAGCCTGGTATCTCTTCTTAGAGAAATGCTAATCTCACTGGATAAAGGACCTATCTTCATCATTTACTTTAATATTAATTAAGTTATTATAAGTCTAATTTTCAAATATATTTGCCCTTAGGGTTTCAGCATTTAAATTTGTATAGACTAGGTTTTAGCATTCAGTGCTTAATAATGTCTATAAATTTAAAAATTTGTTCCTGTGTTTTCCCATACTGTTGAAGTCTTATTTTTCCTTCATCATTTTCTCTCTTTTTATGTGTTATTTTGTGGTAGAATTGATCTGGATTATTCCTTATGTAAAGATATCAAGTTTGTTAGTTGTTGACCTTTTTCCTGTTCTTATGAATAAGGTTGTTACAAACTTTAATCTGCCTCTACTTGTACATGTGAAAATATCATTGGGTATAAACCTGATACCACAATGCATGGCCCTTGGCAATGCATATATTCAATGGTAAATAATGCCAAACTATTTCTTTGTTAAAAGTGGCTAAGAGTTCCAACTAATGTAGACAAGAGTTTTCAAGAGTGTGTTCAGGAGTAAATTTCCAATTTCTTGGTGTTTAATGGAGGAACTCCATAGACATTTCTGCACATCTTTCCCTATTATTTGGAGGTTGACCATCTTTGGATGTGGTAATATACCCATTTAGAATTATTATTCCTGAAATTATACTAGAGTCTGTTTTCACCATTTTTGTGTCTGTGTA
This sequence comes from Peromyscus maniculatus bairdii, assembly GCF_049852395.1. NCBI lineage: Eukaryota > Metazoa > Chordata > Mammalia > Rodentia > Cricetidae > Peromyscus > Peromyscus maniculatus. Next base: position 3,497,740 of record NC_134855.1, on the reverse strand, counting down.
TGTGAGTGTACTTTGTAATTAAATGTCAAATAATCACAGGGGTCATGTTTTAAATAGGACAAAATGATGGGGAATCTTGTTATGGTTACTGTTGCTAGATCTCAAGGGTGAACAGACTCTCATGTCTGCTTCAAAAATTTCTTTTCCTGAGGGAGTCAATGACAATGAAGCAATCTTTTCCTATGTGCCTCTAATTTGGATCTGGGGACAGCGATTGCACCCCAGGTCCTCTACATGACTTTAGAGATTAGAGCTCATATGGATTTCTCAACAGATGTGGACAATGTATATATTCAATGTTTATATTAAATGTATATATTCAATGTATCTATCATATCTGATTCTGAACTGATGACTCTTCTGTTTGTTGGAAAGGATGAGTGAATGTGTCAAGGACCCAGTTGTTTCCATGCACTTTGTGCCTTCCAGAGAGGAATAGAAGAGCTTTCTTGTGCTTTTAGCTGAAGGTATCCGTGTTCATCATGTAAGTGGGCCTGTCAGAATAGGATGTACTTTCATCTGTATTGTTGCATAGGTTTGGTTCTCTCTCTCTCTCTCTCTCTCTCTCTCTCTCTCTCTCTCTCTCTCTCTTCTCTCTCTCTCTCTCTCTCTCTCTCTCTCTCTCTCTCTCTCTCTCTCTCTCTCCCTGTCTGTCTGTCTCTCTCTCTCTGTGTCTATCTCTCTCTGTTTGCCATGTATTTCAAATCTCAAGGATCATACCGTCAAATCGCAAATGCTCCCCTATACAGTAAGTTACCTTGCACTGAGAACCTACCCAAACACTGGGATTAAAAGGCAAAATAAAATGAAACAAAACTCCTTGTTGAATATTTTTTATTAAACTTATATCCATTTTTTTAAAGAAAGCAAGAAAAACATCTTCTTTGCTCACATTTAACTTCAGCACACAACTTTGGTTGTGTTTTCTCCCAGTCTCTCCCAAATGTCTGTTCTTTCTGCTGCAATAGCCACTGATGTCCACATTTCAGCTAGTGTTATTGACTTTCTCCAATCCACCTTCTCCCTGGCAGCCAGTAAATCATTTCACATTTTCTTCCACTTCCTTTTCTTGGGTGTTACTGTTCTTGAACAGGTGAAAACTTTCTATCACAGCAAGTTAGACATCCTGTCTTCCTGCTCCTCAAACATCCTCCAGCCTGTATGTTTCTGTGATTGGCATTACCTTGAGTTTTCCTTGTTTCTCAGAGCCCTCAGCACTGTCCTTTCCAAAGAGTTACCTAGAGCCCCATTTTTATAATCTTCCTATGTAGGTTCTTCTATTAAAGGCTATTCATAGAATATATATCAGCTTCTTCATCACCTTGTACTCTTGAACTTGACATTTTCTCAAATCCATGTGTGCATATTTCTCTAAATCCACTTCTGAATATATCATATATAGTATATAAAATGACATAAGAATAATACTGCTTATTGCAATATTGCTCAAAATGGCAAGATATTAGAAATAATCTACCCAGGTACAGATAGATAACTAGCATTTTCATTGTGTTAAAGTATTTGCTGCTAACAGAGAAATGAGTAAGGAATAAATTATAATCAATTTCAGGCAATATTGCATCAATTGATTTTTTTTAACAGAGTGAGAAGGATGATATACTGGCATTTTAAAGATTGTTTTGACCAGGTTGGAAGAATTGATACATTAACTGTAGTTAAAGCCTGGAAAGAGTAAAGAAGCAAACGGCGAGAACCCCACCACTCACAGAGACAAATTGGGCCATTAAACATGTCTTCCCATAGAATACAATCACTGAGCTCTCTCTCAACCACTAGGACATTGACTCCAATTTTATCATGCTCCTTTTCCTATTGTTTAGGGATTGCGCACATGGACAGGGAATGATTAAAGGGGGAAAAAGAATGCCAGTTTAGCAACAGAGAAAACATACAGGAAATGCATGAAAAGTAACCATCTTTGGCTTAAAATCTCAGGTTAAGAATAAAGCAGGGGACATTTCTTTTGCTAGAAAAGCATGAGGATTTTTCTTGGCTGATCTAAGAAGTAGCAGAAAGAGCCAGTGTTCCCAGGTGTTCTGTGGACTTAAATGAGATGCTTCGGTTTGAGCTGAAGACGTTACTATGGAGTCGGGGTCATTTTATGCAGCCTAGGAAGAGTGAACACATGGATGGAGAAACAGTGCTGTTATGGTAAGAACACATAGCTGCTTGCAAGCTGTTCTTGGTGCTTTTTTGGTAGGCACAGACTCATGCACTTAAGGCTTTGACCTTAAGGCAGCACATGCTGCTTCCACTAAGTCCCCAGATCCTGGTAACCCACAGATCCAAAGAAGCTTCCTGGGTTCCACTATCTGGATTTAATTTATGGAAATATGGCATTAGGCTAGTTCATTCAAAAGATGTTGAAAAGATTAAGAGAGAGCAACAGCCATCAAAATCATGTTGATTTTTCTTTGTGCAGGTCTCAGTTTACACACTAAATCTTTAGTTGGATTATGTTGATTTTTCTATTTACTGGTACCAATTTACACTCTAATTTCTTAATTGAAATCATATTGATTTTTCTATTTGCTGGTACTAGTTTACACACTAATTCCTTAATTGAAATCACGTTGTTTTTATTTGCTGGTATGAATTTGCACACTAATTAATTCCTTATCTAAAATTGTACTGGTGAAATCCCGACACCAAGAGCTGGACCAGGGCCTGATTTGATAATTGTTTTGATATTTCATTGTTTCCATCTAAAATACACTCAGTTGTTTTCTAGGTGCACAAGTTATATCCCTCTCTAACCCATGGTGAGCCCATTATTGTGACAGAAATCTGCATGTTAAGGTTAAGGCATACTAAGTGGTCCAAACTAATGTGTTCTGTACTGGTGATTCATAAAATGTTTCTACAGTGTGATAATCAAATGTTTCTTTCCTGTGTCTTCTTTCATTTACAACAGAAGAGGAAGAGTATGAGGAGGGATAATGAAAGCACCGTGTCTGAGTTCATCCTCTTGGGCCTCCCCATCCGGCCAGAGGACCAAGGCATGTACTCTGCCCTCTTCCTGGCCATGTACCTGACCACAGTGCTGGGGAACCTGCTCATCATCCTGCTCATCAGGCTGGACTCTCACCTCCACACCCCCATGTACTTCTTCCTCAGCCACTTGGCTTTCACGGACATCTCTTTCTCATCAGTCACAGCTCCCAAGATGCTCATGAATATGCTGACACACAGTCAGTCCATCTCATATGCTGGGTGTGTTTCCCAGGTGTATTTTTTCTTATCTTTTGCAGATCTTGACAGTTTCCTTCTCACCTCCATGGCCTATGACAGGTATGTGGCCATCTGCCACCCTCTGCACTACACCACCATCATGAGTCAGAGCCTCTGTGTCCTGCTGGTAGTTGTGTCCTGGGTCTTGTCCTCTGCCAATGCCCTTGTGCACACCCTCCTCTTGGCTCGTCTGTCTCATTTTAGAGACAATACCATCCCTCACTACTTCTGTGACCTCTCTGCCTTACTTAAGCTGTCCAGCTCAGACACTACCATCAATGAGCTGGTCATCCTTCCTTTAGGTACACTGGTCATTACCCTGCCATTCATATGCATCCTGGTCTCTTATGGTTACATTGGAGCCACCATCCTGAGAACTCCTTCCATCAAGGGAATCTGCAAAGCCTTGTCCACATGTGGTTCTCACCTCTCTGTGGTTTGTCTGTACTATGGAGCCATTATTGGACTCTACCTAGTCCCTTCATCTAATAGCATTAATGACAAGGATGTCATTGTGGCTGTGTTGTACACTGTTGTCACACCTATGCTGAATCCCTTTATCTACAGTCTGAGGAATCATGATATAAAAGGAGCTGTGAGAAATATCATCAGCAGGAGAGTGTGTCCTTAGTGTTGGGTATCCCTATTCCTTTCTCCTTTTCTCCCATTTATCCTTGTTTTTGTGTTAGTGAATCTTCACATGACTCCCTCTTCTTCAGTCACTTCTCCCTGCACAGTTTTCTCTCCATTTAACTCTCTTGCTGATATGGAGTATCTTGGGAAGGTTTATCACAAATCTCCCTACATTTTTCTTTGTCTTGCAAATATTTTAATTGTTTATATAGTCATTGCTTAGTCTTTTTATTAGATAGGTTTGTAGCTTTTATAGCAAAGATCTTTTTCCTTTCTGAAGATGATAGAAATATTTCTTCTGTTATATTTATGATTTTATTTTTATGTTTTATCTTATAATATACTCTGATTTTTTTGGTCAGCAACTCTAAGAATCTTATTTAACATTTATTTATTTATTTTTACTTTTGTGTATGGGAGTTTTGCTTGCATGTATGTCTGTGTATCATTTTGTGCCTAGTGCCTGTGAGTTCAGAAGAGGGTGTCAGATTCTCAGCTTAACTTTACTTAGAGTTGGTTGTGAGCTACCACATGAGTGATGGAAATCAAACCTGGATCCTCTGGAAGAGCAATCAGTGCTCTTAACTGCTGAGCATCTTTTCTGCCACATATTTAGTTTTTAGTTTTTATAGTTGATACTCAAAAGTGGCAGATATTTACAGTGTATGATGGGATGTTTCCATATAGGGTAAATAGTGTATTATATAAACCCAAAGACAGTATAGTAATTTCCTCAAATATTTACCATGTCTTAGTATGAAATTATTCCAGATCCTCTATTTTGGCCTTGGGGTAATACATAGTATTTATAAACTCTGCACAGTGAAAGATATGAAAACATTTATTTTTTATACCTACACATAATTTAGTAACCACTATCTGACTTATGCCCATCCCCTTCTTTTCCATTTTACTTATAATCATATCCATTTACCTCAAATTTTATTATTTGTATTAGTGTGGTGGTAACCAGGTACTCAACTCACTGTGTTTTCAACAAGTGCTTGGGTTTTGTCACTAGCTACTATGAAACTTTTCCCTGTAAAAGACAAGAACAAAGACACAGGCAGGCTCTGTGTGGAGTGTGAAGGTCCTGGGAAGGGGGAGTGTGCTGAGGCATCACAGAGAGGGCTGGGACTCTGACCAGACCCTCCAAGAGTTGCTGTGTGTATGCAGTTATTCCATCCTAACAAGGAGGCTCTGCTGTTCTGAGTGGGTGATGAAGAGTGGCTAACTGGATGTCAGGATGTCTCAGACACTTAAAGTGAAGTTCAAGCAGGTCTGCAGAGCAGTTTAATATATGTTATTATAAAAAGAAGAAAGACAATTCCTTGCTTAACTACCAAAATGTCACATCCCATGAAGTGATTTTGCCTTTGGTCTATGAGAATTGCCTCTGCTGAAGCAGAGAAACTAACTTCAGTTGACAGCAATTGACTGGCATGACAGATATTTCTGTGAGGTAGTTTAGGAAAATCAATGGCTAGTTAAATGATGCTCACCTACCATTTAGTGGAACTTAAGCCACCGTGAGTGTGTGCATGTGTGTGTGTATTAAAACTTTCCTGCTTGTTATTCTTAAATGAGCATATTTTACACACTTATTAGACATTTTATTTAGTCATTACACAGCTATAGAAATAGTATACAAAAAGATAAGTGATATAAACTATGCATCGTTTAGATATGTGTGCTGCATTGCACATTTGTATGTGTTTGTATTCATATACCTACAACGTTTTAATAATAATATGAAACAAAATATTCATTAATCTCTGGATTTAAATAGTAGAACACTGTCAGTGCTGTTGATGCTTCTTCAGTCACTTCACAATTGTATCTTATTTTCTCTTGAAGCTCACCAATTTCTTGGCTATTTTCAATATTTTGCTTAGAGTTTTAACAGTTCTGCATGGGTCCTTCAAACTTACCTGGTCTAGAGCTTTTTATGCTTGTTTTTTGACTATATTTATTCCTCTTACATTTTGCTTTTGTTGTGTAGCATTGGTTTTGAAAAAATACTCTCTGTACTTTGATGTTCCACTGCAAGATGATAACACATTCATCTTTGCTTTCAGATGTGATTAGAATGAGACTGGCCCCCATGGGCTCATATAATTGGAGCAGCTGGTCACTAGTTAGTGGAACTGTTTAGGAATGACTAGGAAGTGTGGTCTTGTTGGAGATCTGCCATTGTGGGTGGCTTTGAGGTTCCCAAAATCCATTCCATTCCCAGTGTTGCTCTCATTGTCTCTCACTGGTGAATCAGGAATGTAAGCCCTCAGCTCCAGTGCCATGCCTGCCTGCCTGCCTGCCTCCATGCTCCCCACCATGATGGCCATGGAGTTTAACTCTGGAACTGTAAGCCCCAAATAAACCCCTTCTTTTATAAATTGCCTTGGTCGTGGTGTTTTTAATCACAACAAGAGAAAAGTAACTAAGATATAGTGGCTTATGTTTTATTTAAGCATTATTCTATTATGAACAATGATACTATAAACATTTGTGTGTATTTAGTATGTATATGGAGGAGATCCTATAATCTGTACACTCAGAAGAGCTGTGGATTGCAGAACATACTTATGCTCAGTTTAACTAATACCTCTCAAGTGGTTCTTCAATATAGATTAATAAAAGCCAGTCTGAAAATGTTTGTGGTTCTAGCTGTATGGTATCCAAGAAAATGGGGAAGAATAAAGCTAATAAAAATAATCCATGATTTCTAATGTTTAGGATAATGAGAGGGAGGGATGACTAGGTTGAATAATGTAGAGTCTAGGAAGAAAATACTTTCTATTTGTGAGTATAACTATGGATAAATATTATTATGCAATTTTCAAAATCAAATGAACAGCAAGCTTTAGTAAATGATTATAAATCAATATTTGTTCAATTGGAACAGATGTACTATATCAATCCAAGATGTAAATAGTGTTTTAATAGTGTTCTATTGCTGTGAAGAGACAGCATGACCAAGGCAACTCTTGTAAAAGAAAGCATTTAACTGAGGGCTTGCTTATAGTTTTAGAGGGTTAGTACATGATCATAATGGTGGGAAGCAAAGAGTTCTGGCATTAGAGCAGGAGCTGAGATCTATACACCCGGATCTTTAGTCAGAGAGGCAGACACTGGGCCTGGCATGGGCTTTTGAAACCTCAAAGCCCAACTGCAATGACATACTGTCCTCCAACAAGGCCACACATCCTAACTCTTGCCAAATAGTTCCACTAACTAGTGACTAGCATTCAAATATGTGAGCTTATTGGGGCCATTTTCATCAAACCACCACAAGGGGAAATGGCATGTTGGCCAAAAGGTTATAAGAACACTATGTAATTTTTCAGAAATCTGAAACTTCTCTAAAATAATTAAAATTATTTTAGAGCTGTACTAATTGAAAACTCTTGAGTGTCTGAGAATTCTTACTATGTCATCTCTTGGGCAATACCCGGTACATGACAAATTTATATTTTCTTTTTTTCCTAATAAAAATAATGAATGGCAAATTACTGCTTGCTTTTCCTTATTACATTCCTGTCCATTAATAAGATAAAGCACCTATTGACTATTTGTAACAGAGGTGGCTGGCTCTCCACCCTATTTCTTGTACTACTAGAATGGATGTGACAGTGGTCATGTTGTTTCAGGTAAAAAGACAGAAGCATAGCATGTGGATGTGGATCACCTACTACTGTTGTAGATACCTAATCCGGGGTCCTGTATTCCTACACAGCATAAAGCTACTGTCTCACAAAGATATGTTGGGCCGTTTGAACATCCATAATTATCATTGTTATTTTACAGAGTTTGTGTGTACATGACATATCATATCTTTACCTCAGATTCACATTGGATGTTTCTTTGTTACATATTGCATTGTAGACTGTCTTCATGTAGTGTGGGAATCTATCCTTTTCCATCATTTATATTGCAAAAGTCTGCCATTATTGAGAAATTGTAAGGGCCAGAGGACTGGGAAGAGTGCTGTGAGATACTGTCCTCTATACTTGACAGATGATCCACTCATAAATGCACAGCAGCTGTGTTTACCTGCATAAGACCTGCATATGGTCACAACTCTAGCATGGGGATGGGAAGGGACTACCAAGGCCACGCCCTAGGTGAGGTTCTAATGGAAGCTGATGGCAACTGTGGGAGGGAGAATCCTTCTTTTTGTGGTGTTGGCCACTGATAAATTGCCTAAGATTGGGTAAATGGCCCCATACTCATGCACATATGTACAGCACTAATTCAATTTATCACATTATAAAAAATAATAGGACAGGAAGTTGAGGGGAATATGTGTTGGGGGGACCTGGGAAGAGTTAGAGAAGAAAAAATATATATGAATGATCTTATTTCACTGTATACATGTATGAAAGTCTCAAAGAATAAATTTAAAAACTTAAAAAATAAAAACCATTTGTTGATATCTTAAAGAATAGTTTAAAAAATTATGTGTATTAGTGTATGTGTACAATGGGCATGCAGTGCCTGAGGAGGCCAGAAGTGGATACTGGATCCCTGGAACTGTAGTTACAGGTGGGTGAGATCCACCATGTGGGTGCTGGGAACTGAACCTAGGTCATCTGCAAGAAAATCAAGTGTTTGCAACCACTGAGTCATCTCTCCAGTTCCCTAATATCTTACTGAATCCATTTGAAGTTTGTGCTCTTAACTTCTTCCTCACCCATTAATGCCTGAGGCAGGAGGGAGAGCTGGCCCTGTGGTCATAAGAGCAGGAGAGTCATCCCTGAACCCACCAGCTGTATACTCATGAGAGCAGGTCCCACACCTCACCAGGGCAGCATGGTAGAGTCAGCCCTGTTAGCGAAGGTGTGGGTGAGCCAGCCCTGAAGTTGTGAGCATGGGAGAGCTGTCTCCACTTTTCATCTGTCTTGTGGCAGCATGGGAAAAGGAAAGATGCCCTCTCCCCACCCATCAATGCCTGAGGCAGGTGGGAAAGCTGATCCTGAGGTCACAAATATAGGAGAGCTTTCCCGATCCCACGGCAGCATCAGGAGCACTTGAGAGAGCAGGCCCTGCACCTTCCCTGGGCAACACAATAGAGCTAACCATGTTGGTGGAGGTGTGGTTGAGCCAGCATTGAAGTTGAACAAGGGAGGACAGTCCCCATTACTCATCTGTCATGAGGTGGCATGAGTAGGGGAGAGCTGCCTTATCCTCCACCCATCAATACCTGGGACAGCTGGCCCTGTGGTCATAAGAACAGGAGAGCTGTCTCTGAGTCCCACCAGCTACAACACTCAGGAGAGCAGGCCCTGTACCTGGCCTAGGCAACACAATGGAGCCAACTCTGTTGGCAGAGGTGTGGGTGAGCCAGCCCTGAAGTAGTGAGCAAGAGAGAGCTGTCCCCATCACCCATCTGTCCTGTGAGTGCATGGGCAGGGGAGAGTTGCTCCTCCCACCCCTGCAACCTAGCAATTCCTGAGGCAGGTGTGAGAACTGGCCCTGATGTAACAAGAGCGGGAGAGCCATCCTTGCCTCCCACCAGCTGCAACAATTGGGAGAGCAAGTTCTGCACCTCACCTGGGTAAAACAATAGATCTAACCTTGTTGGCAGAGGTATGGGTGAGTCAGCCCTCAAGTTGTGAGCATGAGAGAGCTGTCTTCACTACTCATCTGTCATGTGGCAGTGTGGGAGCGTAAGAGATGCCCCCCCACCCCTTCCCCCTTACCACTTGCAACAGACAATAGAGCTGGCCCTCCCCCTTACCTGCTGCAGCACTCAGGAAACAGGCCCTGGGGTTGGAGGTGAGGGTGACCTAGCTCCAATGTTATGAGCAAAGGAGAGCAGTCCCCATTACTCATCAGACATGTGGTAGCATTGGCAGAGGAGAGATGCCCTCCCCCACCTCTCTCCCATCCAAGTCTGAGACAGGTGCAGGAGCTGGCTCTGGTGTCATAAGAGGGAAGGGGCTGTTCCTACCCCTTACCAGCTGCAGCTTTTGGAAGAGTGGCCCCTGTACCTTAGCTGTGCAACACAATAAAGCTGGCCCTAATGGTTTAGGTGTGAGAGAGCTGACCCCGAGAGCATGAAAGCAGAACTGGCTCCACCCCTCACTCATTGCTGCTAGAGGTGAACTAGCTGGGCCAAAGCTAGAGAGCTCGCCCTGGTGGTGAGGACAGGAGAGAACTGGCTGGCAGACCAGCCCTATGGCTATGCCCAAGCCAAGAACCACAGTTATGACTTGGTCCACCCAACACCCACCCCATTTATGATCAGCTGGAGCCTGCCGCTGCAGGGACCTGACCTACAGACCCAAAGCTACAGGATCTCTAGGCAGAGTCCAAGTGAGGGTCCAGCATTAATAGTGTAGTAGAAACCAGAGTCCTTGAACCTGAACCAGGCCACTGATTCCTTGCAATGAACACTTGCAAGTAAGATATATGATAAAGGGGGTTACTGTATGACTCAACTGTGTCACACTGAAGCTTCATGACAAGATTTTTAATTTTCTCCCTTTTTCTTTCCTTATTTTTCTTAATTTTTTTTGTGTGGGGAGTACAGAAGTGGATGGCAGATGCAAAGGGATGGAGAAATGAATGGAAACAAGATACATGATGTATGCTTTGGTGCAAGCCTATGGGAGGCCTACCCCTTTCTGAATGGAGATTGTGGAGGAGTTGATGGGGAGGGTGAGATGAGAGTTGGAGTGGAGGGAACAAGGGGAGAGGAGGGAGGGAAAACTGTGGTTGTTATATAAAAAATGAAAAAAGTTAATAAAATAAATTTTAAAAGATAACATGATGTAAAAGATGCATAGATTAAAGAAAAAGAAGAAAATTTGTGTTCTCTACTTTATTGAGAAAAATCCCCTCATGATACACAAACATTCTGATTTCTTCACAGTCAGTAAGGGATGTAACATTAGAAAAAGTACAGAGGTGACAGACAGGGAGACTTGCATTTTTTTCAGAGGTTATGTGTGCAAAAGCAGGAGGATACTCTAGTATAATTGATCCTATCATAATTTGAAATTAATTCCAGCTCAACACAAACACACACAGGATTACACATACACTTTGTGACTAACAGCTTACATATTTCTGGACATTCCAAGACTGTGTGCCGTGGGATAGTCTGTATGTCAAATTACTCTGATTGGTCAATAAATAAAACACTGATTGGCCAGTGGCCAGGCAGGAAGTATAGGCGGGACTAACAAAGAGGAGAACAGAAAGAACAGGAAGGCAGAAGAGTCACTGCCAGCTGCCGCCAAGACAAACAGCATGTGAAGGTGCCGGTAAGCCACGAGCCGAGTGGCTGGGTATAGATTTGTGGAAATGGATTAATTTAAGCTATAAGAACAGTTAGCAAGAAGCCTGCCACGGCCATACAGTTTGTAAGCAATATAAGTCTCTGTGTTTACTTGGTTGGGTCTGAGCAGCTGTGGGACTGGCGGGTGAGAGAGATTTGTCCTGACTGTGGGCAAGGCAAGAAAAATCTAGCTACAACTGTGTGTCCTGAATGCATAGGATATGCAGCTGTGGTGATATTACAGTGAATTTTATTGATTTGAACAATTTATGAATTAATAACAAATTAGAAATCTTTGAAAATTGAAGTTGGTAGTTCTTCTTTATGGACAAATATTACATGTATAATTATAAGAATGTATGGCACATCTTATCTACCCATTTATTACCTGGTAGGTACCTCGGTGATTATGTAGGCATCACTATAGTAAGCTGACTTTCATTCTTTTGGATATGTACTCAGAAGTATGATATGGAGGGATACACAATTTCCACCAAAAGGAAAAAGAAAACTAGAAGCTGGGATTTTGCTGCTTTCAACCTTGGTCAGAGAAGCTCCACTGTGCAGTGGGTAGTTACTAGTGCAGAGACTCATAACTGGTTAAAGTGCTATGAGTAGGTGACTGGGTGTTCAGCCACAGATGGCTTATCTGCATTGCCCTCTCCCCATCCAAAGCTCAGGAATCATCACAGAACATTGAGTGGAAAGAATGTAAGAGCCAGAGAATGGGGAAGAGAGCTGTGAAACACTGCCTTCTGGCCATGGCATAGCTGATATACACATCAGCTCACAGCAGCTGTGGTTGTCTGCACAAGACCTGCGTGGGTTAAGCAAGTTTACCTTCCAGCATGTACATAGGAGGGGACTCTCAAGGCCCACAGCTAGCTGAAGGGCTATGGGCAGTTGATGACTGCTGAAGGAGAGTCACAGTTTGGGATGTGTATGACTACTTGTAGGTTATCTATACTACAGAGGATGGCCCTACATCTGTTCATACACAGTCAATATTAATTGGATTTGGGGTGGGGGAGGTTTCACCACCATCATCATCATCATCATTGTCATCATCATCGTCATCATCATCATCATCACCATCAAGAGGACATGAATCCGTGAGAAAGATGAGTTGGTGGTCCTGGGGGTAGATAGAGAGACATAGTGGGAAGTGGATAAAACCAAAGCACACTGAATAAATGTATGGCATTTCCAAAAACTCTAGAAATTACAAAGATGGTGGATCCCATTAAGTTTTCCTCATGGCTTTACCCAGCAGGACTGCATAAGAAGATGATTGGGCCACGGGCCTGAGTATCAGGTGTTTGGAAGTGTCTACACTTGGCTATATCTAGCAATGGGGAGGTCTTTTGCCCCTCCACTTGACATTGTTATAAAAAGTCCTTTTGAATAAAATTCTGGGCCAGTGGACAAGGATCCAGGCCCACCTGAGGCTATCCTGTGTTTCTATCTGTTTCTCTCCCCTCTGTATCTTCTATCTAAGACTCTTATCCCTCACTCCTCAAGAGTTCCTGGACTAAATAAATGTGCGAACTTGTCCCCACAGATGGCACCACTGATCAGGGACCCAAGGACTTGGTGAAAGGGGTGACTGGGGCGTCGTGAGTGTAAGGCATGCTGGAAAAGGATCTGAGAAAGGCGATGGTATTTCATTCTTGGGTGTGAAGGTCAGGAGGTGAAATGCCAAGGCTGCAGCACAGAATTTTCTCTATGTCGGTTTCTTCATTTCTCTCTCCATCTCTTAAAATTCTATCTATAAAAATTAAGGAACTATTGTAGAAAAAATTTAGAAAAGTAGAATGTAGGAATATAGCATAAAGAAAACTTAGAATACGATAAGCAACAAGATGTAGGAACAATGTCCTTAATTTTCCAACTATGGGGCTAGGGATGCAAGCTGGGAAAAATAAGAGGAAAAGAAAAAATGGGCAGAAAAAATATTCCTATGGAAGCTTTTGGCCTGTGAACAGTTTAATTCAAAGTCCCAAGCAGCAGGGAAAGAATTTTCCCTGGGGTGGATTCAGATGAAATAAAACTTTTCACTCTGCTGACACTGCCACTGTTTGGAAACACCACAGTACCATTAGATTTAGTTTCTGTTTGGCCATGAAACCAAAGTTTAGAGAACAGAAGTTTTGGAAAAACTTGGTGGTCTTTCTCTTTCAAAAACTGAATGGTTTCTTGGGAAAAACTTAATCTGTCTTTAAAAAACTAAAAGCCTTTCAGAACTTTATTTCTCAGATTCTCTTTCTGTAAGGACAAAATTAGGGTTCCTAGAGATATTAGTATGGGAAATCACCTGTGGTTCACTCTAAGAAAAAACAAAAACACATCTCTTGGAACAGGGCAAAACCTCTCTCCTAGCTTTTCCCTCAAGCCAAAAAAAAAAAAAAAAAAAAAGCAGCAAGAAATCCCCCTGCAGCTAGTGCAGCTAGAACCTAGCCATAGATTCTCAGGAAAGTGCAGGCAGTGAGCTGCAGAAAGCTGAGCTAGGCAGATTCCTCCCTGACAGGAGGGGCTGCTGATGAGGAGAAGCAGTAAGTCTGAGCCTTGGCTGATGCTGCTGTGGCATCTGGGACTCTGTGTCTGAGGAGGAGACAAGTGGGAATGAGACAAAGATCAAAGACAAAGTGAAAAAGTCTCTCTGAAGGTGAAAAAGCTTTATCTTTAGTACTTTTGTTTTTCCTCACTGACCCGGTAACAGGGAAGAGCAAGCCCCAAGGGAATTTTCTTCAGGCACAAAAGTACCTTCCCAAATACGAAAGTGAGCAGGTATGACTCAGTTCTGGGAACAGTGTCAGGAAAGAAAACACCTAGCAATACCAGCTTAGGGAGAAGAGAAATCTCAATCTCCCATGGTGAAAAAGCAAAAATCTTGACTCAAAGCACTGGTGCTTAAAACAGAAACTTGACTTAGCTGTGTAAAGGGAAATGGAAGTGGCATGTTTGAAAGGTATCATGGGAAATGTTGTTTAAAAATGTAGCTTGAGAAATGTGGTTCAAAAGTCAGTCTGGGAATAGTAGTTCCTTTCAGAACAGCATGGTAATATAGAGAAAGTGCACCATGGGAAATGTAGTTTTTCTCAGCTCAAAATGGAGATACTGTCCAAAAACTTTTTTTTTTCAGTTCAGAATGCAGTTTCTTTTCAAACCAATGTTAGAAAACAATCTTACCTCCTGAGAACCAAGAACAGGTGAACAACTTGCCTCTAAGGAGATTATTAAAGTGCTAATACTGTTTATCAACAAGCCTTTTTGAAACCCTTTATAAAACAAGGGAAAATGGCCCTTACACTGGGAGATTGCTTCCGGAACAAAGATTCAAGAGAAAAATTGTTATCATTAAAAAAATGCTCACAGTAAACTTAAAAAACAACTTTTAAAAGATTAAGAAAGGAGCCGGGCAGTGGTGGCGCACACCTTTAATCCCAGCACTCGGGAGGCAGAAGCAGGCAGATATTTGTGAGTTTAAGGTCAGCCTGATCTACAGAGTGAGATCCAGGAAAGTCGCAAAGCTACACAGAGAAACCTGTAAGGAATCTGTGCTTAATTACGTCACCAGCCTGTGCCGGCGTCCCAGCCTAAAAGGCGGGCACACCCTCTGTGCCTTCCTTTTCTCCTTTCCACACTCTCCCCTTCCATACCCCGCCTCTGCGTGGTCTTTCTTTCTCCCTCTTCTCCCTCTCTCCCCCCCCTCTCTCTCAAAAAAGCTCTAGAAAGGTAACCATGGCTTGTGATTCTGATCACACTCTCCTCTGCCAATATGGCTGCCGTGGGTGGCAGCCAGCCTTGAGTGCTGCAGCATAACCAACACTGGTGCCGTTCAGACTCAGATACACCACTGAGCCCTGCTGTGACCGCTGCTGCTTGCCACCTCCTCCCCCATCCGGCGAGACCACAGACCATGAGTGCACACTCGTCCCTCGCCTCCGCTGGACCCCCCCACAGATTACACTACTGCTACCGCTATGATTCTTCACAGTGAGTCCGCAGTTCTTAAGGCTGTAGTCTGAGCTATATTCTTTGCGACAGACACCCCGGGGGTTGTCCTCGGGCTGTGCTGGCAGCAGTCAGCACATTTTTGCTCCTGAGGAGGGGGTCAATGCTGTCTCAGGTCCACCGTGGACCAACAGCAGCACAGTCACAGCCCTTCCCATCCCTTGATGAAGAGAATGGCGAACTTGAGCTGATTCTTAGATCTCTCTTCACTGTCGGGGATGCTTGAGATTGGAATCTGATCCCGGTTTGTTATTTTAATTTTTTATTTTTCTCTCAGCTAAAGCCATAGAACAAAGGGGTGGGTACCAGTAAATCTGGCCGCGTAACAGAGTCTCGGGAACTTCTGTCAGTGAACAGGCAAATAAAAGAGTTGCTTTATCTCCAAGTTTTCTGCTAAAGTTCTGAACCTGTGTCCTTCCCCACTTCTGCATCTGCCATGTGCAACCTTTTCTGTCTGACTTCTGCCGGCAGTGGGCGGGCTTGGGAGGCCTAACTCACCTTAACTCCACCCACCCACTCTCAACTGCCTTGAGAGACACAGACAGGTCTGGAAGCAGCTAAGATCCATACAAATAAGTTTACAGTAGTCAGGATGGCTCTTAAGCCAAAAATCAGCTTATAGCCTCAGACAAGTCTTCCAAAAGGATCGGTTTATAGTCTGCTTCCTGGCAGATCTTCCAAAAGCTGTCCTTAAGTCACCAATCATCAGGAAAAAAATTCAGGACACGGAATAAAATCCGTTTGTTGTTCCCCAGACCTCCCTGACTAAAACTTATGCATCTGGAGAGCAAGGCTCCTGACCCCACGGGCAAAAGAGTCATCTGTGGCATTTAAGGTGTGCCAGGGAAGAGATAAAAGCCAGAAAACAAAATTGCCAAGTGCTGGCACTCACTGACTCCCAAAAGCAGTTGGGTCCTTGTTTTAAGTGAGGAAAAGGCCACGGGCTAGTGAATGCCCTGCCAGGCCATCAACAGCCTTGTTAAAAGTGCCACCTAGAATGACAACCAGTCAGCTGACCACCCTCAGGCACCAAGACACATGGATACATCAAGCTAAGACCTCCAGCAGACCTAGGCTTGGCTACAGACTTGACAGGGAACCCAGAATGCAGCAGGGAAGGATCTGTTTCTTTCCTTCTGGACACCAGAGCCACTGACTCAGTCCTGGGAGTTTTGGGATGTCACCTCTCCTTTATTGTCAGGTACAGAGGTCAGCCTTACCCACCTCACCAGGTTTAATTGCACCTTTAGAGTTACTGCCTGTGTTTCTCATGTGCATACAGACAGGGCCCTGACCTTTGCCTTGTCCCTAATTCCAAAAAATAAGTTCTCATGCACCACAAGCTTTTCTTTTCTCAGTTCCCTGTTCTAACTCACTGTTCAGCTAAAGGTACAGGACCACTACAGAGCTGGAGTCCAGAGATCATCAAGTAAAAAATGGTAACAGCTAAAAGGTATTTGCACCCCCAGACCCAAAAGTGTCTAGGCATACAAAAAAGACTTTAATGTAAACATCTATTTCTGTGAGATGCTTTTAACAATTGATCACCTGTCTCCTGGATGCCAAACTAGTGAAGGAAATAGGTGTTTTAAAATAATCTGTCTCTGATAGAGCTTAACATGTTTCAAAATCCATTTGGACAGGCCGGATCTACCAACATATAATAATAATGATTCTTTTCTCTCTAAGCTTTTTTGTATGTCACCAGCATCTTGTCAGACAAAAGGTTCCCAGCCACAGCCAAGAGGGATACATGTCTCCACAACAACGGATGACAGACAGCATCCCACAATGCCTGTCCACCTCGGAAGACTCCCCTTCCCCATTCCCCCAAGAGCCAACCGACGTCCAATAGTCAGCTGGAAGCAGCTTTTGAGAGAAATGACACCCCTATTCCCATCCACCCGCTGCTTTAAAATAATAAGTGAAAGTCTGGAATGTAAGGAATCTGTCCTTAATTATGTCACCAGCCTGAGATGGCATCCCAGCCTAAAAAGTGGGCGTGCCCTCTGTGCCTTCCTTTTCTCCTTTCCACACTCCCTCCTTCTGTACCCCCTCCCCCGCGTGGTCTTTCTCTCTCCCCCTCTCCCTCTCTCTTCTAATAAAGTTCTAGAAAGGTAACCATGGCTTGTGATTCTTCTGATCAGCACTCTCCTCTGCCAACATGGCTGCCGCGGGCGGCCATGAGTGCCGCTGCTTAACCAACAAAACCCTGTTTCAAAAAACCAAAAAAAAAAAAAAAAATTAAAAGGGAAAATTGAGAGTTTTGTGGTGAGTGTGGAACAGAGGAATATCAGCTCCAATGAAAAGCTGAGAAGAAATGGAATTCAGAGCCACACCACTTTTGTCTGAGTAGTGGCAAATCAATGAGAGTTGAGACAATGTTTAATAGCTGCACCAGGAGTTTTCATTAAGAGTTTTACAGCAGTTCAATATGGCAGTTTCACCCTCAGCCTGAGGCAAGGCTTTTCGGTAGAGCAGACTGAAAGTTCTGCTGTAGCAGAGACATTTGTCTGAGTTGTGGCACAGGAGAGCAGCAATGAGTTGGGTAAATGGACAGCCCCTAGTTAGAAACCGTCTGCCACTGAGCACATCTCTGCTGGTTCCAGAACAGCTGAGAGAGCTTGGCAGGAAAGCTGACTTTGGGGGAGTGGCATTGTTGAGAGTGTTACAGCCCCCTAGCAACAAGCATTACAATTCCATAGTGACAGAGCTCACTAAATCCCAGGGTTGAGGGAGAGCCATTGACAAATTAGACTCTTATTTATTTCCAACTGTCAAGAGAACTTTCAGAATGGTATCAAAGCTTTCTATAAACTCTGAACTTTACTGTAAACTCTGAACTTTGGAAATGATTTGTGTACTTCTGGTCATGTTAATAGTTTAGCCAATAAACATTTTCTAGGTGTTAAGAAATCACTTACAGATGTTTGCTAAGTTCTACTAAGAGATTCTTTCTAGTGTAAGTTAGTTCTGTTAAGAGAGTCTTTCTTATAGTTCTAGTTTTCTCTTAAGTAAGCTTGTAAAAAATGAAAATATGTAAAGTGATAACAGTTCAGAGATCTCTTCTAGATGCTAAGGTTTATAAAGTAGTCCTATAGAATGTAAGTTTAAATAAGAAGTGTAAATATATATAGTAAAGTAAGTCATAAGTTTAGTTTGAGGAATGCAGGTTTAGATATATTAGAGTAGAATAAGCTTTAGGCATAAGGATAATGTGTAGGCTTAAGTAAGACTTAGGTATAATAGAAATTTAGTGTAGAGTATCCCCCCCATCCCCAGTACAAGTGGAACCTGGGATGCAGAAAGCAGCATCCATAGCAGACTGCAAACTTGGCAGTCTGAGTGGCTAAAGAAGCTCCAGTAGCTGCCAACAACAGTGGATGCTGGAGCCAGCACAATGGCCACAACCAGGCATCTGCAGCTGAGATGTGAGGAATATCAGTGCAGCACAGGTGGCAGATGCCCAAGGGTCTGCAAGCTTTCTGCCAAAAGGAAGCTGCTGTGAGGAATGGAGAAGCTATGCCATCAAAGAGGTGAACAGCAGGCAGTGTGTCTTGGAGTGCAGCAAAGACTTCAGACACCAGCTGCCAGAGCAGGTGTGTCTCCTGGTACAACATTTTCTGGTGGCCAAAGCCTGAGACACCAGGGGAGATGCAGAGAGCCAAGCAGGTGGCTCAGCAAAGGTGCCATGGGAGAGACTGAGAGCAGAGAAGGCAGCTGGAGAGCTGGAGCCCAGCGAGCTGTGGAGGTGAAAGCTGTGCTCCAGGTTGAACAGCCAGACTCTGTGGGAACTGCTGAGACTGATACAGACCAAGCTCTCAGAAGCAAGGTGTGGCTGGAACCATGGAGTTGCCCTGGGGCTACATTTGGCTGTGGAAGCAGGACAGCAGATGGAGGTTTCTGGGACCCAGGGTGCTGAGCACGGGACCACCAGTGAAGCAGGTAATGGGACCCAAGGAAGCCACAGTTCATAGCAATTGGGTTTCCTCCCAGAGCCAGGGTTGCTGTAGGAGAGCCACAGCTCAACTCATAGCAGTTGGAGGAACCTTAAGCCTGTATGGCATGAGGTGATTGAGAGCCCTCTAGCCTCAGGACACAGGGGTCCTGGGAATGGCCCGGTTATGAGAGGCACAGACAGACTAGGATTGTGAAAGCTGTAAAAGCCTAAACAGAGCTAGCAGCAAAAGCTTTGAAGTTTCTGTTTGCTGGCTATAAGAAAGGACTTTGCATCAACCAGCTCTTGTGGAGCTAATAGCCTGAGGCAAGTTTGCTAGAAAAAGACTGCCATAAAATGCTGTTGCAATTGAAAGTGCCTCTGTGCCTGAGAAGAAAAGTTGCAGAAACACTTTCTTGAACTAGAATTGTTAAGTGCAAAAAGATTTTGGTTGTAAGAAATGTTTCTTCATATTTGGAAGACTGGTACCAGAATTTATTCTTTTGAACTTAAGAAATGAGATGGACAGGAGTGATTTCATTGCAATTGGACAATTTTGAATTTACTTATGCATATAGATTCTATTAACTGTGATGATTTATGAACTGGTTTTATGTTAAAAGTGGTACTATTTGCCAGGTGGCAGTGGTGCACGCCTTTAATCCCAGCACTTGGGAGGCAGATCACAGGTGGATCTCTGTGAGTTCGAGGCAAGCACGGTGTAGCTGAAGTTTTCTTGTGCAGTTCAGTGGTAGAATTCTTGCCTGCCATGTGATCAGATTAAGGGCCTGTGCTACCACCACCTGACTTCTGTTTATGGCTGACTATGACCTCTGATCTCCAGGCAAACTTTATTTATTAACACACAAATAAAATATCACATTTCAGCACAAATAAAATATCACCACAGACTGGTCTACAGAGCAAGATCCAGGACAGGCACCAAAACTACACAGAGAAATTCTGTCTTGAAACCCCCCTCCCCAAAAAAGAAAGAAAAAAAAGAAAAAGAAAGAAAGAAACTGTTTAAATGGAGAAGTTTGGGGTTTTTCTAACTAGGCTCGAGATTTAGTTTAAAAAATTATAATGAAAAGGCAGAGTTAATATTTCTCAGTCTATATAATTTTAAAATATTTCTTGTTACTTGAGTGGATTAATGTTATGTTTGTATAGTTCTATTAAGAAATTGCTTTTGGATGTTTTGCTGAAGTTTTTAAAGTGTTAATGGTTCTATTAAGACTTTGCTTTCAATGTAAGTTTGAGAGAATTATAATTATGAATAGCAATATTTATGTTAGAATTATGCTAACCTGTTAATGTTAGGGATGAAGCTAAAGGAGTCATTATGTTTGATGCAGTTGCATCAAGAGTTTGACTTATTTGATGCAGTTACATCAAGAGTTTTTGGTTTTAAAAAAGGAGCTTAATGCAACTAAGACTGCTGTAGTTATCTTAGACCAATTCCAAAAAGGACATTCCATCTTTATCATCCTCTACTCCTTCACTGGGAGGTGTGACAGCCATGTAGATTGTTGTGAGCTCTTAATGGGGAGCCCTTTTAAAATGTGATTAAGGGGGGCCTGTTGGAGGCCACTGAGCTTTACTAGTGGCTTTACCCAGCAGGACTGAATAAGAAGATCAGTCCTCTGTTAGATGTGGGGTTAGGGAAGATCTTTTCCCATTCTGTAGGCTGTCTTTTTGTCTTATTGACCTTGTCTTTTGCCCTACAAAAGCTTCTCAGTTTCAAGAGGTCCCATTTATTAATTGTTTCTCTCAGTGTCTGTGCTACTGGTGTTGTATTTAGGAAGTGGTCTCCTGTGCCAATGCATTCAAGAGTACTTCCTACTTTCTCTTTTATCAAGTTCAGAGTAACTGGATTTATGTTGAGGTCTTTGACCCACTTGGACTTGAGTTTTGTGCATGGTGACAGATGTGGATCTATTTGCAGCCTTCTGCATGCTGACATCCAGTTATGCCAGCACCATTTGTTGAGGATGTTTTTTTTCCCATGGTACAATTTTGGCTTCTTTGTCAAAAATTATATGTTCATAGGTGTGCAGATTAATGTCAGGGTCTTCAATTTGATTCTGTTGGTCCACATGTTGGTTTTTATGCCAGTACCAAGCTGTTTTTTATTACTATAGCTCTCTAGTAGAGCTTGAAGTCAGGGATGGTGATGCCTCCAGAGGTTGCTTTATTATACAGGATTCTTTTAGCTATCCTGGGTCTTTTGTTTTTCCACATGAAGTTGAGTATTGTTCTTTCCAGGTATGTGAAGAATTATGTTGGGATTTTGATGGGGATTACATTGAATCTGCAGATTGCTTTTGGTAAGATTGCTATTTTTACTAAGTTAATCCTACCTATTCATGACCATGGGAGATCCTTCCTTTTTCTTATATCTTCTTCAATTTCTTTCTCTACAGACTTAAAGTTCTTATCAAACAGGTCCTTCACTTGCTTAATTAGAGTTACCCCAAGGTATTTTATAATATTTGTGACTATTGTAAAGGGTGATGTTTCTCTTATTTCTTTCTCATCCCTTTTATCATTTGTGTATAGGAGGGCTACTGATTTTTTGAGTTGATCTTGTATCCTGCCACTTTACTGAAGGAGTTTATCAGCTGTAGGAGTTCCCTGGTAGAATTTTTGGGGTCACTTATGTATACTTTCATATCATCTGCAAATAGTGAAAGAGAACTGATCTCCAAAGTATATAAAAAACTCAAGAAACTAGACATTGAAATACTGAACAATCCAATTAAAAATGGACAAAAGAACTAAACAAAGAATTCTCAAAAGAAGAATCTCAAATAGCTGAAAGAAATGCTCAACATTCTTAGTCATAAGAGAAATGCAAATCAAAACGACTGAGATACCACCTTACACCTGTCAGAATAGCTATGATAAAAAAACTAATGACAGTCTATGTTGGAGAGGATGCAGAGCAAAGGGAACACTCCTCCACTGTTGATGGGAATGCAAACTTGTACAACCACTGTGGAAATCAGTATGGTGGTTTCTCAGAAAATTGGGAATCGCTCTACCTTAAGACCCAGCCATACCATTCTTGGGCATATACCCAAGGAATGCTCAATCATACCACAAAGATACATGCTCAACTATTTTCATAGCAGCACTATTCCTAATAGCCAGAACCTGGAAACAACCTAGATGTCCTTCAACTGAAGAATGGATTAAGAAAATGTGGTACATATACACAATGGAGTACTACTCAGCAGAGAAAAACAATGACATCATGAAATTTGCAGGCAAATGGATGGAACCAGAAAATATCATCCTGAGTGAGGTAACCCAAACCCATGAAGGACAAACATGGTATGTACTCACTCTTAAGTGGATACTAGATATAAAGCAAAGAACAATCAGATTGCAACTCACAGAACCAGGGAGGCTACATAGCAGTGGGGGACCCTAGGATGACTGTTTTGATATTACTCAATCACTGCGCAAGCCTCAGTGAAACATTTCACTATTAGGATAAGAATTTGTACTGTATCAAGCTAATAATAGAAAAAAATAATAAAAAAAGAAAGAAGTTGGCAAAAAATTTGGAGAAAAAAAAAGAGGATGATTGGACCATGGGCCTGAGTACCAGGTGTTTGGAATGGTCTATACTTGGCTGTATCTAGCAAAGGGGAGGTCTTTTGCCCCTCCCCTTGACACTGTTATAAAAAGCCCTTTTGAATAAAATTCTGGGCCTGTGGATAAGGATCCACGCCCACCTG
Source organism: Peromyscus maniculatus bairdii (assembly GCF_049852395.1). Lineage (NCBI taxonomy): Eukaryota > Metazoa > Chordata > Mammalia > Rodentia > Cricetidae > Peromyscus > Peromyscus maniculatus. The sequence continues at coordinate 3,474,873 of NC_134855.1, read as the reverse complement.
AGGCTATCCTGTGTTTCTATCTGCTTCTCTCCCCTCTGTATTTCTATCTAAGCCTCTTATCCCTCACTCCTCAAGAGTCCCTGGAGTAAATAAATGTGAGAGCTGGTCTCCCACACAAAGACATTTGGCTGCATGGACAGTCACCTGAGGCATAAATCTAACTAATCTTATCAATAAAAACCAGGAGTCAAATATTGGGGTAAAACCTGAAAGATCAACGAAGTAGAGGGCAGCCTCAGTTCCTTCCTTCCTCTTCTGTTCCTCCAGTCCAAAAGGGCCAAGATCCTGTCTCTGCCCCACCTTATCACTTCCTGTCCCTCTCTCTACCGTCCTCCAAACCTCTATGGTTAACTAGTGGCTAGCTCTACCCTTTGACTCCAAGCAAGCTTTATTTATCAGAACACAAACAAAATATCACAGAACATTTTCCCTTTTTTTGTCTAAATAAAAGCAAAGGTTTTAACTAACATAGAAAAACTATATACAAAAAGTACAATAACTATATTCAAATATATACAGGCAATAATTATATTAGCAATGTCTAGTCCAATAGAATTTGAAAAATTTAGAAAAAATACTCTATCATCTATCCTATCTTGGTGAGTCCAAAGTGTTTTACCTAATTCACTTTCTATCCTAATTTGTATTACCAACCCAAAACTATCTTTTTACATCTCTTAACCTAATACATTTTACACCTCTTTTGTGAGTTTCTTTTCTGAATTTGATAACAACGAAAACTATAACTATCTAGTCCTCACCTCTATCAAAGACATGAGAAGGATATAATATTACCTGAGTAAACAGGAAGTACAGAGCAAACAACTTCCAAAATTAAGAAATGACAGAAATAACTGGCTGCCTGGACAGTTACCCAAGTTTCCTCTGTAATATTGGGGCATACATCTTTGGCCTACATGCCTAGAACTTCTGACAGATTTTTCTGAGAAGCAGGATTTTTAAAGGACTATTCCACCTTGTCTTGGCAAAGTTCAGCAGTCACTTCCTTTCATGCCCTGATTGTCTGATTTGGACAGGCTATTGACAGCAGTCTAGGCAAGGGTACTTTCTTGCCCAGTGGCTAATTTTTACCACAAAGAAAGTAAACTCCATGTGGAGTTTCTTTGATGCCCATCATCTTCTCTGATGTAGGTTGGTGCTGCCAGGAGCAGACATGTCTCATTGTCATTAAAAAACCCTATGTCATAAAAAATTTTTAATGCTATATTCTGTAGACTTCTGAAGTGTTTAAAGACCACCTGTCTATCTAAAATGTAGCTCTATTTGACCTTGAAAACATACCTAACATGACTACAAGTTTGACTGTAATAAGTGACAACTAATAACCTGCATTTATTATTATTCTAAATAATTTGTATTAATAACTTTCAAGGATTAGAAATTTACATTACATTGTTAAATGAGCTGTATAGGTACAATTCCTTGAATAAGAGTAGAAATGTATATATATTATTTTCTAACAAAAATAACCTTAAATTTGTATCTATATACAAAAATATCTTAAACAAGAGTATATATATATATATATATATATATATATACACAATATAACAAAAATAACCTCAAATTTGTATCAATTAACAAAAATCCATACTCATTTAAAATATTGAAGCCTAGTAGTTGCTGTTTTGGTTTAAAAGTAGGTTCAACAATCCACCTTTTTATCCTATCATTCTATAATGTATATACAGCAATTCTGTGGGATGGTCTGTATGTTAAATTGCTCTAATTGGTCAATAAATAAAACACTGATTGGCCAGTGGCCAGGCAGGAATTATAGGCGTGACTAACAGAGAGAAGAACAGAGAAAACAGGAAGGCAGAGGAAGACACTGCCAGCCACCGCCATGACAAGCAGCATGTGAAGACACCAGTAAGCCATGAGCCACATGGCAAAGTATAGATTTATAGAAATGGATTAATTTAAGCTATAAGAACAGTTAGCAAGAAGCCTGCCATGGCCATACAGTTTGTAAACAATATAAGTCTCTGTGTTTACTTGGTTGGGTCTGAGTGGCTGTGGGACTGGCGGGTGACAGAGATTTGTCCTGACTGTGGGCCAGGCAGGAAAACTCTAGCTATACAGCATAACAAAAATAACCTCAAATTTGTATCAATAGACAAAAATCAAAGCCAATGTAAGATATTTAAAATTAGTAGTTCTTTTTGGGTTTAAGGGTAGATTCAACAATCTCACTTTTTTATCCTATCATTTCTATATCCCCCCCTTTTCCTTTTCAGAACAAGATTCTTGAATCTAATCTCCTTTGCTCAGCCTTTTTCCTGACTATTAACAATAACAACTTGAAACTAATCACCCCAAATGATGACAAATATCCATAAGCTTCTGAATGATCAAAACCCACCCACCCCACCTCTTGGGAATATGAGTGTCATGTTCTTAAAATTACTTCCTGCTGTCTGGGGGCAAGGACTTCAGGGTACCTGCTGCTTTAGAGTGCCCTGAAAAAAATTGAGATAATTGTCAAGTCCTGGGAAAGCTAGTTGTATAACTTCTTGTCCAGTCTCTGTATAATGGGAAAGTGCAGAGCTATGTCAAGTTCTGGATAGAGTAGTCTCTGAGGCTGGACCATCTCAGCTAGCTATCTGGAAATTGTCCTGAGCAGTTTGTAGTCCAAAGCTGATCTTTAGATGATGTTTGTCAACTTGGTGGCATTACCATAGTCCAGGTGGAATCATCATTATCCTTTTGGAGACTTCAAAAGTCACTGTTAGGCATGGTCATGGTTCACTGCAGAAAACTTAAACATTTTAAAAGTCATATGCAGCAGATCCAAAAGAAGTTAAAGGACTATAATTTCTTATGTGCATACAGAGTACAAAGTTTAATTTCTAGTTGCCTGGTAGAGACTCAAACCTAAAATCATGTACAGGAGGCTAGATGAAGACTTTTTCTAGAATTAGTACTCTATATGACCATTAATATCATGACAAAAGTTTAAATATATAGTAACTTTATAAATTTTGAGATAATATTTATTCCTTAAGAAAAGTTTTTGTTGTTGTTGAAATTTAACTTTAAACCATGGTGGTCTGATAGAACACAAGAGTTATTCAAATTGTTTTGTATCTGTTGAGATTTACTTTGTGGCCAAGTATGTGATAGATTTTAGAGAAGGTTCCATGGGGTGCTGAGAAGAAGGTATATTCTTTTCTCTTAGGATGGAATGTTTTGTAGATATCAATTAAGTCCATTTGAGTCAAAATATCAGTTAAGTCCTTTATTTCTCTGTTAATTTTCGATTTGGCAGGCCTGTCCATTGGTAAGAGTGGAGTGTTGAAGTCTTCCACTATTAATGTGTGGGGTTTTATATGTGATTTAAGCTTTAGTAATGTTTCTTTTACATATGTGGGTGCCCTCGTGTTTGGGGCATAAATGTTCAGAATTGAAACTTTATCTTGGTGGATCTTTCCTGTGATTAGTATGTAATGCCCTTCTTGATCTCTTTTGATTGATTTTAGTTTGAAGTCTATTTTGCTAGATATTAGGATGGCTACATCAGCTTGCTTCTTAAGACCATTTGAGTGGAAAGACTTTTCCTAGTCTTTTATTCTTAGGTAGTGTCTATCTTTGAATTTGAGGTGTGTTTCTTGTATGCATCAGAAAGACGAGTCCTGCCTTCATATCTATTCTGTTAGCCTGTGTCTTTTTATTGGTAGATTAACTTCATTGATATTAATGGATATTAATGACCAGTGATTGTTAATTCCTGTTATCTTTTGGTGGTGGTGTTGTGTGTACTTCTCTAACACTGAGGAAATCTAGAAAATCATCAGGTCATACTTCAAAAACCTCTATTCCACAAAACTGGAAAATCTAAAAGAAATGGATAATTTTCTGGCTAGGTACCACATACCTAAGTTAAATCAAGAACAGATAAACTATTTAAATAGTCAAATAACCCCTAAGGAAATAGAATCAGTCATTAAAAGTCTCCCAACCAAAAAAAGTCCAGGACCAGATGATTTCAGCACAGAATTCTACCAGATCTTCAAAGAAGAGTTAATACCAGTACTCTTTAAATTGTTCCACACAATAGAAACAGAAGGAACATTACCAAACTCCTTCTATGAGGCTAAAATTACCCTGATTCCCAAGCCAAACAAAATGCAACAAAGAAAGAGAACTACAGACCAATCTCCCTCATGAACATTGATACAAAAATACTCAATAAAATACTGGCAAGCAGACTCCAAGAACACATCAAAACAATTATCCACCATGATCAAGTAGGCCTCATCTCAGGGATGCAAAAGTGGTTAAACATACAAAAAGTGTGTCAATGTAATACACCATATAAACAAACTGAAAGAAAAAAACCACATGATCATCTTACTGGATGTTGAAAAGGCATTTGACAAAATCCAACATCCCTTCATGATAAAGGTCTTGGAGAGATCAGGAATACAGGAAACATACCTAAACATAATAAAGGCAATTTACAGCAAGCCAACAGCCAACATCAAATTAAATGGAGAGAAACTCAAAGCAATTCCACCAAAATCCAAAGCAAGGCAAGGCTGTCAACTCTCCCCATACTTATTCAATATAGTACTTGAAGTTCTAGCCAGAGCAATAAGACAACATAAGGAAATCAAGGGGATACAAATTGGAAAGGAAGAACTCAAGCGTTCGCTATTTGCAGATGACATGATAGTATACATAAGTGACCCCAAAAATTTGACCAAGGAACTCATACAGCTTATAAACACCTTCAGCAATGTAGCAGGATACAAGATTAACTAAAAAAAATCAGTAGCTCTCCTATATACAATTGACAAACAGGCTGAGAAGTAAATCAGAGATACATCATCCTTTATAATAGCCACAAATGATATGAAATACCTTGGGGGTAACTCTAAGCAAGCAAAGGACCTGTATGACAAGAACTTTAAGTCCCTGAAAAAAGAAATTGAAGAAGATGTCAGAAAATGGAAAGATCTCCCATGCTAATGGATAGGCAGGATTAATATAGTAAAAACGGCAATCTTACCAAAAGCAATCAACAGATTCAATGCAATCCCCATCAAAATCCCAATACAATTCTTCACAGACCTGGAAAGAACAATACTCAACTTCATATGGAAAAACAAAAAACCCAGGCTAGCCAAAAGAATTCTGTACAATAAAACAACCTCCGGAGGCATCATGATCCTTGACTTCAAGCTCTACTATAAAGCCTGGTCACAAAGCAAATCTCAACAGATACAAAAAAAAAATCAAAATAACCTCCTGTCTCTTATCAGACCACCATGGCTTAAAGTTAGGACTCAACAACAACAAAGATTACAGAAAGCCTATAATCTCATGGAAACTGAATAATGCCCAATTGAATCAAGGAAGAAATAAAGAAAGAAATTAAAGATTTCCTAGAATTCAATGAAAACAAATGTACAACATACCCAAATTTATTGGACACTATGAAAGCAGTGCTAAGAGGAAAATTCACAACACTAAATGCCCACATAAAGAAGTTGGAGAAATATCACACTAGCACCTCAACAGCACACCTGAAAGCTCTAGAACAAGAAGAAGCAAACTCACCCAGGAGAAACAGATGACAGGAAATAATCACATTGAGGGCTGAAATCAATAAAATGGAAACAAAGAGAACAATACAAAGTATCAATGAAAGAAAGAGTTGGTTCTCTGAGAAAAGTAACAAGATAGACAAGCCCTTACCAATTTTAACCAAAAAAGAGAGAGAGCGTGTCCAGATTAACAAAATCAGAAATGAAAAGGGAGACATAACAATGGACAATGAGGAAATCCAGAGAATCATCACGTCATACTTCAAAAACCTGTACTCCACAAAATTGGAAAATCTGAAAGAATTGAATGTTTTTCTGGATAGGTACCCCATAACAAAGTTAAATTAAGACTAGATAAACTATTTAAATAGTTCAATAACCCCTAAGGAAATAGAAATGGTCATTAAAATCTCCCAACCAAAAAAAAAAAAAAAAAAAAAGCCCAGGGCCAGATGGTTTCAGCACAGAATTTTACCAGATTTTCAAAGACGAGCTAATACCAATGCTCTTCAAATTGTTCCACACAATAGAAACAGAAGGAACATTATCAAATTCTTTTATGAGGCTACAGTTACCCTGATACCCAAACCACACAAAGATGCAACAAAGAAAGAGAATTACAGACTAATCTCCCTCATGAACATTGATGCAAAAAATACTCAATAAAATACTGGCTAACTGAATCCAGGGACACATCAAAAAATTATCCACCACTATCAAGTAGGCTTCATCCCAGGGATGCAATGATGGTTCAACATATTGTAGCTCGAGTTTTCCTGCCTTGCCCACAGTCAGGACAAATCTCTCTCACCCACCAGTCCCACAGCCGCTCAGACCCAACCAAGTAAACACAGAGACTTATATTGCTTACAAACTGTATGGCTGTGGCTGGCTTCTTGCTAACTGTTCTTATAGCTTAAATTAATCCATTTCTATAAATCTATACCTTGCCAAGTGGCTTGTGGCTTACCGGCATCTTCACATGCTGCTTGTCATGGCGGTGGCTGGCAGTGTCTCCTTCTGCCTTCCTGTTCTTTCTTTTCTCCTCTCTGTTAGGCCCGCCTATACTTCCTGCCTAGCCACGGGACAATCAGTGTTTTATTGATTGATCAATTAGAGCAATTTCACATACAGACCATCCCACAGCAACATATGAAAATCTGTCAAGTAATACACCTATAAACAATCTTAAATAAAACCACATGATCATCTCATCAGATGCTGAAAAAGCCTTTGACAAAATTCAACACCCCCTCATAACAAAGGTTCTAGAGAGATCAGGAATACAAGGAACATACCTAAACATAATAAAGACAATTTACAGCAAGCTGACAGCCAACATCAAATTAAATGGAGAGAAATTCAAAGCGATTCCACTAAAATTAGGAACAAGGCAAGGCTGTCCACTCTCCCCATACTTATTCAACATAGTACTTGAAGTTCTAGCTAGAGCAATAAGACAACAAAAGGAGATCAAGGGGATACAAATTGGAAAGGAAGAAGTCAAACTTTCACTATTTGCAGATGATATGATAGTACACATAAGTGACCCCAAAAATTCTACCAGGGAACTCCTACAGCTGATAAACTCCTTCAGTACACTGGGTGGCAGGATATAAGATTAAATAAATAAATCAGTAGCCTTCCTATATACAAATGATAAATGGGCTGAGAAAGAAATTAGAGAAACATCACCCTTTATAATAGCCACAAATATTATAAAATACCTTGGGGGTAACTCTAACTAAGCAAGTGAAAGACCTGTTTGATAAGAACTTTAAGTCTCTGAAGAAAAAATTGAAGAAGATATCAGAAAATGGAAAGATCTCGCATGGTCATGGATAGGTAGAATTAACATAGTAAAAATGGCAGTCTTACCAAAAGCAGTCTACAGATTCAATGTAATCCCCATCAAAATCCAAACACATTTCTTCACAGACTTGTAAAGAACAATACTCCATCTGGAAAAAAAAAACCCAGGATAGCTAAAAGAATCCTGTATAATAAAGCAACCTCTGGAGGCATCACCATCCCTGCCCTCAAGCTCTACTATAGAAATATAGTAATAAAAACAGCTTGGTACTGTCATGAAAACTGACATGTGGACTAATGGAATTGAATTGAAGACTCTGACATTAATTCACCTATGAACATATAATTTTTGACAAAGAAGCCAAAACTGTACCATGGAAAAAAGGAAGCATCTTCAACAAATGGTGCTGACATAACTGGATGTCAACATGCAGAAGATTGCAAATAGATCCATATCTCTCATCATGCACAAAACTCAAGTCCAAGGGGATAAAGATCTCAACATAAATCCAGTTGCATTGGACTTGATCAAGGAGAAAATAGGAAGTAGTCTGGAATGCATTGACACAGGAGACCACTTCCTAAATATAACACCAATAGCACAGACACTGCGAGGAACAATTAATAAATGGGATCACCTGAAATTGAGAAGCTTTTGTAGAGCAAAGGACATGGTCAATAAGACAAAATGACAGCCTACAGAATGGGAAATGATCTTCACCAACCCCACATCTGACAGAGGGCTGATCTCCAAATTATATAAAGAACTCAAAAAGCTAGACTTAAAAATACTGAACAATCCAATTAAAAATGGGCTACAGAGCTTAACAGAGAATTCTCAACAGAAGAATCTCAAATGGCTGAAAGATATTTAAGGAATTGCTCAACATCCTTAGTTACCAGGGAAATGCAAATCAAAATGACTCTGAGATACTATCTTACACCTGTTAGAATGGCTAAGATCAAAAACACTGAAGACAGCTTATGTTGGAAAGGATGTGGAACAACTTCTCCACTGTTGGTAGGAATGCAAACTGGTACAGCCACTCTGGAAATCAGTATGGGAGCTTCTCAGAAAATTAGGAATATGTTTTCCTCAAGACCCAGCTATACCACTCTTGGGCATATATCCAGGGAATGCTCAATCTTACCACAAGGACACATGCTCAACTATGTTCATATCAGCATTATTCGTAACAGTCGGAACCTGGAAACAACCTAGATGCCCCTCAAGTGAAGAATGGATAAAGAAAATGTGACACATATACACAATGGAGTACTACTCAGCAGTAAAAACAATGATATGAAATTTTCAGGCAAATGGATGGAACTAGAAAATAACATCTTGAGTGAAGTAACCCAGACTCAGAAGGACCAACATAGTATGTACTCACTCATAAGTGGATACTAGATATGAGGGAAGGGATGGCCAGACTGCAACCCACAACTCTAGAGAAGCTAGCAAACAGGGAAAGTGCTAGGAGGGACACATGGATGACCCTGCGAAGGAGTAGTAGATGAGATCTACATGAGTGGACTGTGGGGGGGGGGTGGCAGAGGGCTAGGCATGTGGGATGAGAACATAACGAAACATCTTTATGTGGGAGGGTCAAACTGGAACAGGGACAGTGTGGGAGGGCAGGGAGGAAGATACCATTATAGATGAGGTCATCATGGGAATAGGAAGAGATAGTGTTCTGGGGAGGCTCTCAGGAATCCACAAAGATGACCCCACCTTGGAGTGCTGGCAGTGGTCCAGAGGGTGCCTGGACTGGTCTACTCTGGTGACCGGTCTAGTGAATAACCTAGCTGTCACCATAGAGCCTTTGTCCAGTGACTGATTGAAGCAGATGCAGAGATCCACAGCCAGGCACCAGGCTGAGCTCCAGGAATCCATTTGATGAGAGAGAAGGGATTCTGCAGGCATGGGACATAGAGATCATGATAGGAAGACGTGCAAAAATGATCGGCCACACTAGTGGAAGTCCATGAATTGTGGACTGGTGGCTGTGGAGCCCCCATGGGACTGGACCTAGGCCCTCTGAATATGGAAGATGGTTGTTTGGCTGGAACTGTTTGGGAGGCACCCAGGATCGGGATCTGTCCCTGGTGCACTGGCAGGCTTCTGGGAATCCGGTGCTTGTGTTGTGATGCCTTGTGCAGCCTTGGTGCAGTGGGAAGGGGCTTGGACCTGCCTAGGCTCAGTGTGCTGGACTCTGTTGACTCCCCATGGGAGATCTTGATTTGGGGGATGTGGGGATGCAGGTTGGCTTGGGAGACAGGGCTGGATGGTGGGAGGAGGGAGAAGGAGAGATCTCTGGGTGTTATGTAGAGTGAGTAGAAAATTTCTTAATAAAGAAAAAATGAAAAAAAAAAAAAAAAAAAAAACCTCTGAACCTCTAACATTACCCCTGAAACCAGTTTATCCTGTATCATGAAGTCTATGAATGAAGCATAACTGTCTGTACTTTTAACAGGAAACTTACTAATGAGCTATGAAGGTGTTTGTAGAGATGGGTTTGGGAGAGAGGGTTGTTAATTGGTAAATCTATTAGTACTGGTCACAAACACCATCAGACATAAAAAGAATAAGTAAATGAGCAGGAGAGAGACAGCTTTCCATCTTCACAAAAACAAACCTTAAAGCACCTTCTTTTTATCTAAATCACCAGGAGATATTGAGAGCAGTCACTGCAAAATGAGTTGATCCCTTTTTTGAGTCTGGTAGCAAGGCGAACTGTGTTTAGACTTGCTATAGCTCTAAGAGAATGAGGCCTGTGATTTTTACACAGACAACTGAGAAGGCACCTGAAGCCTTGGTTGCTGCTGTTGAATTGACAAAGCCTGGTCGTCAAACTGCATCAGAGATCTGAGAAGGATAAATTTTACCTGAGTTAGTGATTGAAAATGACAGACTTACCTGCTGGCTACCTAGACAGCCACCCCAGGGTCCACCATGGTCATTGAGGGCAGAGGTCTCAGGGCAAGAACATCAGTCTTCAGCTACCAGGCATAGGCTTGCCGGACCTCAGAAGATCCAACAGTTGTGGGGTAGAAACTTGTGGGGAGAACCAGCCTACCTTGACTAAGCAAAAGTGAGGCAATGTATTCCCCAGAGTCCTGTTGTCCATGGCCTGAAGAAGACCATGGCAGCTGTCAAGGTGAAAGGTAGTAGTTGAGGTGAAAGGCAGTTTTTGCTCAGTGGCTGGTGCTGCCACTCTGGAGCAAGTTCCAGTTGGAGGTTCTTCTGTGCCCATCCATCTTCTTTGCAGGAAATAAAGGTGCTGCCAGGAGCTAGCATGTCTCTCTATCACAAAAGGTTTTTTTGATTAAACATTTTAAATGCTATATTCTGCAGATCTCTGAACATTTGAGGACTGTGTCTATTAGGTATGAATGACTGACTATCAGCTTATATTCCCTAACAGTCTCCAATATGTTAGCAGCCCTCATTTGACTAGGACTTACTGTTTCCTGAGAAGGCAAAGGAGAGTGATGGGGGAAAGATCCCAGGGCCAAATGGGAACAGGAGAAAAGGGGCTTGTGATTTGGGGTGTGGCCCAACTCTGAGTAAAGGACATTCTTGGGGGAACAGAAACTCCATCAAAAATATATATCTTGTTTATCAGATACCTCATTTATCAAACATATGACATCATTTATTTAAATTTTCTAGAAGCTTGGAGTTAAAAATTTGTCAGAGACATAGGTGTGAATCACTAAGTTAGCTTTTGTTAATATGAATAGATCTTTATAAATTTAAATTCCTATTGTCATATAGAGTGTACTATAAGCCAGTGTTGAATCAAATATAGATTTACATCTCTATCATCATATAAAAAGTTCATATCAATCCAAAATATTTGAGGCTTGTTGTTTCTTTACTCTAGAAGGAGATAAAATGAACACAGGGGTCATCAGGACTAAATGCATTTTTTAACCTTAATAAACCTTAGTAAAGGATGGCTGCCAGCTACATGGCTGTATACATCATGATGAGGTCATCAGCCAAGATGGAGGAGAGCCATGTGGTTGATGCTCAAAGCATGTTTGTTTGTTTTTTATAGGTAAATCCAAGTCACACGCATATACATATACAGATATGTTAAACAAGGGTTGAGTAAATAAGAAAAAAGGGAGAAGAGAAAAAGTGGAGAATTCTTTCTTGATTCTCCAACTGTCTGGCCCCAAGAAATACTGAGGCCACTCTCACATCCAGGGGTATAGTCAGAGGTGGGTAGCCCCACCAGAAACCTGAGTACTGGTATTGAATGGAAGGCAAAGCTGCTGGTGAATGAGAAAGCAGATTTGTTAGAGGAGGGAGGGAGCAGATCTGCCTCGGGTGGAGCAGGCAGGTGAGGTCCTGGCATGAAGTGGGTGCCTTTGACAGGCCCTGTCAGGGTGTGCCACTAAACAAACATGCCACATGCCGCAGAGTTACTGCAAGAGGTTTGAGGGAGGAAGAGAAAAAAGAGTGAAAGCCCACATCAGAGCGGGGACTTGGAAGGAGCAGGCCCTGATCACTCACAGTAGTCATAAATGTCCTGAAAAATATAGCATGGTTGCCATGGATGAGAGGAGAAAAATGAGTCACTACAGCCTGTAGTCATGGGAATCCCCAGGACTAAGGGGAGGACTGAACAAGGACCAAGATGTTCAGAGGGTCATCTCTACACTCCATGGGGGTCGGGCTTAGCCTGGCTAAGCCAGAGGAGTCTTGGCACCTGGTACCAGGTTTTTCATAGAGGCCAGGAGGCAAGGACAAAAACTGAGCTCTAAGAGGAATCTCATTCATAGGAAAATGTCAGGAATGGTGTTATAAAAGCCACAAGGGCCTAAAGGAGCTGTGAGATTGTGGGCAGACCCAGTTAAAACTTATGCAATTACCACTGGTGGATGGGGTGGTGAGTAATTGGTGAGCTGAAAGGGGAGCCTGTTGCAGGTAGACTGAATCCAATCCAGGGTCCCAGCATGCTTTAGACTAAGGAACTGCCAGGAGGAACTGCTGAGTTTTCACAGCACCAATGCTGTATTTTAAAAATGATGCAGGATGGCCTTGGTGGTTTTGAGCCAAGGTGCCCCATGGAGGGTGAGGGAGACATGCCATGCAGACACAGTGGGTGGTAGTCAAGGGAGCACTGATGAAAGTCACTCACATCGTGGAATAGCACTCATGTGGAGAGTTTACTATTAAAGGGGGAAGGGAGAGGGAAAGAGAGAGGAGCAGAGAGAAAGATAGGGAAAGAGAAGGAAAGATAGAAAGAAGGGAAGAGAGAGAGGTTTGAGGTGTGTGCAACCTCATGGCAAGAGAGAGGGAGAGAGAGAGAGAGAGAGAGAGAGAGAGAGAGAGAGAGAGAGAGAGAGAGAGAGAGAGAGAGAGAGAGAGAGAGAGAGAGGTGGGATTTTTTTTCTTAAAGGGGACTTTACATAGGATGACATAGTTAGGATGCTGGGCAGACTAGAAGGGGGTCTGAATGCTAACACAATCTATCTCTGGGTGTCTTTATTACCCATTTCTGCTTATTAAGCATATATTTTAGAGTTTGATTAGATCTTTCTATAACTGCTGTAGGGTTGTGTGGTACACCTGTAATATGCTTTATGTTGTAGTATGCAAAAAACTGTTTCATTTTGCTAGAGACATATGCTGGACCATTGTCATGCTTAATTTGCACAGGTATCCCCATGATGGCCATAACTTCTAACAAATGGATGACTACAGAATCAGTCTTTTCAGAACTCAAAGCAGCTTCCCATTGAAATCCTGAACATGTATCAATGGTGTGGTGTGCATATTTTAATTTCCCCAACTGCAAAATTAAATATGTCCATTTACCAAAGTTCATTTCTCTGAGTACCCTGTGGGTTACTTCCTGCAGGTACTGGAGTTTGGTTATACAAGAAACAAGTGAGAGATTTTCTTTTAATTTCCTTGGCTTGTTGACAAGTGATGGAAAAATCCTTTTTCAAACCCTTGCTATTGACATGGTGTTTTTTTTTTTTTTTATGAAATTCTGAGGCTTCCAGCATATTTCCTACCAATAGTTGATCAATTTCATCATTACCTTGTACTGGACAGCCTGGATGACCTTTATGGGATCTAATATGTGTTATATATAAGGGGTGATTTCTATTTCTGATCTTTTCTTGTAACTGAATAAATAACAAAATCAAGTCTGTATCATATGGAATAAATTCAGCAGTTTCAGTACATAAAACAACTCTGCATAGTGAGAGTCAGTAAGTATATTAAGATATTTTAGAAAAATCTAATAATACCCTGAGAATAGCATATAATCCTCACTTTTGAACAGAATTATAAGGGCTTTGAGGCACTTTATTCAAATTTCCTGAGTTATAACCTGCCTTTTCTGATTTTTTTGCATGAGTATAGAATGTAGGGCCTCCAGAAATTTGTGTTCTCTGTACAATGTGAGGAAGGACCCAGTTAGTTCTCTTTATAAGCAGAATTCTATGGCTTTGGGTACATTTGTTGTTAATATCTCCTAAAAAATTACTTCAAGCTCTTTGCCAATGTTCATTTTTCTGGCCATAAAGAGGAAATTTCAGCATTAGTAAAAGGTACTACAATTTCTGCTGGGTCTGTTCCTACTAATTGATGAAATCTCAATTTTCCTTTTAGAATCAACTCAGAAACCTTTTCTACATAGGTCTTTAATTTTTCACTCTGTCTGGTAAAAAATATCCATTCTAAGATATTATTTTCTCTCTGTATTAAAATTCTTGTAGGGGGATGCTTAGAAGGTAAAATAACAAGAATGCAATAAAACTATGGATCCAAACATGTGCATCTTCTCATTCCCTATCTACCAGAGCCAATTCTTTCTTAGCCTTAGCTGATAATTTTCTTGAACTATTTAAGTCCTTATCACCTTGTAAAGTTTGAAATAAATTACTCAGTTCTTGAGGTATTATTCCAATTGTGGGTCATAATCATTTAATGTCTCCCAACTAAGTCAATTATCCCCTTATTTAATTGTTCTATTTTCAAACCATCCATTGTATAACCACAGAGAACTAACTCCTTCCATTGTAATACTATTTCCCCCTTTTTTTTAACATGGTAATCTCTCTCTCTCTCTCTCTCTCTCTCTCTCTCTCTCTCTCTCTCTCTGTCCATTAAAACTAATTCTCCACTTTAAGAATTCCCAACTGACTCACCATACTTATGATGATGGTAAAGTGTGAGGCTTACTACTGCTGTGTAGCACATCTGAACAGAGAACACAGGTGGTGCACAGTATGGCTGAGGACAGCTGTGCCTGATTGCATGTCAGCAGCCTGAGGAGGGGGTCCAGGGAAAACCCAAAACCTATGGGGGGAAAGGAGCCAAAGAGTCAGCCATCTGCATGGGGGAATGTGTGAAAGAGGCATGTGTGACCAGCAGGAAGTGAAAGCACAGAGCTGCCTGAAGGCAGAGCTGGCTGGTGGTGAGGGGCTGACTCAGGTGGCGTTTGGAGCCCAAGCATTTGTGGCATTTGCTGTAGAGAGGCTGCAACAGAAAAATTCTAGACTTGCTCAGAGGGCTTGGGAAAGAAAGGAAAAGCCAGCTGGTGGTGTGGTGATTATATCAGACACAGTTCCCATGTGTAGCTTTGGCATGTGCAAGTGGCTTTTTTTGTTAGTGTGAATTCATGCCCCAAAAGTTGGATGACAGATGAAACATAAATCTAATTAGTCTTATCAATAAAAACCAGGAATCAGATATTGGGATAAGATCTGAACGATCAGAGAAGCAGGAGAGCAGCCACAGTCACTTCCTTTCTCTTCCATTCTTCCAGTTCAAAAGGGCCAAGACCCCACCTCTGTCCTGCCTTATCACTTCCTGTTCCTCTCTGCACAGACCTCCAGACCTCTATGGTTAACTAGTGTCTAGTTTTGTCCTCTAACTTCAAGCAAGCTTTGTTTGTTAAAACACAAACAAAATATACAACATTCATCCAAAATTCCTCTGCAGCATTGGGGCATCTATCTTCAGCCTACAGGCAGAAATTTTGAAGGACTGTCCTGCCTTGTTTTGGCAAAGTTCAGCAGTCACTTTCTTGAGGACCCTGCATATATAGCCTATATATCAAACTGTCAGCAGTCAAGGCAAAGCAGTTTCTTGCCTAAATGGCTAGCCTTGCCACATTGAAAGCAAATTCCATATGGAGTTTCTTTGATGACCATCATCTTTTTATGAAGTAAACTAGTGCTGCCAGCAGATATTTTAGTGTCATGAAAAGCCATATGTTAACAAAACATTTAAAATTACATATTATGTAGGTCTTTAAAGTGTTTGAAGATCATCAATATTTCCAAAATATACCTGTTTAACCTTGAAAACATATCTAATATGATTACAAGTTTGATCATTCTAGATTAACTACTAAGCTCATTTCTTAATTATACATTGCATTTTTAAACATGCTGCATAAACACAATACTCCAAACAAGAGTAGAGACATATATACAGTATAAGAATAATAATTTTAATTTATATTAATATACCAAAATCCATGCCAATGCAAAATATCAAGATTAGTAGTTTTCTTTTTATCCTATATTTCTATATTCCCCTAAATGATAACAAACATCCATAGCCCACCAAATAACAAAAGACCACCCATCTCATCTCTTGGGAATGTGGGACTCATGTTATCCAGACTGCTTCCTGTTGTCTGTCAGTGAAGGCATCTTTAGGTGTATTTGAGAAATTTGAGATAATGGCCAAGTCCTGGGAAGACCAGTGGTAACCTTTGTTCATATATATCATCTGTCAACATTTAGGAGGTCTCCCTTGATCAAACTTGATCCATATTAACCTAGAAGGAATCCACAGCCTCTCCTTTCCTGTGGAAATACCAGCAAAACCTCTTCTCTAAACCATCTTTAGAGCTGGAGGGATAGCTTAGCCGTTAAAGGCTAGGCTCACAACCAAAAATATAAACCATCTTTAAATTCCAGTTGACAAATTTTTAACTCCCATTTTAATGTCAAGGCATTCCTAAAGTATATAGGCTCTTTTATTTCATCAGTCCCTCTTTCAATCCCATGTCTCTTAGCAGTTGTCTTTTGCTTATCAGCAAAAACTTAAAAAATCACACAATAAATAACATACAAGGTCCAGAATTCTTATATATTTCCCATCTTATGTGACTTTTTTCTTTATATTACTTTTACTCTCTCTTTTATTATTTTTAAACTACTTATTTCTTCCTATGACCTTTTATACCCATATTCTTTCTTTCTTAAGCCTGCGCACATTGTAGAGTTTTTTCCCATCTGGACCACGTTGGTTGCATACCGTTTAGCCTTTAACTGCTAAGCTACAGCAGGTCCCCTGTGCTGCTCTCACAGCTGGCTGCACCCACTTCTCAGTCAGTGGAAGCCAAGCCTAAAGCTCACAGCCTGGTTGGAGGTGTGTTTGACCCAGACTACATTCGATCCCCTAGCTATGGAATGCCAGTGCCTTGCACTGTGGCAGGCATTTTTTTAACTTAGATTTTTGTTTCTATTTAGCATGGAAAAGGTTGTTTAAGTGCTCTGCTGTAAGGCAGGGTTTCTTAAAGGAGCCATATCTCCCCCCTCCCAATTTCTTGGGCTCTACCAAGGTGGATATTCAAGTCCTACATTGGGCACCAATATTTTTTTGTTCTTTTCTCTTTGGATAGCCCACCACCCAGTTCCCAAAGAAATCACATGGAGTTTTATTATTACTTATGAATGCCTGGTGACCTTAGTTTGGCCTGTTTCTAGCCAGCTTTTCTTAACTAAAATTATTCCATCTACCTCTAGTCTCCGGGCTTTTATGTTTCTTCACCTTTTATTCTGGGTCTTGTTGTGTGGCTGAGTGGATGGCTCCCCAAGGTCCTCCTCCGTCTTCTCTTGCTTCTAGATCTTCTCCTTTTTCTCCTTCCATTTATTCTCTTTGCACGCCAGCCCTGCCTAACCTTTCTCCTGCCTTGCTATTGGCCATTCAGTTTTT